>NW_027551573.1:8328320-8329103 GCF_008692635.1 Crocuta crocuta | reverse complement strand
GAAAAAAAAAAAAAAAACAACTTAAAGAAAAAAAGAAGAAATTTTGACTGTGTAGAACAAGATACGGGTTTCCACATTGCCTATTATTTTGAAATGTTATTCAAAAAGATTCTCCTGGGGCGCCTGGGTGGCTCAGTTGGTTAAGCATCTGACTTCGGCTCAGGTCATGATCTCACGGTTCGTGGGTTTGAGCCCCACGTGGGGATCTGTGCTGACAGCCAGCTCAGAGCCTGGAGCCTGTTTCAGATTCTGTGTCTCCCTCTCTCTCTGACTCTCCCTTGCTTACACACACACACTCTCTCTCTCTCAAAAATAAAGAAAACATTAAAAAAAGCAAAAAAAAAAAAAAAGAAAAAGATTTTCCTACTTGGAATACTGTTTGTATTCATGAAGGAGAAAAAACCATGGGATAATGATGTATATTGTGTGCAAAAGGGGAAAGTTTGTAAATGGGGCCTGAGCCCAACATTATTAATACCTGCAGCAAATACTTCATAGCCCAAACACTGAAGATACTAATAACTTTATGACTTACTGATTGTGGTTCTTGTTAACTCTCAGGTAATATAGTTACATACTGCCTAAGATTTAATTATAATGACAATTATTAATGATACTGTGCAGTGTTATGTATGTGCAATTTCCCTTCAGTTTTATCCAAGTTGATAAATCAATGAAGTTATATTTAAATTTGCATGATAACTGGCTTTCTTCTCATTCTTCCACTCAGTTTTTACTCTGCAGAATCTTGATGTTTCAGTGAATCTTTCAAGTTAAAACCAT
>NW_027551573.1:8325572-8328203 GCF_008692635.1 Crocuta crocuta | reverse complement strand
CCACAGCCGCCCCCCCCCCCCCCCCCCCCCCAAAGAACAAGAATACTGAGAATGAATAGGACATTAGATTATGGAGCAAAATGTCTGCGTTTGTGATAGCTGTGTTTTTTTTTGGCTCATCAATTTAATGCAGATGGTTTTAAAGACTGTAATAAGTGTCTGTTCTTTTGTTCTAAATAGCAAAATGAAAAGGTTGAGTAATCAAAATTTATTATTGAAATTAGTGTAGTCTAGTCTATCTCTTTGGATGCAGTTGTAGATTATTTTGAGACAAAACATTGCAGATTTGTTGGGGGAAATGAATACATTTTTGTGTATGTAATATTCCCTACTGTTTTACTTTAAACTGGATGATTTTTGAGGAAAATTTTGTAAGAGATAAGTTTATAATTTTACACCATGGTACACATTCATCATTCCTTACAATTTTATAGCATGGCATACATTCAACACTCAATTACATTTCCTTGCCATCTTGCAAACAAAGTATATTTCTGCCTCAGGGCCTTTGCACTTGTTATTCTCTCTGCCTGATGGATCATTCCCTAGATGGCCATGGCTCACTGCCTCATTTAAGTCCCTGCTCAAATATCACTTCCTCAGAGCAGCCTTCCCTGATTAGCCTATCTAAAAATAGCACACTGTCACTATCCCTTTTGCTGGCTTTTTCTTCATAGCCCTAATCCACTGTCTGACTTTATATGCTTGCCTTCCCACTAGAAAGTGAGGTCCAGGAAGGCAGGGGCCTCATCAGTATTGTTCTTTGCTGTATCCCCAGCAATGGGTACATAATTGCTCAAGACATATTTGTTGAAATTAACTGGATAAATTGCAATTTGATTTTAGATATTTACATTTTCTTTCCCTTCCTAACCAATAAATTCATGGAAGGCAGTCAAAGACCTGGTTGCTTATTTAACCCCTCTAAAGCAGTAGCTCAGTTCTGCACGGATGATAGGCGTTCAACCAAGATTTACGGAATGAACACCCTGAAACACGGATGTGTTATGAGGCTAACCAGTCAGCATTCCCTGCAGGTGAACAAACAGGGAATATCTTGCCTCTCAGCCCACACTTTACAAAGTTCTTTCATTTGTATTAACTCATTTAATCATTTTGCCAAAACGTTAGGTGTTCTTAAGGTTTGCCTAAAGAAATGAACTCTCAACTGTAACAAATATGAATTTCTGACATGAACTCTAACTTTGAATCTTTTTTTTTTTTTTGGCTTAGATATCAGTGGCATTTAATGTGCTCTTGGATGCCTGAAGAAGTATTTTTAAAGACTGAATAATGTTTAAAATAAATAAATAAAAAGAAAAAGGCTATCTTGTCACATAACGTGTGCAGGGAGAGATTTTTGGAAATGTTTAACAAAGTCTTCAAGGTGGAATAGTGGGATCTTGATAATGCTTACTTTTTTCAGCTTTTCCATTTTTCTTGGTTGTTTTTTAAAACAAATTTGAAGTTGTCAAAAGAAACCTGTTTCTACAATGCTTAATTTTTATATGATTTTTTTCAGTGTGTATAGCCTAAGAAATACCGCTACTTATTTTCTTGGCTTTGTAATTCAGAGTATACAGCAAATTTCGTTCTGAGAACACTTCTAATACTGATATGTACTATAAATCAACAACAAATAAGATGAACCAAACGTCTATAGGCAAGAAAAAAGCGTTAAAGCAATGCTCTGTAATTTGACAAATATTTTTTCATCTTTGCCCAAAACAACAATAAAAAACTTTCCAGGATATTGGGAGGGCACCTGGGTGGTTCGGTTAAGAGCCCGAACTCAGGTCATGATCTCACGGTTCCTGAGTTGGTGGTTGAGCTCTGTGCTGACAGCTCAGAGCCTGGAGCCTGCTTTGGATTCTGTGCCTCCCTCTCTCTACCCCTCCTCCACTAGCACTCTGTCTCTGTCTCTCAAAAATAAATAAACGTTAACAAAATTTAATAGAAAGCTTTCCAGGATATTGAGCTCCCAAAATAGAAGGTCAAAACCAGGCATCAGGGACTCCTTCTGGACTTTGGACCGACCTCAGAGGGCACACAGGAAACATGCTCACGTATTTTTTTCTCATGATTTAAAATAGTTAAAATTCCCTTTTCCTTGTAGTTTTTACCACAGGAATTGGGAAGACATGCAAAAACCACTTTGTGGAAAATCTCTACTGATGCCAACGACACTGGGCTTAAAAGGTTTTGGGTGTTTTTTTAAAGTTAATTCTGAACCGAGAGCTTTCTATGGCTGCCGGTGCACCTGATGGCAAGTGAGGATTCTTTACACGGCGAGCAGCTTGTGTGCCTGCCTCCATGCCTGGGCATCTGTGCGCGTTTCTGTGTGCGTGTGTGTGCAAAACGGGTTTGAGGTGTGTGACGGTGGTTCCGAGACCCTGGCTCACAGGCACAACCAAGATGCGCGTCCAGCCATGTGGGCTGGTTTCTTCAGTCTAGGCTGGGGCGGGGGATGCTCCGCCAGGGCCTGAGGCGCTGCACGCATGGCGCCGCGCAGCCCGCGTCCACGCAGGGTCCCGAGCACATGCTAGGGAGTGGGGCACATTTTCTCCCCTTCCCCCCACCTCCTCCTCGAGCCCGACTTGAAGCGGAGATCTCGGGAGGGGTCGCGAGAGC
>NW_027551573.1:8245343-8325514 GCF_008692635.1 Crocuta crocuta | reverse complement strand
CCTCCCCATCCCCGTCCCCCTCCGCGTCCTCGTCCCCACACTCCTCCGCCGCCGTCCCTGCCGCGGAGCCAGCAGACCCGGCCTCGGGTAGCAGCAACAAGAGAAAGCGCGACAATAAGGCTAGCACCTACGGACTCAACTACAGCCTGCTGCAGCCCAGCGGAGGGCGGGCCGCGGGGGGCGCCCGGGCGGACGGCAGCGGGGGCGTGTACAGCGGGACCCCGTGGAAGCGGAGGAACTACAACCAGGGAGTCGTAGGGTGAGTGGTAGCTCTGCGGCCTGGTGGCCTGGCCTTTGCATACGCGCATCCGGGCACACGCCCACAGTAGGTGGATTGGGGGGAGCCTGGGCGAGGCCACCCCCCACCCCCGGCCTGCCTTCGGTGCTGGTTCTCAGGGGGCAATGGCCATCTCTCCATCCCTCCACCATTCATACCTTCCCCCACTCCGTAGCGGTGCACACCTCCCCCCTCAGCTTTCCAGGCCTTTTCTGGACATCCCCTCAGCCATCCACACTCTCCCCTCACGTCCCTTAGTCATCCACACTCTCGGTCTTAACAGTCCACACCTTCCCCGACCCCTTACCCATCTACTCTTTCCTCCCATCCCCCATTCAAATACACCATCCCGCCCCCCCCTCCAGTCCTCCAGGTCTGACTCCCCACCAGCCCACCACCCCAAGATGCGGTCAGTCAGCACGGACAGATCATTGATTCCCTGAGAACATTCCCGTGTTAGTGCCATTTGATGGTACAGGACCTGGAGGTGCTTTCCTTGCCAAGAATAGAAACATCCAGAAAGCTCCTCCCCCTCCCCCAATCCCAAACAGGAATCATTTCAGCCCTGTAAGGTTTTGCCTGCTGTTGACCCTTTTTGCCCATCTTTTATTTTTTTCTTAAAAAATCCTGCATTAGCGATGATTTTTTTTTTTTTTTTTTGGGGCTTGAGGAATGAGGTGACAGCTAAGTTTAGGCTGGTGGAGATGGTGAGCTCCTCGGAGGCCGATAGAACTTTCTAGGAGTTCATGGTCCTTGGCTCCAGCTTCTCACTGTAAAGTTGTCATCCGGGCAGATACAGCCAGTGCTTTTCACTGTAGGGGGTAACTTCATGCTAATGAGTGAATGTTGCACCATTAATGACTTTCTGTTTAAAGTTCAGCAGTTACAAAATGGAATCTTACCTGATCCCTAGTGAACTGTGTACACAAGCAGGGAACGTTTCCAGCCAGCTTTCCCTTTTAGAAGAGCTCCTGTGCTGGAATAGGTTACTGAGTCATTTTTATTTTGTAAAATAAAAATTGGGGCTGTGTGTGTGTGTGTAGCTTGAGTATGGAGAATGAGCTTTCAAACTGCTTTTCATTTTTCAGATCCAGTTTTATATTGGGGGCTACAATAGGCGCACGAAATTGCCATTAGTAATCTTTGGTGAGACGTGTTTGGAGATTCACCCATTCAGATCTGCCCTGCTTTGGCAAGCACAGACAGCTCTGTGTACCTTTTTGGAGGTCTGGGTAAAATGAGTTGGTGGGCTTCATCTGCTTCTAGTGGGCTGGTGTCTGCTTCATGCTATTACAACTCCCCCCTTTTATGGGAAATGCAGCCCGGCATCTTAGGGCTGGCGTGCGGGGGGTAACGTGTCAAACCTGTCCTCACTTTCCCGAGGGGAACCTTTTAGGGTTGAGTCCTCTCTTGCTTCAAGGGCGCTCTCCATGGTCAGCACGTTTTAATAAAAGGCTCACGGGTTCCATCCTGTTAGCGTTTCCAAGACGGAGCATAAACCTGTGGTTTAGTGACAAGAAAATTGATGTTTGAAGGTTCTAGTAGTTTCATTTCACAGGAAAAGCTCCAGTTAAGCAATCACTGTCAACTAAAACCCTGGAGTTCCCTGGTTTCGTTTTACTGACGCTTGTGCGTATATGTCTAGCAGAGATAGATAATAAATCCAAAATACCGGCTGCTTTTCTTTTGGAGGGGTTAGAAATTGTCCTCTCCTCCACCCGCCGTGTAATGTTGGGGATTCTGTAAAAGGTTCACATTTGAACTTCATGGAGAGGCAGGATGTCCTTATTCCTGATTCAAATATATTGCCCCCAAAGGGATGAAGGGGAGGAATTTCCGTTTCCCAGATGGATTACTGTTTAAAAACTGATGGTAAAGCTGTTTTTAAAACTGTTTATCACTTCATTAGACCTTCCATTCTTTTGCCTTTTTCCTTTAGAGGATGTCAGTAGTAAGGGTTTCTATTTTATTAGGCAGTTCCTAAGAGTGTTTTTGTAAGAGTGTCTGGGTGTTTAAAAATTCTTGCTCAGATTTGTGGGTCCTTATGTCTTGACTTTTCCGGAAGTCTTGCTATTTTTAGTACAGGTATTTAAAAATCTGAATTCACCGACATCTCAATGTTATGCCATGCTGAGATTAAATTTAGTAAAACTGTTACTAACATTCCGAATTTTGGGGACTGACATTTAGCTAACAGGTCAACAAATTGTAGTGGTTCCTGGCCTCTGAGCTGACAGTCCAGGTAGGGAGAGGAGAAGACAGCACATTGAACAACAGACCTGAACTTTAGGACAGCTGTATACATATACTCTCTCACACCTTTGGTCTCTGTGATCTCTGCCTCAGCCGAAGTGGTCAGCGTACTCCCTGAACACTCCTAAGATACAGCTCAAAATCCTTACTTCGCCAACATCCAGGTCCTTGATTCTTGTGGTGTTCTTCCTTTGGACTCTCGAAGTACTTGCCTCGTTGCTCTGGCTATAGCTTGCCTATGGTTATTTTTTCTTTTATGTATATGTTTCCTCATATCCACTAGGTCAGTAGTTAAGATGGACACTTCTCAAATGTAGAGTATGATATTTGGATTTCATCCTGAAGCCCTCATATTTCTCTTTCAAAGTTAAATCCGACTGAGCTCACCGTCTCGGCCTTCTCTGTGTACCTGCAGACCCAGGGGGTTTGCTTGGGTTCCTTTTTTTCTCCAACCCCCCGTTTTTTTAAAGTAGCTTTCACTATTCTATTTCTTGGACCTCATTCTCCAAGGCTGGCTGTGGTGTAGGAAGCAGTCCACCTGCTCGCTCTGGTTGTCCATGAGAATGAGCCATGAAACCCTTTTCGAAGATTTAATTGTTGATTACCATGGAGAAAGAAGCCATGACAAAAAGCAGTGAGCGCAGTTAACTTATGGAGATTCAGAGCCCTCGGTCCTGAGTCCCCCTGTGTCTAGAAAGTTCTTGTGGAAGGTGCTTGGAGCTTGTCCAAGCTCATCAGCATAGGCTTGTGTCGTGTGCACTGCCAGATCTATATTTTTTTCAAGACTTGGATGACATGTTCAAAATAATGTTTTGGAGCAGGAATTTGACTGTGGGATGTCAGGAAGACCCCGTTGGGAAATGTGGGCTTAAGGAATGATTTCTTGACCTACGATGATGGGGATGGGAATTGGTAAAGAGTGAATGAGTGTGAGAGGTGCTATTAGGTGAGGGTGGAGAGGATTCTGACTCCCGGGTTAAATAATCACACTACAGCTTTGAACTAGAGTGGGGAAACGTCACAGTTATTATTGCCAATAAAGAATGGGATTGTTGATTTAGAGTGAAAAATACAGTGGGGTTTAGGCGGATCTGTCTAGCGGGGAGTTGAAATTTGGGGGCCAAGCCAAGGCGTAGTCTTTACTGCAGTGGGGCCGTGTCCTTCTCACGTGCATTGTGCACTGTACCACAGTAAGTCCAAGATGCTGACATCTTCTTCAGCCCTGGCATCATGGCCTCTTTCTGCTGATTTCTACACTGTGTGATCAATAGGGGTGGTGTTGATCCTAAGCTCCAACGTAAGTGATCAGGTAGATTAACATGGGTTGAGTATGACAGAATTTAGAAGCCTTTTTCCAAGTGCTTGCTATGTTAATTTCTGTGCATTCACAAATGTAGCCCACAGTAATTCTCTAGTGAACTAGAATCATCGAGTCTTTGGATTTTACTGCATTTCTGTACTGAAATGTGATTTCAAGAAGACAGTAAGTTTTCCTGAAACCAGTACTACACTCTGTGTTAACTAGTTTCAATTTAAATAAAATCTTGGAAGAAAAAAAAAGACATTAGGTTTTCTCTGGTGTTGATTGTATACTAACAGTGCAGTTCATATTTGAGATTCTCCCCAAAACTGGTATAGTGTGTTCAACTAAGATACTTCATGCCACAACTCATCTTCTGTGTAAAATCTGTGGTCAGTGAACTGTCGGAATCATTGGTGTTTCAGGATGTGGCATCTTTTTCATCTTCCATTAAGTTTCTAGCTGTTGAAAAACAAAAGACCAGTGAGTAAATAAGAGCTTTTTGGAGGCTACCTTCGGTTCACACAGAAGGTGTAGTATATATTTCAGGAAAGGAAAGATAGGAAGAGGATACTAGAAAAGTCCAAGGCAGGGAAGGGGAGTGTGTGTTAGAATAGTGCTGGTCCCGGTGTGATAGATGGCCTTATATCACAACTTCTTCCGTGAAACCCCTACTAATAAATCCTAGTGTTAGGAGTCTGGAAGAGTCCATGAGAAAAATATTTAAGGGCTCCCTTGCTGATACAGGACTGGTCAGATGGTTGTAGTTTGATATTCTTATACTGCTGAAGCTGAGAAAAATTTCAGCCACTTTTTCTGTGGAAAATAGAAAAGCAAGCTGTTGTGTAATTTCACTCAGCTTTCTATTCTTCCTTCTGTTGAATCCGTTGGAGTAATAGTTAGTGGAGGGAACTATTTCAGGATCACACCCACGGCACTGGAGACTATATGTGTTAATCACTTACACACATAGGTGTGGAGTAATCCTGAAGGGGGCTATAAGCACCCTCAAGTAAGAGGGTACTTATTTGAAGAATTAGAATCTGGTTCCCAGCAGCTGGTCTGAGACTCTCTGGTCTTTGCTCTTTCCTGCAGAGCTGACTGGACAGCTCAGAGCCTGCTTGAGGAATTCAGAGGCCTGCCAGTAGAATGTTCTTTCTATCCTTAGGGATATTTGCTAGGGACTCAGCTGCTGCAGGATACCACAGAGTCTTCAGGTTCATTTTACCGTTTTTATCATGACATGGACATTTTTTTTCCCCTAAGAGAATATTGACATTGAGGATGGCCCTGAGCTAGGCTTTACATTAATTTGGATTCGAACAGCAGGTGATATATCTATTTTCATTCTACAAGTTACTTGATGATCTACGAGACTTTTGTATATGAAGGGTGTTAGGCCATATGGAGACTGAAGGAAAGGATTTTGGGGAAAAAACAATATGGAGATGCTTATGTTGTACAGTGGCTCCTTATTTGCCTGAACAGTTTGAATCTGAAAAAAATCTTATCATATACAGAGAAATTTCTTATGGTATCTGGCAACTAACCTCAGGAATTCTAGCTTCAGTTTCTCTCTGCTGAAGTAGTTTGAATAGTCTGCAGAACCGGTGTTTTCAAATTAGTTGATTTATTAAAATACTCAGTAAAGTCAGAGTCATGGCATAGCCTTTTAACATGTTCTAAATGCTGTGTTAAATTTTTCTATTTGTTATATTAACCTTCTCATGCATAACCCCATTTGATTTCTTTTTGTTTCGTTTTGTTTTGCTTTTTATTTTGAAATACAGATTCACAGAAAATTGCAAAAAACAGTTCGGAGAGATCCCATGTTCCCTTCACCTAGTTTCATGCAGTGGTAACATCTTATATAACTGTAGTTTCATAGCAAAACCAGGAAATCGACATTGTTACAATTCATAGCCTTATTTAGGTTTTCCCAGTTTTACATGCACTCATTTGTGTGTGTGTGTTGGGGGGGGGGTTGTGCAATTTTATCACATGTAGATTTGTGTGACACCACCACGATCAAGGTACTGTCACCCCAAAGACCCCTCACGCTACTCCTTTTTTTCTCTTGCACACACACCCTCATCTCTAACCCTGAGCAACCTGAGCAATCTGCTCTCCATCTCTCTAATTTTGTCATTTTGAAAATGTTAGATAAATGGAATTACACAGTATGTTACTTTGGCTTTTTTCCTCTTACCATAATTCCTCGGAGATCTATCCAAATTGTTTCATGTATTAATAGTTCATTCCTTTTTAATGTTGAGTAGTATTCCAAAGGGTGGATGTACCACTGTTTGTTTAATGATTCACCCATTGAAGGCCATAACGTGAAGAGTTTCCAGTTTTGGGCTGTTATAGATAAAGCTGCTATAAATATTCACAAACATATTTTTATGTGAACATAAGGTTTCATTGGGGTGGGGATGGGGTAAATGCCTAAAAGTGCTGGGTCATATGGTAAGTACATACTTACTTTTTTTTTTTTTTTTAATGTTTTATTTATTTCTAGGAGAGAGAGAGAGACAGCGTGAGCAGGGGAGGGTCAGAGAGAGAGGGAGTCACAGACTCTGAAACAGGCTCCAGGCTCTGAGCTGGCAGTCAGCACAGAGCCCGACGCGGGGCTCGAACCCACGAACTGCGAGATCGTGAGCTAAGCGAAAGTCGGACGCCCAACCGACTAAGCCACCCAGGTGCCCCAGTACATACTTAGTTTTAAAAGAAACTGCTAAACTCTCTTTTACAGTTTTGTATTATATTGCATCCCTACCAGCCCTGTGAGATCCAGTTTATCTGCATCCTTGCCAGCAATGAGTGTTATCACTTTTTTATTTTACCTGTTCTGCTATAGGTAGTGATGGTTAATTGTGTTTTTTATCATATTAACCTCACAAATAACCTCACCTAATTTTAACTTGAATTTTTGTTTAAAAACTTGTTGGCAGTATTGGGAATGTCCTTAATTAAACAATTTTAAGTAGAACTCATTTTATCTTTTTCTTTGTCTTTGAAGTACTTTGCAGTGTTTCCTTTACATGTTGCTTTTTCTTAGAAACTAGTATGAAGCAGAGCTATATTTTCATTAAAAAAATGTAAACATGACAACAACTGCAGAGTTGACTTCCAAATTTAGAGTCCTGTCCTTTCATATGTTGAGAGTAAGCTTTATTTTCTGTTGGCTTGGCTATATTTTGGGGAGTTTTTAGTGGTGGTTTTGTTGTTGATGGTGAAGTTTTTCTTTTTTAAAAATATTTTCTTAATGTTCATTTTATATTAGAGAGAGACAGAGTGTGAGTGGGGGAGAGGCGGGGAGAGGCAGAGAGAGAGGGAGACACAGAATCCAAAGAGGGCTCCAGCCTCCAAGCTGTCAGCACAGAGCCCAATGTGGAGCTCGAACTCATGAACCGTGAGATCATGACCTGAGCTAAAGTTGGACACTTAACCAACTGAGCCCCCTGGGCACCCCAGTGGTGAAGTTTCTCTATAGTATTTTTATATCTGAGCAATGCGTTCAGATTGTGTAGAGTGAATATCTTCAGATTTATCCTAGAGTAAGCTGTGTTTCATCAGAACAATTTTCTGGACTAGATCTGGGACCTGGTCCCTCATTTTTCCCTTACTGTTTTGATTTTGCCAAAATCAAAATTTACTTTCAGTAAAGTCAAGTGTTATAAATTTCTGCCAGAGCAGGAATAAGAATTCATTAAGATCATGGCAGTAGTGGTTTAAAAGTTACTTTCCAATGATTGGGATTTAATGTCTGACATTTGGAATTTTGATATCTTTATTCCTCGAAATTAGTTTTTTGACCTTTCCTTTCTTCTTTGTATGAGGTGTTAATACCACTGCCCTTTAAAATACTTGTTTTTGAAATCAACATATAGGAGCACCTGGGTGGCTCAGTCGGTGGCGCCTCCAACTTTGGCTTCGGTCATGATCTCACGGTTCATGAGCTGGAGCCCTGTATTGGCTCTGTGCTGTCAGCACGGAGCCTGCTTTGGATCCTCTGGATCCTCTGTCCCCCTCTTCTCTCTGCCCCTTCTCCCTCTTTTTGTCTCTCTCTCAAAAATAAAAAACATTTAAAAATAAATAAAATCAACATATAGTTTAAATGCTACTAGTTAATACTAATTGTCAAGAAACTAGAAAATACACCTAAACCAAAGAAGTAAAAAAATAACTTCCATAATAGTATTGCCAGGATATAACTACTGTTAACATTTTGGTGTGAATATTTTAAAAATATTTATCTGTATATTATGTTTTTTTTTTTTTTAATTTATTTCTAGGAGAGAGAGAGAGACAGTGTGAGCAGGGGAGGGTCAGAGAGAGAGGGAGACACAGACTCTGAAACCGGCTCCAGGCTCTGAGCTGGCAGTCAGCACAGAGCCCGACGCGTGGCTCGAACCCACGAACCGCGAGATCATGACCTAAGCGAAAGTCAGACGCTTAACCGACTAAGCCACCCAGGTGCCCCTGTATATTATGTATTTTTAAAATATTTAGAGTATGTATACATATATTTCCTTTTTTCTTTTTATTAATATGGGTTTCTATTGTGAGTATACTTAAAAATTTTTTTCAGTGCAAAGAATTAAAAAAAAATTGTTTTAAATAACAAAAATTTATTCTCTCACAATCTGGAGGCTAGAAATTAGAACTGGTTTTACCCTAAGATTGTTTGTTTTCTTCTTTGGAAAAAGGGCATTAGAATATTGTGGGCATACTTTTTTTGACTGAAAAAAAATTATTAATAGGACAAACATCTTTCACATAAAATTTATTTCTAAGGCATTTTTAATACCTCATTACTTTTAGTAGGACTCTGTGTACCTGCTGTGTGTGGGCATGGTATTCCATTGATTTAACACACCTTAGTTTATTTCACTGATCCCCAGTCGGACATTTACTTTGTTTGCAATTTTTTGTTTTTTATAAAAATCACATTAAAATTTTTCTTTTAATGTTTTATTCATTTTAATGTTTTCTGTATATTTTTGAGAGACAGATTGAGTGGGAAAGGGGCAGATAGAGCGAGGGAGACACAGAATCCAAAACAGTCTCCAGGCTCTGAGCTGTTAGCCCAGAGCCCCACACGGGCCGAACTCACAAGCCATGAGATCATGACCTGAGCTGAAGTTGGACGCTCAACTGACTGAGCCACCCAGGTGCCCCTAAAAGTCATGTTTTTAGATGAGCTTTTGCTCCAGACAGGATTATTTTTTTTATTTTCTACTATTTTAACTGAGATGTAACTTACATTCACCCTATTAAAGTGTACAGTTTGGGGGTTTTTAGAATAACACAGGTTAGTGTAACTGTCACCATTACCTAATTCCGGAACATTTTCATTACCCCAGGAAGACACTCCATACCTATTATCAGTCTCCACTCTACCCTTCATCCTCAGCCCCTGACAAACTCCTACAGACCTTCTTTCGCTATGGATTTATTATTCTGAACATTTCATGAGAAAGGAATCATACTGGTTTGCCTTGATGGCTCAGTCAGTTAAGTGTCTGACTCGTGATCTTGGCTCAGGTCATGAGCCAAGCTTGATTGAGCCCCGTGTCAGGGTTGGGCCCATGTCGAGCCTGCTTGGGTTCTCTCTACCTCTCGCTCTGCCCCTCCCCTGTTCTCTCTCTCAAAATAAATAAACAAACTTTAAAAAGTCCTTAAATAAAAGGAATAGAATCCTATCATCTGTGACTTTTTGTGTCTAGCTGCTTTTACTTCGTGTAATGTTCTCATAGTTCCATCATGTTGTGTGTAGCATGTGTCAGTATTTCATTTCCTTTTTGTGGCTGAATAATCCATTTTATAATCTACCACATTTTGTGTATCCATGTATCATGTGAGGGGTAATGGGATTGTTTCCACTTTTTGGCTATTACAAATAGTGCTACTATGGACATTTATGTACAAGTTTCCATGTGGACATATGTTTCTATTTCTCCGGTAAATACCTAGCAGTGGAATTGCTGGATCATATAAAACAGCCGTTAACAGTTTTTTGTTCCCACCAGCAATGTAAGAAGTTTCCAGTTTCTCCATATTTTTGTCAGTTTATTTCATTATCTGTGTTTTTGATTATGGCCCTCCTAGTGGGTATTAAGTAGTATCTCAGTGTGGTTTTGATTTGCATTGCCAAAAACTAATGGTTAATGTCTTTTCATGTGCTTTTATAGTTTATTTTTTTTAATTGGGTTGTCTTTTTGTTGAGTTGTAAGAGTTCGTAATATATTCTAGTTATTAGACCTTTATTAGATAAATGATTTGCAGGTACTTTACCCTTTCTGTGGATTGTCTTTTTACTTTCTTGATAGTGTTCTTTGAAGTGCAGAGGGTTTTTTTTTCTACTTTATGAATTCCAATTTATCTATTATATTATTTTTTCTCTTGCTTGTGCTTTAGGCGTCACACCACTGCCTAATCCAAGATCACGAAAATTAACCCCATGTTTACTAACAGGAGTCTTACAATTTTAGCTCTTACATTTAGGCCTTTTTTTTTTTTTTTTAATTTCATTTATTTTTTTAAGTAATTTCTCTGCCCAGCATGGGGCTCAAAGTCACGACCCTGAGATCAAGAGCTCCATGTTCTTAATATTTTATTTTTTATTTATTTTTTAGTTTTTAGAGAAAGCATTGAGCAGAGGAGAGGGCTGGAGGAAGGGAGAATCTGAAGTAGGCTCCATGCTGAGCCTGATGTGGGTTCTGCCTGATGTGGGTTCTGCCCAGTGTGGGACCGACCCTGGGATCATGACCTGAACTGAAATCAAGAGTGGGACACTTAACTGACTGAGCCACCCAGGCACCCCCAAGAGTTGCGTGTTCTGCCGACCCCCACATTTAGGTCTTAGATCCATTTTGAGTTTATTTTTCATACATGGTATGAGGTAGAGATCCGGCTTCAGTCTTTTGCCTGTGGAGATCCAGTTTTAGTACCATGGGTTAAAGACGATTCTTTCTCTGTGAATTGTCTTGACATGTAATTTTAGACTGGAGGGTGTTTGTATCTTATAAGGCTTTTGCACCCTTTCTTGTGGAAAGATTGGGCCAGTGTACCCTTATATCAGCCGTGTTCAAGAGTCCCAGTATCCCCTAAACCCTCTTAGTGCTAAATATTAAATAATTAAAATCAAAACAAAACAATTTTTGCCAATTTTATGGGGAAAAATAGTATTTTACTGATTTAATTTATACATACCTTCACATTAATTGGCTATGTATTATTTTGTTTGAATTTCTTATTTCCCTTGCCTGGCTTTGTTTCTTTTCTGTTTTTCACCTTTTAAAAAATACATTTATTTATTTTTGGGGAGAGCGCAAGCAGAAGGTTGGGCAGAGAGGGGGATAGAGGATTGGAAGCCGGCTCTGTGCTGACGAGTTGACAGCAGTGAGCCTGGTGTGGGGCTCGAATTCATGAACTGCGAGATCATGACCTGAGCCGAATTGGAAAGCTCAACCAACTGAGCCACCGACGTGCCTCTCTTTAAAAACATTTTTATGTTTGTTTATTTTTGAGAGAGAGGAGAGACAGAGTGTGAGTGGGGGAGGGGCAGAGAGAAAAGGAGACAGAGGATCTGAAGTGGGCTCCGTGCTGACAGTAGAGAGCCCCACGTGAGGCTGGAACTCATGAACTGTGGGATCAAGACCTGAGTTAAAGTCGAGCATTTAATTGACTGAGCCACCCAGGCGCCCTTCCCTTGCTTTGCCTAGCTTGCTTCCTTCCTTCCTTCTTTCCTTCCTTCCTTCCTTCTCCATTGAGGCACTTCATTTGTGCTTATGTATTACATCCCTAGAAAAAAAATCCCAGGATTTTCTCTCCTTTGTGTTTTCATCCTGCTTCTTCATAGTCCATGATGCCAACTAAGGTAGTCAGTGCAGTAAAACCAAACAGGTGGGACAGGAGCGAATCATTCTGCAGTTTTTCTAGATCTTTGAGCTGTGCATCAAATCTGGGGCAGATCACTCCACATTGTTTAACCTGCCTGTGAGGTTCACAACAGTTTTCCCAGTTCTGTGATCATCAGTGATTTCAAATTCGCCAGTGTTACCATGCTTCATCATCACAGTTAGAAACTGGGCGATAACTTTGGAGCATGGCCTACCCGGCGTGTGCCTCTCCTTTTAGCATTGTTCATGCTCTTGAGAGCATTGTCTGCGACATTCATGCACACCATTATGGCGGCACAGAAAGATGGCAGAAAGAGCATTGCCTAGCTTTCTTTTATGTCTGTCTTACTAATTTGTAAGAGTTCTTGGTCTGTCCTATTGTAAATATTTATAATTTTTAAATATAGCTTTATGATTTTTAAATGGTTTCTTTAGGGCATGATTTATCATAAAAGTCACCCATTAAAATTTTTTTTATTATTTATTAATTTTGAGAGAGAGAGACAGAGACAGAGCTTGAGTGGGGGAGGTACAGAGAGAGAGGGAGTCACAGAATCCAAAGCGGGCTCCAGGCTCTGAGCTGTCAGCACGGAGCCCAGTGCAGGGCATGAACTCACAGACTGTGAGATCATGACCTGAGCCGAAGTTGGATGCTCAGTCTACCGAGCCACCCAGGTGCCCCAAAAGTCACCCATTTTAATTCTACAGTTTGGGGACTTTGGGCAAGTATATATAGTTGTGTAAGTATAACAGGCAAGATACAGGAACAGATGTAGGACATTTCCATCACTGAAAAAGGACCCCGATGCTCTTACAGCACGTCCCATTACCTCATCTTTTGTCCGAAGCAACTACTTGCTTTTCCTAGGATTTTGTATAAAAGAACAGTTTATACTCTGTAGCCTCTGGTGCCTGAGTTCTTTCTTTTACTACAATGTTTTTGAGATTCATCCATACTCTTGTGCGTAATATTGTTGTTACTTTGTAATGTCGAGTAGTTTTCCATCATTGGGATCTACCACCGTGGGTCCATTCATTCTTCATGATCTGTAGAATGTGTAAATGTGCCCTCTGCTTCTGGTGTTATATTACTTGTTGGTTTTGCCACTCATCTCTGCACAGGCCAGAACTGATCCACACATTTTTTGGTTGGATAATCAACTGCTGTGTGTGCAAGCTATTGTGCTAGACTTTTTGTGAGAAGTAATGACAGTAAAACATATTCCTTGCCTTCTGGAAAATTGTGGTCTGGTTGGATAGTCAGTGCATGAGATGGAGAGGTTGCTTTTGACTAGTGAAGTAAGGGCAAGCATTGACTGGAGACTTCTGCTTATGTTTTGAAAGATCAGTTAGGTTGTGGAGGGTTGGAAAAGAAAAACTGATTGTATTGGTTTCTTTTTTAATTTTTTTTAATGTTTTATTTATTTCTAGGAGAGAGAGAGAGACAGCGTGAGCAGGGGAGGGTCAGAGAGAGAGGGAGTCACAGACTGAAACAGGCTCCAGGCTCTGAGCTGGCAGTCAGCACAGAGCCCGACGCAGGGCTCGAACCCACGAACCGCGAAATCATGACCTAAGCGAAAGTCGGACGCTTAACCGACTAAGCCACCCAGGCGCCCCTGATTGTATTGGTTTCAGATCGTGAGCTCTAAAAGGACAAGTTGGCTGTATAGTATTTAGCATAGTTGAGGTAGTCAACAGGCTCTACTATGACGATTGACCTCAAGGAATTTTGGGATCTGAAATTATTCCAATTAATTTGGTAAAATCTACTTACCGTGGAAAGTTACAAGCAATATGGAGGTGGAGAGAACAGAATAATGAACCTCCATGTATGCCCATGCAGCTTTAGCAGTGATTAGCCTGTGGACCCACCTACTTCACCAGCCCACCCTGCATTCATTCGCAACCCACATTACTTTGGAGCGAATTCCAAGTGTCACATCATTCTGTATAAATGTTTCTGTATATGTCTCTAGGTAAGGACTTAAAAAGAAACCATAATCAGAATACCATGATTACACCTAAGCAAATTAACTAATGTTAATTAGTTAACTAATTCCTTAGTTGCATCAAATATCCAATGTTCGTGTTTCCCCAGTTGTGCCATAATTGTTTTTTTGCTGGTTAAAATCAGAATCCACATGTTTTCATTGCTGTTGGTTGAAATGCCTTCATTTTTTTTTTAAGTGTTTGTTTATTGATTTTGAGAGCGAGCGAGCGAGAGAGCATGTGCGAGCCGGGGGACAAACAGACAGAGACTTCCAAGCAGGCTCCATGCTGTCAACATAGAGCCCGACACAGGGCCCGATCCCACAAACTGTGAGATCATGACCTGAGTGGAAATCAAGGGTTCGATGCTCAACCCACTGAGCCATCAAGGTGCCCTGGTTGAAATGCCTTTTGAACTACATTGTTCTCTGCCATCTGTTTTCCCTCATTAATTGATTTGTTGGAGATGTTGAGTTGTTTTTCCTGTAGACTTTTCTGCTGAGTTTTGCTGATTGCATTCCTATGGTGTCGATTTAATATGTTCCTTTGTCTTCCTGTATTTTCTATAAATTTGTCATTAGATCTAGAGGCATATTTATGGTGGTTTTTTTTTTTGCAAGTATACTTCATAGATGATGACCTGTACTTTTCCCAGAAGATACATAATGTCTGAGTGTCTCTCCTTTTGTGGTATTAGTAGCCATTAATGATCATTGTTTATATGTACCAATTCATTGTTAGGGTTGTAAAGCTGTGATAGTTTTATTTTCTTGAACCTTTATCAGTTCTCAGCTGGAATACTCCCAAAAGGGAGAAACTTTTCCTTCTCAGCTATTTGGTTATTTAACGTGAGGGTACAGTTCTTATAGGGGACACAGGATAGGAGTGAGAAGAGGGGATCTAACTTCTAACTGGTTCTGTTAATGAGCAGAGAGAAGCATGTGGGCTGCTTGCAAAAAGCTGAAATGGCTTTGGGCTGACTAGTGCGGGGTGTGTGGGAAAAGCACTGATTCTCCCGGGAGTGAGCTGCGCCGGGCCATCGGTTGGTGGCTGGGACTGGCCAGGGAGCCCTTTACCCGCAGCCGTACCTGACCTTTGCTTTCAGCTTGTGTTAGCTGAAGAAAGCCGCGATGGGTCTAGTGGCCTATCAGCTTCTGCTTAGGAGACAGAGTTCTCACAGCCCGAACACCAGCAACCAGGAGTAACACATTTATTTGTCCTTGAAAATTAAACTTGGATTATGTTTCTTCCTCTTGTGTTAGTATGCTTCAACCTTCATGTGAATCATTCCTCCCCTCCGGCTAATGTAACCCATACAGCATTATAGGAAGGATTCCTACCGGTAGTAAATTAACTGATTCCTCCCCCCCCCAATCAAATATTTATTTTAAAAGCCACTATTTATGTATAAAAACCACAGAGCAAGCCTGGCGGCAGCTGTTTAAAAAAAAAAACTACATTGACAATAAACTATTTGTAAAAAAAAAAAAAAAACAAACTACATGGCCTCTGTAAAAGAAGGCTCCCCGATGATGACCAGAACCCAGTCCCCGGGTCACAGTGTGGCTTCAGCTTCCTTAGGAGTTTGTGGTAGTCCCTTGGGGGGAAGTCTTACAGAAAGTCATCTCTGAGGCCTGGGCAACACAGAGGTAGTCAAGGACTTTTCTATCCTGAAGTAGCTGTTCCTCTCTTTTTTTCTCCAGCACAAGGCATATGTGTGTGTGTGTGTGTGTGTGTGTGTGTGTGTGTGTGTATTAGAATTTGTTTTTGAGCCTTTTTTGAAATGTTTATTTGTTTTTGAGAGAGAGCATGTGTGCACACCTGAGTAGGATGGGCAGAGAGAGGGAGACAGAGGGTCCTAAGCAGGCTCTGCGCTGTCAGTGCAGAACCCGGCCCAGGGCTTGAACCCATGAACCGCAAGATCATGACGTGAGCCAAAGTCGGACACTTAACCAGCTGAGCCACGCAGGTGCCCCCGAGCATGTTTATATTTACAGAACAGTTGAGCAGAAAGTCCGGAATCCTCATACTCCCTCACCTCCCTACTCTATCCCATTTCTACTATAATTACTATCTCGTTTGTTATGGTTGATGAGCCATATATCGATGCATTACAGTTGAAGTCCATGGTTTCATGTGACAATTCAGTCTGTGTTGTGTACGTCTGGGAGGCTTTGGCAAATGTATAATGACATGTATTCATCGTTACAGCATCGTACAGGGTGGTTTTACGGTCTTAAAATTCTTCTGTGCTTCACCTGTTCATTCTTCCCTCTCCCTGGGCCCCTGGCAGTCACTGATCTTTTTACTGTCTTCACAGTTTTACATTTTCTAGAATGTCATGTCGTTGGAATCATGCAGTACGTGTCTACATTCGCTTATATGAAATTAGGCTTCCTCCATATCTTTTCCCTGGCTTGGTAGCTCTTTGTTTACCTTTACTTTTATTTATTTTTTTATTGCTGAATAGTACTCCATTGTATGGATGTAATACCATTTATGTAACCAGGCACCTATTGAACGATAGCTTGGTGGTTCCAGGTTTTGGCAATTATGAATAAAACATCTGTACGCAGGTTTTTGTGTGTGCATCAGTTTTCAGCTCATTTGGGTAAATGCCGAGGAGGAAGATTGCTGGATCGTATGGTAAGAACATGTTTAGTTTTTTAAGAAACTGCCAAACTGACTGTACTATTTTATGTTCCTACCAGCAGTGAGTGAGTTTCTGCCATCCCACATGTTTGCTAGCATTTGATGTTGTCAGTGTTCTGGGTTTTGGCCAGTCTGATGCGTGTATAGTGGTATTTCATTTTAATTTGCAGTTCCCTAATGACGTAGGATGTTGAGTATCTTTTCATATGCTTATTTGCCTCTGTATATTCTTTGGTGAGGTGTTTGCTCAGGTCTTGGTTTTTAAAATTGGGTTATTGTCTTACTGTTGAGTTTTAAGAGTTCTTTGTGTATTTTGGACACCAATCCTCTATCAATATGTATTCTGTAAAAATTTTCTCAGTCTGTGACTTGCTTTTTCATTCTCTTGAGAGTGTCTTTTGTAAAACAGAAGTTTTTACTTTTAGGGATATCCACCTTGGCAATACTTTCTTTCATGGATTGTGCTTTCAGTATTATGTCTGAAAAGTCATTGCTAAACACAAGGTCACCTAGATTTTCTCTTTATGTTCTAGGAATTTTATAGTTTGGTGTTTTACATTTAGTGTGATCCATTTTGAGTTCGTTTTTATGAAAGGTGGAGTATCTGTGTCTAGACTCATTTTTTTGCATGTGAATGTCCAGTTCTTTTGTCATCATGGTAAAAAGACCATCTTTTCTCCCTTTTATTGCCTTTGCTCCTTTGTCAAAGATCAGTAGACTATATTTTGTGTAGGTCTCATTCTGGACTCTCTATTCTTTTTTTTTTTTTTTAAGTTTACTTATTTATTTTGAAAGAGAGGAACCACAAGCAAGGGAGGAACAGAGAGAAGGGGAGAGAGAGTTCCAAGCAGTCTTACTGTCAGCGCAGAGCCCAATATGAGGCTTGAACTCACAAACCATGAGATATGACCTGAGCTGAAATCAGGAATCAGACACTCAGTTGACTGAGCCACACCCCTGGGCTCTCTATTCTGTTATAAACTATTTGTCTTTTCTTTGGCCAGTACCACACTGTCTTGATTACTTTGTTTTGTTGTGTTTTTGTTTGATTAGTTTTATAGTAAGTCTTGGAAGTCAGGTAGTGACAGTCCTCCAAATTTGTTCTTCCAGGTTGTATTAGTTATTCTGGATCTTTTACCTTCCCATATAAATTTTAGAATCAGTTTATTGATAATACACAAAATAGTCTTGCTGGAATTTTGATTGGGATTTCATTGCATCTGTAGATACAGTTGGGAAGAAATGACAGTGACATCTTGATTCCTATCCATGTACCTGGAATTGTTTTCCATTTCTTTAGACCTTCTTTGATTTCTTTCATTAGAGTTTTGTGGTTTCCTTCATAGAGATCTTACACAAATGTTGTTAGATTTATACCTAAGTATGTCTGCTTTTTTGGGGATGCTGATGTAAATGGTATTGCATTTTAAATTTCAAGTTCCAGTTGTTTATTGTTGGTATATAACAAAAAGCAATTGAATTTTGTTTATTAACCTTGTATCATGAAACCTTAATGGTTCATTAATTCCAGGGATTTTTTTTTTATTGTTTCTTTGGGTTTTCTACATAGATCATCGTGTCATCAGCAAACAAAGGCAGTTTTATTTTTTCCTTCCCAGTCTGTACACTTCTCCTTGTATTATTGCATCCGCTAAGACTTCCAATATGATGTTGAATAAAAGTGGTGAGAATGAGGGGCGCCTGGGTGGCTCAGTCACTTAAGCATCTGACTTTGGCTCAAGTCATGAACTCATGAGTTCAAGCCCCACATCGGGCCCTGTGCTGACAGCTCAGAGCCTAGAGCCTGCTTTGGATGTTCCTCACCTGCTTGCTCTCTCTCTCCCTCTCTCAAAAATTAAGATTTAAAAATTTTTTTTAAAAAGTGGTAAGAGTGGACATCTTTCCTTGTTTCTAATCTTAGCAGGAAGGCATCTAATTTCTCATCATTTAGTATGATGTCAGCTGTATGATTTTTGTATATGTTCTTTATCAAGTTGAGAAACTTTCCCTTTGTTTTCAGTTTGTTGAGAATTTCAACTTGGTGTTGGATTTTTTCAAATGCTTTTTCTGTGTCTATTGATAGGATCATAGGATTTTTTTTTCATTAATCTATTGATGTATAATGGATTGCATATATTTATTTTTGAATCTTGAACCAGACTTGCATACCTGAAATAAATCCTGTTTGGTCATGGTGGATAAATTTTTTTTGTACATTGTTTGATTTAGTCCACCAATATTTTGTTCAGGATTTTTACATCTGTGTTAATGAGAGCTATTGGTCTGTAGTTCTTTTCTAATGTGTTTGTCTGGTTTGGGGATTAGGGTAATGCTTGCCTCATAGAATGAGTTAGACAGTATTTTCTCCCCTATTTTCTGGAAGAGATTGTAGAGGATTGAGATAATTTCTTCCTTTAAGCTTTGGAAGAGTTCACCAGTGAACACATCTGTTTCTAGTTTTAAAAGGTTATTAGTTATTGATTCAGTTTCCTTAGTAGATATAGGCCTATTCAGATTGTTCTTTTCACCTTGTGTAAATTCTGATAGATTGTTTCTTTCAAGGAACTGGTCTGTTTCATCTAGATTATCTAATTTGTGGGCACAGAGTTGTTCTTAATAATCCTTTATTATTCTCTTAGTGTCCCTAGGCTTAGTAGTAATGGCCGTTCTTTCATTTCTGATAATAGTAATTTGTGTCTTCTCTTTTTTCTCCTCAATTAATCTGGCTAGAGATTTATCAGTTTTATTGGTCTTTTCAAAGAATCACCTTTGGTTTCATTGATTTTTCTCTGTTGATCTTATTTTTATTGATTTCCGCTCCAACTTTATTTTCTTGCTCTTACTTTGAATTTAATATGCACATTTTTTCTAGTTCCATTAGGTAGAAACTTAGATTCTTAGATTTTTAGATCTGTCGTCTTTTCTAATAATTGCATTCAGTGCTATACATTATTTTCTCTAAGTGCTGCTTTCTCTGTATTCCACAGTTTTTGCAAAGTCGTGTTTTCATGTGGTTAGAGACCACTTGAGATTTCTTCGTTGACCTATGTTTTATTTAATCCCCAAGTATCATGTGTTTAATCTCCAAATATTGTATTTTGGTATTTTTCAGTTTTTTGTTACCGATTTCTAGTGTAATTCAAGAGTGTACTTGGTATGATTTCTGTTATTTTAAATATGTTAAGGTCTGTTTTATGTTCCAGAGTGTGGCCTGTTCGCTTGCTTGCTTATTTATTTATTTGTAAGAAATGCTGGTGATGTAAGGTTCACTCATCTTTATCGTATGTGACTTCATTCAAAATGACATATGGTTAGAAAAATCAGAACAAAGCAACTCAAGTGTTTGTTGATGGACGAATGGAGAAACAAAGTGTGGTATATACATACAGTGGAATATTACTGAGCCTTCAAAAGGAAGGGGATTCTGATATGTGCTACAATATTCATGAACCTTGATGATATGCCAAATGAACAAAACCCAGTCCCAAAGGACAGGTATTGAATGATTCAGTTTTTGTGAGGCACCTAGAGAGTAGTCATTCACAGAGACCAGATAGTTGACTTATGGTTGCCAGCGGCTGCGGGGAGAAGAGAAAGGGAATTTTAGTGTTAATGGGTACAGACTTCCACTTGGGGAAGATTACAGAGTTCTAGAATAAACTTCCAGTTGTGCAGTCTGGAAATCTGTATAGCATAGTGCCTGTAACGTAAAATACTGTGCTGTGTACCTAAAACTGGCTAAGAGGGTAGATCTTACATTAAGTATTCTTACCACACATTTAAAAAAGATAAATAGAAAATAAGCAAAGAGGGGGAGGATGCAATTTGAGAAGATGGTGGATATGTTTCTGGCTTGATTATGGTGACAGTTTCACAAGTATGTACTTCTCCCCAGACTCATCGAGTTGTGTATATTAAATATGAAATATTTTATGTCAGTTATAACCAATAAAGTGGGTTTTTAAAAAGTTCTATAGGGGTACCTGAGTGTCTTCATGGGTTAAGTGTCAGACTCTTGATCTCAGCTCAGGTCTTGATCTCAGGGTTGTGAGTAGTTCAAGCCCCACATTGAACTCCACACTGGGTGTGGAACCTATGTAAAAAATTAAAAATAATAAAAAAAATAAAAAGTTCAGTGGGTGGATAATAGTGATGGTTACACAGCATTGTGAATGTACTTACTGCCATAGAGCTATACACTGAAAAGTGGTTCAAATGGTAAGTTTTATGTTATGTGTATTTTAACAATTTTTTAAATGGAAACACTTTTTAAAAATTAGAATGTTAAGGAAGAGGTTAAAGAGTTATCTGAATTTTTTTTAATGCCAAATGTTATTTATTTATCTTGGGGTTTATTTGACTAGTTTAATTATCTTTTTCTTTTTTTTTAATGTTTATTTTGAGAGAGAGGGAGAGTGTGTGTGTGTATGCAGGAGGGACAGTGAGAGAGAGGGAGAGAGAGAGAGAGAGAGAGTGCTTAGCAGACTCCGTTTTGTCAGTGCACAGCCTAATGCAGGGCTCAAACTCATGAACCGTGAGATCACGACCTGAGCTGAAACCAAGAGTCCGACGCTCACTCAGATGCCCCCCTAATTTTCTTTTATAGTTGATCTGATAATTATAGTTATGTTCAGTTAGGATTTCTTTAAAAAATTTTTTTAATGTTTTATTTATTTCTGAGAGAGAGAGACAGCATGAACAGGAGAGGGTCAGAGAGAGAGGGAGATACAGAATCTGAAACAGCCTCCCGGCTCTGAATTGGCTGTCGGTACAGAGCCCGATGCGGGTCTTGAACCCATGAACCGTGAGATCATGACCTGAGCCAAAGTCGGACGCTTAACCGACTGAGCCACCCAGGCGCCCCCAGGATTTCTTATGGTGTGACAAGGAATAGGATTTTTACATAGACAAGCACAGAAATGTCTGTATACTGAATCTGAGTCCATATACTGAATCTGATACTTATAGAAGATATTCATGCATTTATTTAAGGGCTTCTCTGCTTGTGGACTTGACTGATTTGTAGCCACTGGGATTTGAGATCAAAGGATCTTCAGAGGTCCTTTATTTCAATCCTTTTTAAAATATTGATCAGCTGAACCTCAGAGAGGTTAAATGACTTTACAGAGTTTCGCAGCTAATGGAGTGACTTTATCTTCACCTGAATCCAGAGCTTTTTAGTCCTACTTTGTAATGGGTCTCAGCATATTGATAGTCAGGGCCCTATCCATCCCTACTGTGTGATTTCAAATACAACCAGGTGCTGGTGTCTTACCTCTGCCGGCGCCCCCCCCCCGCCCAGCACGCCACTTTTCTACAGCCCGTGCAGATAATGGTGTTCTGCTTAATGAGCTTGAGATCAGTAACTCCTAAACCAGTTACTTCAAAGCAGCGTTCTCAATCTGAGGGGAAAAAAGAAAATTCCCGATGACTGAAACCTGCTCAGAAATTCTGATTTAATAGGTCTGTAGAGGGGAGGAGTGGCTTTGCCATCATACTTTAAAAATAATCATATACAGCACAAGTTGAGAGATGCTGCTTATAAAGGTTCTTTTAAAGCATGGGTTCCTGAACCTGGCCAATTCCCAAATCGCTTAGGGAGCTCAGAACCCTCACAGCCCACTGCTGTTCAAGGCCTCCTGGTCCAGGAGGGCAATGAGGCACTGGAAGTCCACTGAGGCCACATTCAAGGTGGGATACTAATTTTTCTGTGTTGCTTAAAACCAGACCAAGTGAATGAAACAATTTCAGAACTGTTACGTGGGCAGCAGATATCATTTTAATGAAGTGAAGCTTGGCTCAGGCCTTATAACACTGTTATTTCTTAGATTAAAAATAAAAATACTTCTTAAAGAATTTGAGCTGGTGTGTAAAATTTAAAAAAAATTTGATCTTGTACTAAAAGCGCCTTTTTTCTTTTTTGTGTGTGGAGGAAGATGTCTGGGTTTGTTTTTAAGAGAAGAAGATTATATTGTTGGAGGGGTACAGAGGGAAATGTTTGTGTATTTAAATGTGAAGACACTGTGCCTTCCATGCTTTTTTTCACTTGGATTCAAGCCACCTGCGTTCATACACGTTCATATTTGAATTCCCTGAATGGAACACTAGGTAAAGCGCATGCAATTTATGACCCAGAGAAAGTTTTCTTAAATTTTAATTATATAAGTGAGGCATGAACTTATTCTCCTTGTAAAAGCTGAAACATTACAGAAAAGTCAGGAGTCCCATATGACTGCCCTTCTTAGTCCTAGCCTTTTCCTCGGAGATAGTGGTGGTTTCCAGTGTCCTGTGGATCCTTTCAGAACTTTTCCGTTATCAGGTAGAGCAAAGGAAATACATACTATTCTATGACATTTGCTTTTTTTCTTGGAAATACTCTCATGTCCGTTTATGTGCAGCTATACAGCTGGACCATAATTCTTTAAGCCATTCTCCGGTTGACGACCACGGAGGCTGCTCCTGGGGCTGCAGTGAGCGTCCTTGTGCATGGCTCCGTGCGCACATGCGCGGTGGGATTTCTGGGACACGGGCTGTGTGGTTCAGTGCCCATCGTCCTCCCACCGGGCCGTGCTGCAGGAGCTGATTGAATTCACCCAGGAGAATTCGCTGGGTGTCACTGAACTTGCAGGTACTTGAGTGAAGGCACAAAATGGCAGAGCCTATGTCAGCTCTTTGTTTGTAACTGTCATAAACATGAGGAGTATTTTGGGTTTGCCTGCAGACCCCGAATAACGTCTGCTAATAGCTGTGTACCCAGTGCCAGTGTGCTGGATGCTGACTTGGAAACATTTTGTCAAAAATGCTGAATTAGGGTAGTGATGTGAAGATGATTAACAGATAATGGTAGCCAGAATAATTGTGTCAAAACAGCAAGAAATATCCAGAGAATTTGATGCGTTCTGCATTTTCTCTGGTGCTTGCCTTTTGCAATGGTCTCAGTGTTAGATGTGTATGTGATAAGTTTTCTTGTGTATTTGATCAGTTTGACTATAAAATAATAAGAAACTTGGCCATTTCAAAGAAGCTTTTCATTATGAAGTATCAACTGTTTATTAATCTCTGTAAACTCTTATTTGTGTCATTGTAAAAGATGCATTTTTGAAAATAATTTTCATCAACACAAGTAGTTTTAGTGCTTCCCTCAGTTTACATTTTGCGTGGTCTTTTCCATGTGTTTACATAATCTACAAATGCAGCCTTTCTTGGAGGGGGTTAATATAGTTTCCTGTGCTAATATACAAAGATTTACCTTAGCTCTCTCCTATTGTTGGACTTTCCAAGTCACTTTTGATTTTCCATTGTGAAGAAAGCGCTGGAAGCATACTTACACAAAGTGTTGTTTGCTTTTCAGCTACCTTCTCCATCTGCATTCCTCAAAATAAGATCGCTGGGTTTCTTCTGTGTTGCCAGGAAGATTGTGAGGCTAACGGTGAAGGGGGAGGAACTTCACCACTTTCCGGGGGCTGCCCAGGCTCCTCTCTTCTCCCTCCAAGTAGATTAGCTTTTATCATTTTACTTATTTTGGTCTTGGTGTAGTGGTTGTGAGATTTTTCCCCCCATGGGTCTGTGGTGGTGGTGTTTTGACATGTGTCAGTGTGTTGTTCTGTCATTTTACACTGAAGTTGCATTAGTGTGTTAATGTTTTCATTTTTCTCACGATTATCAACTCTTATCTGATAGTGGGGTGATGGTGGACTTGGCACCATTGACTTAGAACAGTGGCTTTTTGTCCTTGGCCAGAAGATCAGATGACCGGGAGCAAGGTAAGGTGAGGAAGTCAGCAGTTCCAGAAATGGGTGGTTGTGCTGTCCAGAGGAGAAGAATGCCAAAGAATTTCCTGGGTCTTTGTACCTTTCCATGGAATGAGACAAGGCTCCCTAAGTAATGGGAAATGTAATATGTGCTCACTGGTAAGGAAGTTAATAGTAAAAAGAGGGATGCCTAGGTAGCTCAGTCGGTTAAGTGTCCAACTTTGGCTCAGGTCATGATCTCACGGTTCGTGAGTTTGAGCCCCACGTCGGGCTCTGTGCTGACAGCTCAGCCTGGAGCCTGTTTCAATTCTCTGTCTCCCTCTCTCTGCCCCTCCCCTGCTCCCTCATGTGCTCTCTCTCAAAAATAAATATTAAAAAAAATAAACATAAAAGGAAGTTAATGGTAAGAAGAGGTTTCTGTGGGTGGTGGTGGTGTTTTTACCTTCTGTGGATGCTCGAAGATTGTCCTGTGAAACCAGCAGTGCCCAGGAGGGAGCTGAGATGGGCAGGTACAGATCCGTGGACTCTATGGTGACATGTAAGAAGCTATTGGGACTCAAGTGATAGGTAGTTTTTTACATTAAAAGCTCTGAATAGCCTCAGAGAAGTGGTGACCCTGGAATTTCTAGAAACTTCGGGTTCTAATGTAATGTCTGCAAGTGTTTTCAGTATTTCAAAAAGGGTAACAATTTGCCTGTTCCCTTGGTCCACACGCTAACTAAAATGTCAAGTTGTTTTGATTTATTTTGGTTTGTGTAAGTCATTCATTTCCTGGACGTATACATCTTTTTATCGACTTACAGGCTCTCCTGTCCCTCTTATGTGCGTACAAATTAAGGCAGAATCTTTTTAGGGCTGTGATGGCAACTTGTCCTGCCCCCCCCTTTGTTTTTAATAACAGTCTTTTTGAGCTAAAAATCACACAATTGTATAGTTCATCTATTGGAGATGTACAGTTCAGATGGCTTTTAGTGTATTCCCAGGGTTGTGCACCCAGAATAAATTTTAGAACGTTTTCATTATCCCCCCAAAAGAAACCTCATATCCATTAGCAGCTGTTCTCTATCTTTCCCCCAAACTCCCGAGCCCCAGGCAGTCAGCAGTCTATTTCCTGTCCCTGTGAATTTGCGTGTTCTGGACATTTCATATAAACGGAATCCTGCAATATATGTGGTGTCGCCCTTCTTTCACTTAGCATCATGTTGTCAAGGTTCATCCATGTTGTCGCAGGTGCTGGAGCTTCACCCCTTTGTGTGGCAGAGTGACATTGCATTGTGTGGGTAGACCACATTGTGTTTATCCATTCGTCAGTCCATGGGCACTTGGGTTGTTTCCACTCTTTTGCTATTGTGAATAATGCTGCTGGGAAAGGTTTTTGTGTGGGCTGCATTTTCAGTTCTTGTGAGTAGATACCTAGGAGTTTTCCCCTTTTGATTCTTAGTGTCGTTTTGACCTAGTATGCTTTCACATCTCCCATACTTGCATAGTGTGAAATGGTGTTAGTAGCGAAATAGAAATAGTGTTTCAGCTAAAAAGGAGAAGAAAAGACCTAGTGTATGTGTGTGTGTGGATACGTTGGGTGGGGGCCGACTCTAGTGTGATTTCCACCCTGATCTTATTTATTATAAGTCTTGTTATAACTGGCGAAAGTTGTAGTTGTTTTTATTGACAGCTTTCAGATACTTGCAGTAAGTCATGATGAAAAAGTCTTTACTGTATTACTAGCCTGATAGGAATTTATCTGTTCTTTGGTAAAGATGACCTCAGTTTTACTGCTGATGGGAACCAGTGTTTCTTTAACTTGCACTTGGGAGGCACACAAGGATTGTAGGAGCAGGTGTGTGCTCAGTGCGGGGTAAGTCTGGCCGGTGAGTGCTGGCGGACAGCTCTGGTTGCTGCTGATGGCATCTTAGATCTGTGGAGAGAGGAGGGAAGTGGAAGGTGCTGTTGATGGTAAGTCGGGGAACACGGCCTGTCAGTGGGCCGTCTGCTCAGTCATTGCGTACAGTGGCTCATTATGTAACTTTTGATTTTTAGTCATTTCATATTTTTGTTACTAACTACTTCAGCGGTGTGGAGAGGATCTAAAGTAACACAATGAGCCCAAGTACTGGATTTAACAAATTTGACTTCTTTTTTCTTTTTACTGCCTCCCTCCTTCTCTCCTTCCCTCCTCTTTGAAATTTAAGGAATGCAGCTTTTCAAATACACTTGAATATCCTTTGGTGTACCTTTTCCTCCCTCCTTTCTCAGGGGTAACCACTCTTGCAAGATAGGTAGATATATGTCCTTTTCATCTATGTTTTTATGCTTCTGTGTTTATGTTCGTACCACTATATATTGATTATGTCAGTATTTTTAAACATTACATAAATAATTCAATTTTTAATTCTGACTGTTGCAGTGTCTTTCAAATTATTATCTTCTTATTTTTGGTAGAGGGACGTCTGGGTGGCTTAGTCGGTCAAGCATCTGACTCTTGATTTTGGCTCAGTCTATGATCTCACAGTTCATGAGATCGAGCCCCACATTAGGCTCTGTGCTGGCAGCATGCGGAGCCTGCTTGGGATTCTCTTTCTCTCTCTCTCTCTCTCTCTCTCTCCCCCTGACCTTCCCCCTGCTCTCTCTCTCTCTCTCAAAATAAACATTTAAAAACACCGAGAAAAAATTTTGGCATGTATCTAGTGTTAAGTTTTTCTTGTGATAAAATATATGTAGCATACAATTTACTTTTTTTAAAGATTTTTTTAATGGTTTTGTTTTTAAAGTTTGTTTATTTTGAGAGAGAAAGAGAGCATGAACAGGGAAGAGGCAAAGAAGGAGAGAGGGAATCCCACACAAGCCCTGTGATGTCGGTAAAGAGCCCAATGCAGAGCTCAGTCTCATGAACCGTGAGATCATGACCTGAGCCAAGATCAAGAGTAGGACATTTAACTGACCGAGCCACCCAGGTGCCCCTAAAGATTTTATTTGTAAGTAATCTCTACATACAATGTGTGGCTTCAACTTGTAATCCGGAGATCCCAAGAGTCAAAAGCTCTTCTGACTGAGCCAGCCAGGCACCCCTAAAATTTGCCATTTTAAGTATTTTCAAGCATACAGTTCAGTAGCACTAAATATACTGACATTGTTGGACAACCATTGCCATTATCCATTTCCAGAACTTTCTCATCATCCCAGCTGTAAACTCTATACCCAGTAAACAGTTACCCTCCATCCTCCCCTCCCCCCCCCAGCCCCAGGAAACTGACCCCTATTCTACTTGTTCTATGAATATGCCTATTCTAGGTATCACATATAGGGAGAATCATACAATAGTTGTCCTTTAGTTATCTGGCTTATTATTTCATTTAGTGTAATGTTTTTAAGATTTATCCATGTTGTAGTATGTATCAGAATTTCCTTTTTACAAAAGCTAATACTCTACAGTATGCTTCTACCACATTTCATTTATCCATTTATCTGCTGATGGACATTTGCCATTTGCCTTGTTTCCACCTGTTGGTTATTGTGATTAATGCTTTGAACATTGGTGTATAAGTATCTTGAGTTTTGGCTTTCAGTTGTTTTGGATTTATACCTAGGAGTGGAATTGCTGGATCATATGATAATTCTATGTTTAACTTTTTGGGGAACTGCCAGACTACTTTCTACCACAGCTAAATCATTTTATATTCCCACCAGCAGTACAGGGAAGTCCTGATTTTTTCCACATCCTCACCAATACTTGTTATTTTCTGTTTCTTTTTTCTTTTTATAATAGCTATCCTCATGGGCTGAAATGGTTTTCATTTGTCTTTCTTGACTAGTTTATGATGTTGAGTATCTTTTCTGCGTGTTGGTCATCTGTATATTTCCTTAGAAGAAAAGCCCATTCAGATCTTTCCCCAGCACCATTTGTTGAAAAGACTGTCCTTCCCCAGTTGACTGCTCTTGACACTCCTACTTCATGTTATTTTTATTGTAATGTAAGAATACACACAAGGATAAATTTCTTATGCTTAAAAGATTATAAAAACAAGACAGATGAACAAATTAAATATAGGTAAAATGACAAAGCCAATAAAGTTGAAATTAATTTTATGGGACAGGTGATGTTGTACTCAACTTGGTACACTTACTGTGAAGAGAGCTCTATCTGCTGTGGTGTTGGGAAGGCATTGGGAATTTGTGAATGCCTCTGTTACCTGGCCGCTGACTCCTCTGTCCTCTCCCCACTTTTCTCTAGTCTGAAAATAATAAAACTACTCACGGGTGCCATTTGACCTTTAGTTGGCATGCATGCATTACACACTTATCTGTTCTTACTCTGTTCTTGACTGTGAGTACAGACCAAGTAACATCCTATTATTTGGCCTTCGCCTCGTGGTCAACACAACAGCACACGTGGGCCGGGAAATCCCTGGGCAGCTCTCTGTTTCCAGGGAAGCATCTGGATGATCCAGAATAGGCCTGTGCTCATGCTTTTAGAATAATATTTCATTTTAATTCAGTTTAAAAATTCTCACAGAGAATGTATGGACTGGGAGAAGGGTCTGCAGACTCAGGTTGAATAGAATTTCTCAGCGTTTGACAAACATGGTTTTATTTTCTCTGCTNTCCCCCCCCCCCCCCCCCAGTTTAAACAATTAAGGTAGGGATGCTGACATTCAAGTTTGGCAGGAGAAGCTTGTTTTGGTTTTTTGTTTTCCTTTTCTTTTTCTGTAGTAAGCATTTAGAGGGCATCTCACTGTGGTCTGCTTTCTGTATTGCCTCTGTCCTAGATGGTGGTAGTGAGGGCCCTTTAGCTGGGCGCCTGCCTCTTTTTCTTAATTGCATTCATTAGCTTTAGTTATTCTTCTTGCAATGTGGGTTTCTCATATTGCTTATTTTTAGTGTTTTTATTTTACTGCTTTTTCCCTTGAATATAACCAAAATAAAAGCTTCTGTTCTTAATCTTAGCTCATGGTATATGTGTTTACAAATAATTCTCCTGCCAAGAATCTGTCAAGTTGGCTTTGATTACATTAGTTTTATGTGGTTAACACGACCCTTGAATATCATGTCTTCTGACTGTTAAATTCTCAACTGAGCTGTCCCTGTTTAACGTGTGAGACTGCCAGTTTGATTTTAAATATTGGAAGTGAGTTGTGGTGAGATAGAGCTGCAGAGAAATAGCTTTCACGTTCCTTTGATTCTAAATGCGTTTGGCATTTGTTTCTACTTGAAGATTAACGTTTACCTAATGCTTTTTTTTTTTTCCTTTTCTTTTCTTTTTTTTTTTAAGGAAAGACCCTCTCCCTTCTGTGGACAGGTCTGGGGGTGAATGGCTAAGACATGAACTGAGGCCCTGGGCTGCCTCCTGTCAGGAGATCACCTTCACGCTCTCTCTCCAGCGTTCCAGTGTGTAGCGCATTTCTTACTGGCGTGAACTCCTATATATAGCACCTAAAATCAAACTGTTCTCATCTGTGTGTGACATGAAGTAGTGCCCTAATCTAATTCCAGAACGTGATGAAATATTTCTATTAAAAATATAATAGTTTTCTAAATTTGTGTCAAGAAATAACCAGAGAATTCTATTTATTAAAAAAAAGCCCCCCCCCCCCCTTCCTTTTGTCCAGATTAATAGCATTTAATAGCATTTATGTGAACTCACATATTGCTGTGATTGGGAGTAGCCGAGGGCCTACTTCTCAGTGATGTGTCTCTGCTCTTCAGCTATTTGATGTGTAAGTGAGCTGTTGGCTTTTGTTTTTTTGAACAGTGAATTTTTTTTTTAAGATTTTATTTTTAAAATAATCTCTGCACCCAACAGGGGGCTCAAACCCACAACCCTAAGATCAAGAGTCATGTGCTCTACTGACTGAGCCAACCAGGTGACCCCAAACAGTGCAATTTATTTATTTTATTTTTTTAATAGCGATCAGTACGCAAATATTAATTTACCATCATTAACATTTTTAGGAGTATGGTTCAGTGGCACCTAATTCACAGTGTTGTACAATGATCGCCATCGTGTAGTTTCAGAACATTTTATTCCAGACAAACCCATACTCGTTAAGAAGTCACTTCCCTTCCCTCTGCCCTCCTAGGCTCTGACAGCCAATAATCTGCTTCTGTCTCTATGGATTTACCTGTTCTGGATATTGCATATAAGTGGTCATATAAAAAGTGGTCTTTTGTGACTGGCTCCTTTCACCTAGCACAGTGATTTCAAAGTTCATCTACATATTGCAGCATAAATCAGTACTTCATTTCTTTTTATATCTTTTGTATTGGATATGTCCTATTTTATTAATGACAAGTCTTTTGGTTAGCTAAATTTTTAGAAATTATTTTAAAATACATGTATTTAAAATTTACCATTTTAACCATTTTTAAGTGTTGTTTTTTTTTTCTTGAGAGAGCAAGCGGGGAGAGGTGCAGAGGTGGGGAAGGGCAGAGAGAGGGCTTCAGAGAGAGGGAGACAGAGGATCCAAAGTGGACTCTGTGCTGACAGCATAGAGCCTGATGTGGGTCTCAAACTCATGAACTTTGAGATCGTTACGTGAGCCAGAATCAAGAGTCAGATGCTTAACTGACTGAGCCACTCAGGCGCCCCACCATTTTAATAATTTTTAAGTATATATAGTTCACTGGCGTTAAGTACACTCACGTGGTTGTGCAGTCATCAGCATTACTATCTGTCTCCAGAACTTTTTCATCTTACCCAACTGAAACTTTGTACCCATTAAATACTAACTTCTTATTCTCCTTCCCCCCCAGTTCCTGGTAACCCCCATTTTACTTTGTGTCTCAATAATAGAGAACTTCATTACTGTAGGTCCTTAAGAAAAGTAGAATCATACAGTATTTGTCCTTTTGTATCTGGCTTATTTCACTCAGCATAAAGTCCTCAAGGATCATCCATGTAATATCACATTAGAATTTTTTTTTAGTTGCTGAATAATATTCCAGTGCACATATATGCCGTGTTTTGTTTATCCATTCTTCTGTTGATGGACACTTGGGTCGCTTCTACCTTTGGAATATTGCTCACAGTGCTGTATACAAACATGGGTGTACAAGTATCTGTTTGAGTCCCTGGTTTTGGTTCTTTTGGCTGTATACCCAGAGGTGACATTGCTGGTCATATGGCAAATCTATATCCAACTTTTCCATAGCAGCTGCACAGTTTTACATGCCCATCAGCAGTGCACAAGGTGAGTTCCGATTTCTCCACATCCTTGCCAACACCTATTATTTTCTGGGTTTTTCTTTTTTTTTTTGATGGTATCATCCTAATGCTACTTGAAATATGTACTTCAAATTTTAATTTATAATTAGATTTCATTGTCTAGGCAAGCACATAGCACTTAACACTAAAGTCTTTTTTTTAATTTTTAAAAAATATTTAATTTTGAGAGAGAGAGAGTGTGAGCAGGGGAGGGCAGAGAGAGAGGGAGACACAGAATCCAAAGCAGGCTCTGGGCTCTGAGCTGTCAGCACAGAACCTGATGCAGGGTGAGATCATGAGCTGAGCCAAAGTCAGGCACTTAGCTGATTGAGCCGCCTAGGTGGCTGTAAGTATTTTTTTAAAATAAGTAACAAGTATGACCTTAATTGACCCTTTGATATGAACTGGGATTGAAACACAGAAGACGTTGAGGAGACCGTTGCTACTATAGTACCTCTAAAAATTATAAGTCAAAAAAGTAATAATAATAAAAACTGTAAGTATAACTGTATAGATTATTTATCTGCCAAGTCATGGACAAGGTAACGCATAGTGGTACTTGGTGTAAGTTGGTAGAATTGATCTATCAAGTTATTCTTGGGTATATTATGGAGCTTACATATAGAACAGGGGACAGCACCATTTTTCTGTAAAGGTAGTAAATATTTTAAGTTTTGTTGGTTCTAAGGTCTTTGTCTCAACTACTCAACTCTGCTGTTGTACTACATGAAAGCAGCCATTGAAAATCTGTAAATGAATGAGCATGGTTATTTTCTAATAACACTTTGTATGTATATTGTTATTGAATTGCATTTAACTCACACTTGTCCCAAAATGTTATCTATCTTTTGATTTGAAACCACTTAAAGATGTAAAAATAAGGGCACCTGGGTGGCTCAGATGGTTTAAGCACTGTACTTCAGCTCAGGTCGTGATTTCATGGTTCGTGGGTTCGAGCCTCACATTGGGCTCTGTGCTGACAGCCCAGAGCCTGCAGCCTGCTTCAGAGTCTGTGTCTCCCTCTCTCTCTGCCCGCCCCCCTCAAAAATAAATAAACATTAAAAAATTTTAAAAATGTGAACACATTCTGGGGCACCTGGGTGGATCAGTTGGTTGAATGTCTGACTCTTGTGTTGGGCTCAAGTCGTGATCTCACTGTTTATGAGATTAAGCCCACCCCCTCCCTGAGGCTCCGTGCTGGGTGTGGAGCCTGCTTAAGATTTTCTCCCTCTCCCCTTCTCTTCCCTTGCTCATGTTCTCTCTTTCTTTCTCTCTCTCTCTAAAATATTAAAAAAAAAGTAAAGACATTCTTACCGTGTGAGCTGTACAAAAGTAGGAAATGGGTGGGCTGGGTTTGGCCCGTGGGTGTGGTTTGTTGATCTGTGGTATGAAGGAATTAGAGGTGCTGTGGAACTCCTCTGATACTTGGGTTGATTTTTAAAATACTTTGGAGTTAGCTTTTGCTCCAGGCAAAGGGCCAAGGGCTAAGGGAGGCAGGCTGCTGGAAAGGAGGCGTAGTAAGCTCAGAGTAGCAGACCCTGGAATCCCAGATGGGATGTGTGTCTTATGTAAAAAGATCAAGTGATCCAGCTAACTTCTGGCATGGTTCTTGGCACATCTCTGCTTTCCATAAGTGTTTGTGGGAATGTAGGTAAGATGAAGAGGGTAAACAAGGTCTGAGAAGGATTGGGGGATGGTGGCCAGTGGCTGCCATATTAAGTGACTCTGCTGTTTGGGTACCCTCTCATCGCCTCTGTGTGTGTGTGTGTGTGTGTGTGTGTGTGTGTGTGTGAGTTCATGAACACCTAATGCAGCTGAAGCCTGGGGTCACTAGGGCTTTAAAGTGTACGGGGTGCCAGGCAGCAGGCTGCGGGCCTCACAGAGCTGCTGGGCGGATATTGCTGTCCCTGTTTTACAGATGCAGGCGCTCAGACTGAGGGAAGTTGGTAAATTTTGAAAGGTCACTCAGCTGGAAAACTTTTAGCTGGGATTTGAAAGTAATTTTACCTTTCTCATCCTAATGGTTGGCGTGTTCCAGTGAGGAGACCTGTTTTTCAGATTTGGTTCTGCTGTTGATTTTCTGTGTGAGCTTTGGGAAATTATTCTCCATCTTAGAAAAAAAAATTCTTTTAGCTGGAGTAACTTCTGCCCAGCCCGCCTCACAGAATTATTGTAGATGACTGAATTAAAGAATAGATAAGAGCTCTTTGAAAAACATCGAGCACCATACAGAAGCAAGACGCTCTGTCGAGGCGAGGCACCTCCAAAGGGCACTCTCGTCCTGGCAGTGGAGCCCTCCAAGCCTGCACCAGGTCTGGGAGCTTGATTCTTGGGAGAAGCCGAGCCCTTAAGCTGTCATGAGTTTACTTTTTTTGATGCCTGTATTAAGTGGCATAGGAGCTGAAAAGAGAGAAAGGGCGGAAGTCAGAATGACAAGGTAAGAATGAGAGGATAGTAAAGCCCCAGAGTGCATGTTCAGACACCAGGCCGCTCCAAATGATGCTGGACAGCTACGGGTGTGCACGTGATGGCTCAGAGTTAGGAAAACAAAAGGAAAGTTAAAAAATTTTTTTTAACATTTATTCATTTTTGAGGGGGTGGGAGAACGTGCACGTGTGTGTGCGCGCGCACGCACGCGCGCAAGCAGCAGAGTCGTCAGAGCCTGAGGATCCAAAGCGGGCTCCACACTGCACACTGACAGTGGAGAGCCCCATGTGGGGCTCGAACCCACGAACCCGTGAGATCATGACCTGTGCGAAGTCAGAGGCTTAACCAACTGAGCCACCCAGGCGCCCCAGGAAAGTTTTAAATCATGTCTGGTATGGTGATACAGCATATTTTTATCATTACTGAAGCTTTAGCATATAGAGGTGAAAGTCTGGCAATACTTACATATTTCATCTTCCATTAGTGAAGAATAAATGCAACATTATTATTACAAGCCCTGTTTAAAATGATCAAAGTACTCACAGTGTCTTCCAAAAAATGTGTATGTATGCAAAGCATATATAATACATATGCTTTAATTTTGTAGGCTAATACATGTCTTATTTTGTCTGTAGTTCTTAAGAACTTGAAACTGTTTCCAGGGATTATTTCAGGAATAAATTCAGTGAGAGTCTTTAACAAGGCTGGTGAGTAAGCATTATTGTGATAAAGTTCTGTGTAACCCAGTATAGACATATTAGAAATACTCTTAAAATAGTCACTCTCTCGGGCCTCACTTTGGAGTGGAAGAAATAGTGTAGAAGAACTGCACAGTACATTGCAGAGAGATATGACTGCTAAGGACATATGCAGATTTTCAAGAGAAGTTAGGCGGTAAATAGAGACATAATGTATTTAAAATAAATTTCGTCTGAGAGATTTAACCTGATGAAACAGTATGGGTCCGGATCATTTATGTAATCAAATGTTGTAAATTTTATGCACATCCAAACAACAAGTTTTCCTGGGATATGCTGCTTGGCCACTCAATGAAGGTATCAGATGTATTGTTTCTATTTTGTTCTGTTTGCTCTTCTGTTAAGAAAATTGCCTAGTTAGGAATAAGGGGGGAAACCAACTTTTTATTTTTATTTTTTTTATTAGGGTTGTGGGTTTCTGTTTGATTAAAACAATTTTTATTTCTTACTGTATTTTACTGGCTTGTTTGTAAAATTTGTGGAGAGGGAAGCCACATACTTTGAGTTGTGGCTTTTATTTTATTTTAGTCCTCCTCATCATCATCGTTGTCATAATGAAAGAAAGAATCTACCGTGTTGCTTTATTCTGGCAAAATGTATAACACATGTTTGTTGAAAATATCTTTATGGCAGGAGGCCCTACATGAAACTTGTGAATTTTTTATGTTATTTGACCTTATCTTGGTAATTTTAGCCCGTGAAGTAGGGCTAGAAAATTGGTTGATTATGAAATAAAAATACAAAAGTCAGTAGCTTTGCTGCGTAAACAGTAAAAGAAAAAGATTTTACTCACTACAGCATCAAAACTCCCAAAATAATTTAAAACAAAGGTAGAAATATGAAGAAAATGAAAAACCTTACAGTGGGTGGCATAGGATACTTGAAGATGTTAAATCAACTAATTAATTTTTTAATTAATGTAATTCAAAGAAAAATCCCAGTGAATTTCTTCTGATGGGGGAGAATGACTTGTTAAAATTTTAAAGAGCATCCAGAATAAACAGGCAAGAATAGCCAAGAACATTTTGAAGACGAAGAGTTTGGGGGAGGATCCATTTTGTACTATCAAGTATTTACAGATTATACAAGAATTTTAAAGAGTAGCCTGAGCCCTGGAATAGATATAAATAGCAGCAGACCTGAAGAGAAAGCCTAACACCGGACGCAACTGTACATGAGTTTAATATATAGACGAAGACTTTGTCTATAAATCAGGACTTTTTCAAGCACAAGAGAAAGAAAATCAATCATCTTGGTTTAAGCAAAAAAACCAAACAGAGGCATTTATTTTGTCAAGTACCTGGAGTACCCTTGGGGCCATAACTCGCTTCAGTGACCCCAGAGGAGGCTCAGATGCGCTGTCTCCCTGGACTTTGCTCCTTTCTCAGGGCTGGCTCCTCTCTCTCCTGTTGCTGGTGGGCTTCCTCTCTGCAGCTAGAGGAAAAGAAGGTGTGGTTGTTGACAGTTCCAGGCTTCTGTTTTTACAGTCCAAGGTCAAAGAAGAAAATGACCCTCCTTGGTGTCAGTATGTAAAGTCTTAAGGAAGGACATGATGTATGCTGCTGGGGTCATGTGCCCGTCCCTGGGCCATGACGATGGGACGCTGTGCTAACAGGGTCACCTGTGCCAGTTCCTTTCCAGGACTCCAGCTGTCTCTGCTATGCAGTTTCACCAGAATCATACGGAACGGTCAGGAGAGGAATTGTTCCCAAGGGAGGTGGGGCACAGGGTGACAGAATTACTGGGGGAAGGTGGAGGCAGACCATTGGGCAGACTGAGGGGGCAAGTGTATACTCAGTCATTAAGAATAGGATGGAGTTTTCAGTAAAGGGTGTTGCACACTTGGTTAATTATTTGAAAAAAAAATTACATCCCTGCCTTTTACCATATTCAGTTAAATTCCAAATGAGTGAGAGATCATAAACGGGGGGGAAAACTAACTAGAAGAAATATTGTCAGATTTTATAGACTTTATTTTAGGTTCACAGCAAAATTGAGTGGAAAGCACAGAGATTTCTTCCCATTCTCCACCCAGCAGTTAGTACATTTGTTACCATCAGTGAATCTGCATTGGTACTTCAGTATCACCCAAAGTCCATAGTTTACATGACTGCTCACCCTTGGTGGTGTACATTCTGTGGGTTTGGAGAAATGTATAATGATCTGTATTCACCATTATAACTACCATACAGAGTAGTTTCACTGCCCTGAAAACCTTGTGCTCTGTCTTCATCCCTTCCTCTCCCCCAGCCTCTGATGACCACTGAACCTTTTACTGTCTCCATAGTTTTGCCTTTCCCAGAAAGAATGTCATATAGTTAGAATCATAAAATATGTAGCCTTTTCAGATTGGCCTCTTTCATTTAGTAAGATGCATTAAAGTTTCTTCCATGTCTTTTCATGGCTTTGAAAGCTCAGTTCTTTTCAGCACCAAGTAATATTCATCGTCTAGATGTACCGCAGTTGTTTTTACCTGGTCATCTACTGAAGGACATCTTGATTGCTTCCAAGTTTTGACAACTGTGAATAAGCTGCTCTAAATACCTGTGGGTAGGTTTTTGTGTGGACAAGTTTTCAGCTCACTTGGGTAAAAAACCAAGGAGCATGGTTGCTGGATCCTATGGTAAGAGTGTATTTAGTTTTGTAAGAAACTGTTGAACTGCCTTCCAGATTGGCCGTACCATTTTGTATTCCCACCAGCAATGTATGACAGTTCCAGTTGCTCCACATGCCCACCAGTATTTGATGTTGTCAGGGTTCTGGATTTTGGCCATCCTGATAGATGTGTAGAGTTGTCTTCTTGTTGTTTTAATTTGCATTTCCTTGATGACATATGTTGAGTATCTTTTCATACTCTCATTTGGCATCTATGGTTTTTTTGTTTGGTTGGTTTTTTATTTTTTATTTTTATTGGTGAGATTTCTGTTCAAGTCTTTTGCCCATTTTTTCATTGGGTTGTTTGTTTTCTTACTGTTGAGTTTTAAGAGTTCTTTGTACTGTGTATTTTGGATACCAGTCCTTTATCACATTATGTGTTTTGCAAATATTTTCTCCCAGTCCGTGGACGGTCTTCTCATTCTTCTTATAATCAGATATTTTTCTAATCTCAAGGTAAAAAAAAAAAAAAAAAAAGTCTTTTGAGACATAGAAAAAAGAGGGCTTTAAAGCAGAGACTGCAGGCTGGTAGCCTAATAGCTGGAGCACACCGCACACACCTGCTGTATTTCTCCTACACTGTTTTGTCTTGTGTAACTTATCTTTTGAAAAATATGCCAGAATTTTATTTTTTTATTAAGATGTTCTTTTTAATGTTTTTATTTTTGAGACAGAAAGCATGAGCTGGAGAGGGTTATAGAGGCAGGGAGACAAGATCTGAAGTGGGCTCTGCGCTGATAGCAGAAAGCCCTACCCAGGGCTCAAGCTCACAAATCGTGAGATCATGACCCCAGCCAATGTCAGATGGTTATCTGACTGCGCCATCCAGGGGCCCCTGTGTTAGAATTGTAAAATAAAAATTTTACTTACAAGCCTAGATTTCTGGTTTATCTTGAAAAAAAATGGGAAGTTTTGGCAACACTGGCTTCAGATTCTTATGTGGCAAGAACTGGCAGCGTTAAGTGGACGGGGTGTGGGGCTCCTAGACACCGCCTCCTCTCCACTTCCTTGTGTCTCCCCGCAGTGAGGCTGCATGTGAGTTGACCTTTCTTATTTTAGTTACTTTGATTTACCTTAGCCATCTCTTCCTTTCAGATAAAGATTCATAAGTATAAGTCCATCCAAATAAAAAAGAATTTATGCACACTGAAGCAACTTCACAATGTGGAAAAACTAACAGGAGTGTATTTACTGTTTGTGGCAAAAAGTTAATAGCCATAATACAGAAAGAATGCTAATGCATCAGGAAGAAAATAAGACAAATACACAAAAAAAATAAGAATTAAAAAAAAAAAAGAGGTTAATTCCCAGTAGGCCATAACCTTGATGATGGCAGGGACCATGTCTGCATCGTTCAGTGTAGCATCTCAGTGCCTAGCTTAGTACCTCCCACTTTGTAGTAGTCGGTAGATATTTGTTAATCATAATTAATGATAGATGATATTTATTGAGGGTTCACTGTGTGCCGTAAACCCTGTGCTGAATCCCTCTTGTTTAGTCCCTCTAGAAACCCACCAAGGTAAGTGCAATGACCCTCACTGCTCAGGTGGGACATGGGCCTGGAGAGGTAAAGCATTCATTCAAGCACATTCAGTAAGTAGTGATGCAGAGATTTGATTCCAACTGATGTTCTTTAAGTTACTGTATTAATTCCATCAAATGGCTCATTGAAATCAGTTGAAAGAATACCAATGTTCAGCAAACATACAGAAAAATTCTAACCATATTAGGAATAAAAGAATAAACCAAAATATCTCCCATTGGTGTGGAGGTTGGGAAAGGGTCTTTGTGTATTTCTCTGGGAGGCTATATCAGCATCCATTCTGGTAGAGAGCATTTTGGAAATTTTCTTCAAAAGTATTAACTCTTCATAACTTTTCACCAAGTGGATTCCACTTCTAAGAATTTATTCTCGGGGCACCTGGGTGGCTTAGTCGGTTAAATGTCCGACTTTGGCTCAGGACATGATCTAGCAGTCTGTGAGTTGGAACCCCACGTTGGGCTGTGTGCTGACAGCTCAGAACTGGAGCCTACTTTGGATTCTGTGTCTCCCTCTCTCTCTGTGTCCCTCCCCCACTCATGCTCTGTGTCTTTCTCCTTCAAAAATAAACATTGAATATTTATTTATTTTTGAGAGGGAGGTGGGGAGACCACAAGCAGGGGAGGAACAGAGAGAAAGGGAAACAGAGGATCCAAAGCGGGCTCCGCGCTGACAGCCGTGAACCTGATATGGTGCTTGAACTCATGAACCATGAGATCATGACCTGAGCCAGAGTTGGACACTCAACCCACTGAGCTACCCAGGTGCCCCCTAAGAATTTACTCTAAGAGAAAAGTTAGGGTCGGTTACAGATTTATGTGCAAAGGTAGCATTATTGTGTTAATTATAGTAGTGAAAAGTTGGAAGCAACCTGAAAGCCCCACGATAAAGGACTGGTAGAATAAATTACGGTATAGTCATATATTGGAATAACATGTGATCATTGAAAATTCTTTCTTACCGTGTCAAATGACTGCTCTGTCTGCCCACTGGCTCTAACATGCTGTGTGGGGCAAAGCAGTCTGCAGCAGGTGTTTGGCAGTCTGTGTGTCTGGCGCATACTCACCACCGGCTGTGTTTGCTGCTGTTAGAGGGGCTGGAGCTATAGGTGATTTTTATGTTTTTTCCCCCTACTATGCACTTTTCCAGACAGCTGTAAATTTCCATGTTTCTTCCAGAGTTTGTTTATTTTTAATTCTGGAAGAGTACAGGGCCTCATAAAGTTACCCTAGATTAACGTCAGTATGTTTTCTGTGAATGTGTAAATTCTTGTGAAATGTGAAATCTATTTATTTTCATTGTTTTCACTTCAACTTTAAAAGTTCTGTAAATAGGGGCACTTGGGTGGCTCAGTTGGTTGAACGTCCGACTGTTAATTTCGGCTCAGGCCTTTTTCCAGCGTCCATGGGATCGAGCCTGTGACGGGCTCCGGGCTGGACATGGGACCTGCTTAAGATTCATTCTCTCTCTCTCTCTCTCTCTCTCTCTCTCTCCTCCTCTTTCCCCGCTCTGCCCCTGTCCCCCGCTCACATGTAAACAGTACCAGCACTCACCTGAAAGATCTCAGCAGTTCAGGAAAAAAGCAGTAGATTATGAAAGCCTTTCTCCAAGTTGGGCTAGTTCCCAGTTCCGTTAGCCAAGGTAATCATTATCCATAGTTAAAATATTTTAAATGCGCATCAGGAGTTTACCCTGTTTGATATAAATTATTAAGCAAATGGTTACCTCTAATATGTTTTTGATATTTGGATTTTCATGAGTAGTGGTCCTTGAATGGGAGGTACCCCCCTGTGTTGGTTCTGTGTATCAGAACTCCAGCACAGAGGAAGACATTCCAAGTGCTTGTATATTTATAGAGTACTGTTTGTTCACCAGCCCCTCCATCAAAGATAAATACATAATGAATAAAAAATAAAATTTTGGTATTAGACTTGCATGTAAACACAGCCACACTTCATCGTTCTCTTTAAGGCTGTAACTTCTGTAGAGTGAACTACTTTACTGGCATTTGGACCTTGTCGATAAAGAAAGATTCAGCCTCATTTATTTGTTTTTTTCCACTCAGCAAATACTTGAGGACCTCCTCTTTGGGGAATAAACTTAATAACTAAACCTTTATTTTAAGATATTTGATCTCATTTGGGGAATGCTAGCAACTATTCCTTGAGCTTCCCAGCGTCCTCTGGATTTTCTTAGATGTACTCAGAGTCACAGAGTTGTTCAGAATTTTTACTGGAAGGGGAAAGAATTTAATGGCTGGCATTAGATAAAGCCAGCCCTTCCCTTTTTTCTCTCTTCTCCTTTACCTTATAATTGCTTGAAAGTGGTGTCTGGGTTGGGTGTCAAAAGTAAGAGTCTTGGGGAAAGAAGTCAGATGGTTTTCATTATCTCTCTTCAGAGCAGTAAAGGGCGAAGGGACAGAGAGGAAATGAAATGAAAAAGCCATCCTTGTGAAACACTGGCCTAATAAAGCTGTGCTCCAGAAACCGAGAGCAACAGGTGATGGCATCGAAAGGAATGCTCTCATTTCTAGGAAAGCAGGTATGAGTGCTTCTGAAAAAATGAAGAAAAATGAAAACTTTATACTCTAGGACACAGAGGCAGGATCTATTCTCCGCGCTTTTACTCCCGTGTCCTAGCGAAGGAAAGGTAGACAGGGCGAAGAGGACACTCCTTTAACTATGAGTAACACTTTTAAATGCCTACGGAGTTTGCAGAAGTAAGACTAGACCATTTTCCCTTTCGAATTTTACGCCAGCATCCATATTTTCTCCCTCCTTTTATTTATTTATTTATTTTTTGATGTTTATTTATTTATTTTGGGGTGAGGAGAGAGAGCAGGGAGGGGTAAAGAGAAAGGGAGAGAGAAGGTCCCAAGCAGGCTCTGCTCTGCCAGTGCAGAGCCTGGTGCAGGCCTCGGACTCCTGAATGGGGAGACCATGAGCTGAGCCAAAATCCAGACTCAGACGCTTAACCGACTGAGCCTCCCAGATACCCGTCTCCCTCCTTTTAAATCTTAGAGTACAGTGAGAATTATTTGAGGTGTGACTCTGTTTCTTGTCAATAAATAGAAGAAGTAGAGCTTTTTTCTTTAGCTTCGATACTGCTGATCTTCCTAACTTAGTTAGACATGGCTTTTTTTCAAGCAACCTTGCTGTATCCTTGCTGTCCATACTGTAGACAGTCACACACGGTGCAAGCCTTAGAATTTAAGATAATGAAGTATTCCATTTTTAAAGTACTTCTAAACCTTGGCTTCAAAGAACCTACATGCTCACTGTGGATATTTTCTTACAGCCGTATCTCAGTGCACTTGAAGCCTTCTTTCCTTAGGCTGCATTTGATGAAGTGGAATAGCTGTCTTTACCTCTGGTGAACAGCTCTAGTTCTTGGGCCAAATTGCCCTCCTTTCTGGTTCTGACATTTTGACCCACACCGTGTGGGTGTCCCTTTCCTTGGATCCTGGTACTGCGCTCATTTTAAGGCATGTAATCACCATTTTATCACCATGTAGGCGTAGGTGTGGAGAGATGGTACACCTGTGATCTGAGGGCCCCTTCTAAAGAGCCACTTCCGTGTTGCGTCCTGGATCTGGGCACACAGCTGAATGAGTCCAGGAGAGTGGAGTCTGAGTGGGGAGGCCTGCGGGCAGGGAGTGGCTCTGGGGTTGACTGCCAGGTGGGAAGCAGGACCGGACCAGAGTGGCCAGGGTGGTTCTGGACTCTGGAAAGATCCAAAGGAACTCTGTGTCTGGGAAGTTAATCGAGGAGGTAATATTCAGTTCTCAAAGGCTGAGTGAGAAGGTACTCTAGGCACAGGCCTGCCCGTGCAGGATTAGGGTTCTTGAGAAGGCCTGCCAGTTCTGGTGGCTCTACTGGGGAGAAGAGCCTAAGAAGGTAGGAAGTGCCCTGATCAGGAGATTGGAGGTGAAACAAGTCGGTTGAGGAAGTGGAAGATAGCCTAAAGAAGGGGGAGGCCAGGGATAGGGAGGCCAGTTTGGAGGCTGCTGCAGGGTCTGAGCGTTGACACACACACACACAGAGAGAGAGAGAGAGGCGGGGGTTGGGGGGTGGAGGGCCTGGAGCTCTAAGGCACACATAGTCTGATTTGGAAGTTTTTTGTTTTCGTGTGTGTGTAGGAGGGACAGGATATGGAGACCTGTAGGTCCAGAGGATGAGGAGGAAGGACGAACCAGGGAAATTAAAGTTTCCATTTGGGGAAACAGTAATTCAGGGAGGGAAACACAAGAAGGAATAGGTTTTGGAGAAAGAAAGGAATTTAGTTTGGGATTCATTGATTTTGCAGTGACTTCTAGGTAGGGGTGTCTAGCGGGCAGCTGGAAATACAGGAGCACGTGTGTGTGTGTGTGTGTGAGTGCGGCAATTTCTTTGTAAATTGAAAATTCTAGAGCCTCCTGAAGATGTCGTTTAGACTGCACCAGGATCACCCTGGGGCTTGCTGCTAGTTACGTCTCTTGGTGCCTACGTGCATTTCAGAAAAATCAAACCATACAACAGTCTATACATCCCAGCATCTCAGACCTCAGTCCCCGTCCCCAGAGGACTGCAGCAGTTTTTGTGTGTTCTTTCAGAAATTTGTCTTGTATACACACACATCTAAGTCTGTAAATCCCTAGAAAGAGTGAGTCGGACACCAGCAGAAACTCAATATGCATACACTGCGTCAGGCACGCAGTAGCTTCCCAAATGTTGTGTTGTGTGTCTGTTGCTGTGTGCGTGGGTTTGGGGTCCCTCTTTGTCCCCAGGGGTCAGTGCTGCTCACAGGCTAACCCCTGAGTTCCTTCTACAGTTGCTCAGGGTCTCCAGTGGCCAGGTGTGTAACCTGATCTGTGAGGCTAGATACTTGAGTCTTTTTCTCCTTTAAATGTTAATTTTCTTCGAGGAATGTTAATTATTATAAAGATCTTGTTATAAAAATATACAGTGGTGGGCTGGGGTGCCTGAGTGGCTCAGTTGGTTAAGTGTCCAGCTCGTTTCTGCTCATGTATGATCTCATGGGTTTGTGAGATGGAGCCCTGCATCAGGCTTGGTGCTGACAGCATGGAGCCTGCTTGGGATTCTCTCTCTCCTTTTTTCTCTCTGCCTTTCTTTCTCAAAATAAATAAATAAAATAAACCTAAAAAATAATAGTAGTCTACAGCGGTGGGGCACCTGGCTGGCTGGCTTATTTGCTACAGCATGTAACTCTTGATCTCGGGGTCATGAGTTCAAGCCCAAGCCCCACATTGGGCATAGAGCTTTACTTAAAAAAATTTTTTTAAATATATATGTATATACATGTGCGCACACACACAATGGAAATTAACATGTATGCATTTTTTATAGGTAGCCTATATAAATGTATGCATTTAAAAAAAGTGAATCCCCACCCACCCCCAATTCACTCACCAGATTTAATCACTATAAACAGTATGGTATATAAACCCTGTTCTATGGGTCTGGGGTTTAGGGAAATACACACACACACACACACACACTTTCACATGGGAAAATATTTTAAAAATGACAAATGGCCTATAATCCTTTTAAATTGATAATAACCCCTTAGAAAAGCAGACAAATATACACCGGTGGTTTAGAAAGAAACATGTACTAGTACAACGTGATCTCTCCCCTAACTCTCCTGTCATGCCCTGTCCGTACAGTAATTGCTGTTAACAGTTCTCCTAGAAAATTTGCAGTGAAGATAGAGGCATGTGTGTCTGTCTTTAATGAACACGAAAATGAATCTTGTGAAACACGTTGTGGTTTTTTTTTTAAACTTAACAAATTAAGATTTTCCTCTATCAGCTCATGTAGCTCTACTTCATTCTTTTCTATGGCTTCTTGGCTATAATTTAAGAGAAGGTCAGTGAATGCTGCTGTGTTTATTTAATTAGATGCCATTGATGGACATTGAGCTGTTTCTCAGTTTGTTTAAAAAAATTTTTTTTAATGTTTACTATTTTGAGAGAGAGAGAGAGAGAGAGAGACCGAGCATGAGCAGGGGAGGACTAGAGGGAGACACAGAATCCGAAGCAGGCTCCAGGCTCCGAGCTGTCAGCACAGAGTCCACGCGGGGCTCGAACTCACACACTGCGAGATCATGACCTGAGCTGAAGTCGGACGCTTAACCAACTGAGCTGCCCAGGCGTGCCAGATTTCCTTCTTAAAAACTGAATAATGTCTTAGGTATAGACCACAATTTCTTTATCCATTCGTCTGTCCGTGGACATTTGGCTTGTTGCCACATCTTGGCCATTGTGAATAATGCTGGAGTGCAGGTATCTCTTCAAAATCCTGATTCTAATGAAAGAAGGGGAATTTTAAAAATTATTCATAGAACTGTTATTTATCATCAATGAATACAACAACTGTTGGAGAGGCTGTGGTCATTTATACCTTCACACATAGCATGAGGTGCCTTTTCCATATGTCCTTGTCAAAATTAGTTATTATTAACCTGAACATTTGTGTGTGTGTGGGGGGGGATCTTGTTATGGACAGTAATTAAATAGAACTTTGCCAGTGTATTCATGTGAGTCTGAAGTTAGTAGTTAATGAGGTCTTCAGTTCTGAAAGACTGGAAAGCTGGACCTTGATGTGTGGAGGTGGCCCAGGCGTGTTGCCGGCCAGGCACGTGTCCCTCTGTTAGTGGCTGTCAGCCTGTGAACAGATGTGGGGTGAGTTGCAGCCGGGGCCAGAGGGGCTTCTCTGCCTGCCTCAGCCTGGGACGAATCTGGGAGGCCGCCTCTGGCTTTAAGGGTACTGAGCTCCTGAGCTGCTCACATCCACCCCCTGGGCAGTCCAGGTAAAAACAAGTTCCTCCCTTCTGTGTAGCCAGAGAAATTGAGCTTTTGAGGGCCATTTCTTTACCTTTTTCCCTGCTGTATGATAAGCATTATGGAATTCATGTAGCATTTCTCCTCAGAGCTTATTTCCGAGCAAAAGTGACTTTTTTTCACTTCTCTATTTTGACCTAAATTATCTGTGTTGTAGTTTTTAAAAAGAACTTTAAAACTTTAAAAAAGTTTAGAAAGAAACTTTTTGTTTATCTCTCTTCCTTTGTCAACTTTAAACTTTTGTGTTACCATTAATTTTGAGTTCAATGTACATTTTACCCCAGCAAATTAATTTTGATTCTCATTCTTTTTTGGGGAGAAGGATGGTATCCTTTTCAGTTACATAGTGGCACTTATTTTATTTTGCTTTTATATCACATACTTTTCCTTTGTAAACGGGGTGTGGTGTGCTTTCTTGCTCGCTTTTCCTTTTGAAAAGAAAACACTGGCTTCCTAATAGAGGGCACTGTGTTTTGGTTATACACGAGTTTTGATCAAGAGTTGTATTTTCTAATTAAAATGAGAAACTGTAAAACTGGATATGAGGCCTTCAGCTGTATTTGCTAATTAATCATACTGATTTCTGATCCAGATGTGGGAGGAATTGAAAATTCCTAGGTCATCATGCTGACCTAATGAAGTGTGCCAGGCATGTAGTGGGCACTCTGAAAACAGGATTCTGGTCCTTCAGGATTCTTTAAACACCTAGATATACATGGTGCTGTGTCAGGAAAAGTCCATAGAGATGGAGTCCCTTCAAGGTTATGTAAAAGTCTGTCCTGGAAGTTGACTCCCTAAATGTACTACGATTTCACACTCAGGCCTTTAGGTAGTTTACGTGCAGTGAGTTGCATACAGGCAAGAGAGGCAGTGATGTTTGTGTGCAGTGTGGGACAGAGATGGCCTTGGCCGGCTTGAGGCGGGTTCTTTTGTTCTTACTGTTCAAGTACGTTTTAGCTTTAATAGCCCTCCTTTATTCCGTGTTCCTCGTTCCCTCGTCCAATATCGCACATGCAGATTAATAAAAGAAATTGGATAACCCGTGGAGCCAGTTTTTCCTAAATAGGGAGATGGTTCCATGGAATATTAATGTTTATTTATTTCTTATTAAATAGTATTACTTATATTTCTTTTATTTTAAAGATTTTATTTTCAGTGCTTATTTTTGAGAGCAAGAGAGACAAAGCACAAGTAGGGGAAGGGCAGAGAGAGAGGGATACACAGAATCCAAAGCAGGCTCTGAGCTGTCAGCACAGAGCCTGATGCAGGGCTCGGTCTCACGGACCACGAGATCATGATCTGGGCTGAAGCTAGATGCTTACCAACTACTGAGCCATCCAGGCACCCCTAAAGATTTTTTTTTTTTTAAGTAGGCTTCACACTTAGCACAGAGCCCAGTGCAGGGCTTGGACTCACCACCCTGAGATCAAGACCTGAGCTGAGATCAGGAGTTAGATGCTTATCAGACCGAGCCACCCAGGCCCCCCTAGGGTGGTCTTATTTTAAAAGCTTGTCCAAGGGCACCTGGCTGGCCTAGTTGGTTAAGCGTCTGACTTCGGCTCAGGTCATGATCTCATAGTTCGTGGGTTCAAGCCCACGTTAGGCTCTGTGCTGGCAGCTAGCTCAAAGCCTGGAGCCTGCTTTGGATTCTGGGTCTCCCTCTCTCTCTGCCTCTCCCCTGCTCGCTTGCTCTCTCTCTCTCTCTCTCTCTCTCAGAAATAAATAAAAACATTAAAAAAAAAAAGCTTGTCCAACTTAATGTGCTAATTAGAAACCTAGAATCTAGTGATAAATGGGAATTTTAGAATCTTCTCCACTTTTTACAAGTTCAGAAGTATCCTGGGGAAGGTGGCTGTCCCAGTCAATGGAGCATGCGACTCTTGATCTCGGGGTTGTAGGTTACAGCCCCACATTGGGTGTAAAGATTGCTTATAACTCTCAAAAAAATGTCTTATTAGACTTTTATTTGCCTCATGGTCATTTAGTTTCTTTACTTACACTTATAGTGATGGAGACCTCACTACCCTGCAAGGCAACTCATTCCATTCCCTGCAGCTGTGATCACTGGCAAGCTCTCCTCCTGGTCATCTGAAGCCTGCCTGTGGTGGAACAGTGCAGAACTTCCATATTACCTGTCACAAAACTACCTTAAATACATAATTTCTTTTCATTAGATGGAAATTACCGAGGGCAAGGATCATGTTTGACTAGCCTTCTTTCCTTCTAGTGTGTTGAACATAGGCACTCAGTAATGTTTAGAGAATAAATTCTTATTCAGTTTCTTGTGATTTGAAGATAAACTGGAAGTTGGGCTAAATGTTTTTCGCTGTATTTAGGAGCAATGGAAGTGGGCCTTTATGGAGTAGAAGAGTCACATTTCAGAGGTGTTTCCCCCTCATTGGTTAAAATGGAAGTATCTCCCAGTGCTTTTGAATCACAGATACACTTTGATCATTGATAGCAAACGATCCAGTTAGATAAGAAGAAATCTATTTGCTTTCCTTTTTATCTGTGGTCCTCCTTCCAAAAGACACATGCAGAAAAGCACAGCACTCTCTGAACTTTCTACACTGATTATTTTAGGTGTTGTCTTCAAGAAGCTGACAGGGACACCCTTAGAGAAAAGAGAATAATCCTTAGAGAAAATCAGAAGGTGAAGATCCTGAGGTACCCAGACGTGTACCCAGGAAGACTTGACCCCACCGGGAGTCTCTGGATTCATGTGCAGAACTCTCTGGAGCTTTAACACCCAGTTTTTCTGCAGTATTGCATGGTACACATGCAGAATACCGCTACAAATCATTCCTTACCAAATGGTAAGATTTTGACACTAAGGGCCTAAAAAGGATCCTGGTTCCCAACCTGTAGGTTGTCCCTGAGGATACCGAGGCTGGAAAGCACCAGGCACTTTTTGAAGGAATACAACTGCCCTCAGGCAAAGCCTGAGTCTAGAACTCAAGCTTTTTTTTTTTTTTTTTTTAACACTCTTAGCCTAAAAATAAAACATTAGAAGAGGCAGAAACTGTTGATTGCTTACTTGGCCATGTTCAAAATGTTGTAGCGAAGTGGGGGGTGGGAATTAGACCTTTTATTTTTTTTCCTTCTTCAAAACCATTTTTAGTTTCCAGGTCTTTGCCGCTTCCTGTGAATCCTTCAGCTGCTCTCCACCAGGATCCTTCAAGACTGTGTTACCTCGAGGCCGCCCTGCGTGGCCACCCCCCTTCCCAGGGTACCCCTCTTGCTTCCAGGCACTTGGCAGCCATTGCTGTTAGCGCTTTTCTCCTGGCCTACTGGTCTGCTGCAGTAGTTCTAGAGGAAACCCTCCCTGTGAGGCCCGCTTCTGGAGCCTGCCTCCCAGGTCGCCCCCATTCAACACAAGTTTAGCAGATCTCCCTCCATTTCACCGTCACTTTCCCTCCCAGAGGTCACTCCTCCCAGCCGCACCTGCTGTCTTCCTTTTCTTCCGTCTTCTGGTATTAATTGACCGCATTCAACTCCTTAGCCGGTCTAGTTGGTTTTTCCTTTCATCTTGTTCATTGATTCCTCAGCCTGTCAGGCTTCAGTCTTCACAGGTGCCCTTCCTCCCTCCCTTCTTTCTACTTCTGGTTGAGCTCTGCGGCCAAGTCATTTTGTGTGTGTGTGTGTGTGTGTGTGTGTGTGTGTGTGAGAGAGAGAGAGAGAGAGAGAGGTTTCTGGAGCCCATTCCTTTCCTGCACCTCCCCCAGGCCTTCATCCAGCCCTTCTGCAGTGGCAGTAATTTATGGACTGCTCTCTCTGCATCCAGTCTTGTCTCTTTGCCAGTGCATTGTTTGCACGGATGCCAGATGAATCTTCTTAAAATGCTGCATTTTCAAAGTCAGTCTTTCCCTGCTCCTTCTCAGAAACATTGAAGTAGCTCCTTGTTCCCTTAGGAAAGTCTGAACTTAGCTCCCCATTCGGAGCTACTGTGGTCAGGTGCCTGCATTGCTTGCTGGCTTCTCTCGCTCCTCTGTCGGCCTCAGCCTGTCCAGTTTGATCATTACCTCCTGCGTGAGCCTCGTTCCTCTTGGTTTCTGGGAGTCTTTAGCTCCTCTGTGGAGCCTTGTCTGCCAGCCATTCTATCCAAGTCTTTGCTGATACTTGCTGACGCTCACTGGCCCTCCTGTTCATCTGGTTCTTGATTCACTAAGCAAACATTACAAAACATACGCTGTTTTGCTCCTGTGAGGAATGGCTTATAAAGGCGCACGCAGGCCGGTCCCTACGGCCAGGAAGCTTGCCTGTGTCATCTGGATTCTGTGTGTGTCTGCTGGATTGGAAGGGTAAAAGCAGAGGCCAGGCATTAGTGATTACATTTAAAAATTTAAAAAAAAAAATCACTAGCATCTGTATACCCAGCAAGGTTCTGCACAGGCAGATAATAAATGCTATGAGAGCTGCTAGTAAGACTTACTGGAACCTCTTACTTTATGTAACTATTTTGGCAGTTTCTAGTAAATTCTGTATATTCCCACTTTAGCCTAGCATCAGTTGTACCATTAAAATTAAGGTAGAAATCTATGAACATAAAGTCATGAGTGGAGTTATAAGACTTAATTAGGTAAGGTTATTTAAGAGAGTGATTTCTCATTAGACTGGCCCTGCCCATATAAGCTTTCCTGCTTTTTTCCTGCCTTCAGTCTGCATGAAGAAATCAGTGATTTTTATGAATACATGTCTCCAAGACCAGAGGAAGAGAAGATGCGGATGGAGGTGGTGAACCGGATCGAGAGTGTGATTAAGGAGCTCTGGCCCAGCGCTGACGTGAGTACCTGTCTGGGCCGCTGGGTGCCGAGGGTCACGTCCCCGTCCGCAGGGTAGACGGCACGTGTCGGTGTCTCAGAGCCCTCACGTGCAGGTGGATGTGCATCTGTACCCCTAGGGGCGAGTTAAATTTTAAAGGTAGATAGTTTTCTCTGGCCTTTAGAATTTGGACTCCTAATTATTTGCAGTGACTCGGATGACTTAGTGAAAACTATTTCTTTGCAGTGTTGAATAGCAAGACTAAAGGTAAACTCTATTTAGGAAGCATTAGTATGAAAGAGAAGACAGGCAAGGCAGGCCTTCTTGCGGTAGCTGTGCCATTGGATCTGATAGATCAGAATCCCATTACTGTTCTGCTCCGAGCTACCATTGTAAGTGCTAGATACCATTGTCGATAGCCGAATGAAAATGTCAAGTAGGAATCTCCTGTGTCATTAGAAGCTCATTTTCTTAGGCTAATGCAGGCATAAGTCTGTTTTCCCGTCTTGACGCTCCTGCTTTCTCCTTTCTGGCCCCTCCTTGTCCCCCTGTGCAGACCCACCTAGTGAATAGACTTTGGCCCAGGATTTCCTCTTCACTTATTTGTGGTTCCTGTTGTTGCAACTAAGTAAATTACTTTTTTAGAGATTTTTTTTGAGGGTCTGTTCTACAGTTTAGTTCATTCAAAGAAATTAGAATCTGTTACCCTGTGTTACATAGCTTTCTTTAGACTTTGTCATGGGATGGTAAAAGGGAAGCCAGGGAAGTTTCTTTTGTCCAGTTTGCAAAACAGAAAAGCTTTAAATGAGATACTGTAGCTAAAGGGAAGAGGGGAGGACACTAATCTTGTATTGAGCAGCTACTGTGTGGTCACATTGATTCTCCTATGTGATCCAAATCAGTAGCTCTCAGCTGGGCGGTGAGTTTGCCACCCAGGGGTCACTTGGTGATGTTGGAGACATTTTGATTATCATTGACTGGTGAGGTGCTCTTGCATCTAGTGAGTAGAGGCCGAGGCTGATACTAACCAATGTACAGAACAGCCCCTCGCGAAGTTATCTGCCCTGCATGTTAGTCTATGCTGAAGTCTGAGAAACCCTGATTTACATGAATCCTCCTTCTTTGGAGGTGGGTTGTTTTAACCATGTTTTTGTTTACAGATGAGAACCACGTAGCTGTGATTAGGTTCCCGGGTGCATCTCCCCCCAGAGGCTGAGCTTTTTCACCATTCACCCTTTATTGCAATTGCTCGCCTATTACATTGAGTCTTCCACTGTTCTCCACGGTTGAGACAGGATGTGTCTGGTTTTATGCCACAGCATCATGTTGGTATGACACTGCCTGGTGTTCTGCGTGGCACCAGCCTGCAGCTAAAGAAGTAGCCTGACCCTAACTCAGTAACCCATGAGGAGCATCCTGCTTAGGGAGTCAAAGTTCAGGATTCATGGAACATGTCTCTAGATTATAAGGGAAAACGAGTGACTTGGATATTACTGTTGAGCATTTTCTATTTCAGTCTGTGCATTTGTTCTTTTAACTTTACAAGTTTAAATTACGTTCCTAATGTCTGTCTAGGAGATGGAGTATTCCCACTTCATGAAAGCATGGTGTTATTAAAAAGTGTCCTTGTAGTACCAAAAAATACCAATAGAGGGTAGCAAAAAACCATCATTTCTTTAAAGTATGGTGGCTTTTCATCTGATAAATGCCTTAATGTAATAATTTTTTCTGTTTCAGGTCCAGATATTTGGAAGTTTTAAAACTGGCCTGTATTTACCTACTAGGTTAGTACATTTTTGAAGCTTTCAGGAGATTGTGCCCTTTTCTAGAGTGTATTCGTTTTGGCTGTTGAATGTGGACGAGGAAGAACAAAACATTTACAGAATGAAAATTTACTTTATCTGTATTTTATTTGAATTACCTTGGGGGTAGAACTTCACTTCAGATGATCTTCTCAAACTGGTATCTGTGTCATCTCAGATAGATGTAAAGGGAACATGTAGCAGTGGAATCAGTTAACAGTTGCCCTGCCTGCAGAGAACTGTTCACTTCCATAACTTAACCCACCAACACAGAAGCTGATGCAATATTATAGCAAAACACCTGATTATACTGTAGAGCCGCATTCACTCTGGAATGGCAGGTCTGTCATTTCTTATTAAGAACTCCTACTATTAGATTTGTTCTCGCATCCTGACGCGGAGCTTCAGGGTACAGACTCTTGTCTGAGGAAGGCCCCTTATTAATGTTCGTCTTCTTCAGTGATGGCAGTCATGGCCCTACAGCCTGGGGCAGGGCAGGACCTTTTGGGGATGATAAGGCTTCCCCAAGGCGTGAATACCTGTCTTCTACAAACTGAAATTTCATCATGTATTTGTTTTTGGTTTTATTGTGGTAAGAACGCTTAATGTGAGATTTAACTCCCTAACAAATTTTTTGAGTGCGCAGTACAGTATGATTTTAACTACGCATCCATCATGATTTTGGATTTGAGCTTAATTTGATCTACTTTACCCAAATTTAAAATAAACGTGTTGATGTGGATGGATCCTGGCAATTTCTATTCTGCCCATTGCTATCGTAGGTAGGCCTGCGGAAACCATAAAATATTCAACTTTGAGTTCATGAATATTTTTCCTTATTTAGATTCTGACTTTGAGCAAAACCCTGTGTCACTCTAAAAAATTTAATTGAATTTTAGGAATAGGTAATATATTCACATAGTTCAGACTGAAAAGGACACAAAAAATTACAAGTGATAAATGTGGATCCCACCTCTGTCCCCTGCTGCTTGGAGGAGCCCCAGGTACCAGTTTCTCACACATCCTTGCAGGAACATTTTATACCTAGAATAGGAAGTGTGTGTGTACTTTCTTCCTTTGTTACACAGGTGGTAACATTCTAGATAAACCACTTGCAACTTGCTTTTTACACTTAATAATCTAAATCAGAGTTAATTAATTAGTTCGTCTCATCCACGTAACAACATCATATGTTTTTTAGTCCCAGAAACCTTTATGAACAGGAAACATTCACTGGTATTTTTTGAGGTTTTAACTTCTTTCAAAATCACCGTTTCCTGAGGCCTGACTTCTGTGAAATGACAAGGAAGAGGAGGTTGTTAAAGTTCCCAGCCTCCACTTCTGCTCTAAAAAACTACCAACAGCACATTTAGTCTTATTGGGCAGTGTGAGAAATAGGCTTTAGTTGCACTTTGAAGTCTGTAAGCCTGAATGCAAGTGAAAACAAGTACAGTTTCTTCTTCAAACAACTTTCGTGTGTGTGTTCTGTGTTCAGTGACATTGATCTTGTGGTATTTGGGAAGTGGGAGAACCTTCCCCTCTGGACCCTAGAAGAAGCTCTTCGGAAACATAAAGTTGCAGATGAAGATTCGGTGAAAGTTCTGGACAAAGCAACTGTAAGTTCTTCCAGCATTTCATCTTAAAATCTCTAGTTACTTACTCATGAAACTTACAAAGTTAAAATTTAATTTTGGAGAGCATAGTTGGGCTCTCAGTGAATGATTCTTTGGTTTTGTTAATGATCACACTACATTATGTGAAAGAAATGAACTTGTTGTGGGTTACATGTTTCTTTAAAATATACTGCTCCATTTTATCATACATAATACTGTGGAGTTTTTAAATATAAAGAAGCGTAAACAAAAATACGGATATCTATTAAGCAGTTTATAGTTACACAGAAGAGGTTACTCTTCTCTCTTTGTGTCCTTAAAAAATTCTTCATACAAGCTGGCCCTTGAACAACATGGGGGTTAGGGACCCCAACCCCCACATGGGTAAAAATCCACATGTAACTTTGGACTCCCCAAAAACTTAACTACTGAGAGCTTTCTGTTGACTGGATTACTGATAACATAAACAGTGATTAGCACATATTTTGTGTGTTACATGTATTATGTACTACTTAATACATGTAAGACATATTGTGTTCTTACAGTAAAGTAAGCTAGAGGAAAGAAAATGTTAAAATCATAAGGAAGATATAGTATTGTATAAAATTGTGTAAAAGTGGAGCCACAAAGTTTAAACCTGTGTTGCTCAAAGGTCAGCCATAATTGAAATTTTGTGAGTCAAGCAACTTGATATTTTAACTGTATCTAGAATGGCCATTAAAGAACTTTCTTAGATGCTCTTTATAGAAATAAATTTATCTATTTGAGAGGTTTGGAGTTTTGTATATTAAGTTTTCTTAAAACAAAACAACTCATACTATTTCTTATAAAAAGCTATTAATTTGAAAAACCCAGTTCTGCACATAGTTTGCTGGCCTGAGTTTTCTAATACATGGTGCAAATAGAGACTTTTTTTTTTTTTTTACAAAAAAATTTTTTAAATGTTTGTTTATTTTGAGAGGGGGAGGGGCAGAGAGAGAAGGAGAGAGACAGAATCCCAAGCAGGCTCCAAGCTCAGCATGGAGCCCAACATGGAGCTTTCCCATGACCGCAGGACATGACCTGAGCCAAAACCAAGAGTTAAAAACTTAATCTACTGAGCCACCCAGCTGCCCCAAGCCTTTTTTTTTTTTTTTTGAGAATTTCTAATATCTTCTTTAAACCACCCAGTCATTTTTTATTTGAGGATAATTTTCGTGTTTTAACTTCTCTTGGTATGTTTTATGAGCTATTTGCAAAACTGACCAATAATACCAATAATTAACAGACTTAATAGAGCAGATTTCTTATTAGAACAATTTGCTGATATACCCGACATTAATCACAATGACTGAGTTGGAAACTGTTGTCCAGAGTACAAAATGTTGAGAAAGGTTTTTTGTTACCTGAGTTCAAAATTCTCAACCAATAGAAATGATAATATACACAGCATGAGGCTCCATGCTAAATACGTGAAGTATCTAGAAGTCCGTAGTAATCAGAACACTAGAGTTTTTCTTTCCTTATGAGGAGGTCAAGGCCTCAAGTTTTAGTAACCTTCCCCATCCCCTGGTGTGTTATTTAACTTTGTCCACATATTTTAATTTTGCCTTTTTTCTCTTTTTAGGTACCTATTATTAAATTAACAGATTCTTTCACTGAAGTGAAAGTTGATATTAGCTTTAATGTACAGAATGGCGTGCGAGCAGCTGACCTCATCAAAGATTTTACTAAGGTCAGAGAATTCATAGTGTTTATACAGTGAAACTACTAGAAATGGAGTTTTGCTTTGCGATTGTGTTGTGGTATTTTGATATACTTCACTAAACTATATTTATGTGTGTATTGCTGACAGATGCTTTTCTGTGGAATGGTTTTACTCTCCTTGAATCTGCTTGTAAGAATCTGTAATGTGACTTCAGGTTAAGAGTTGGGAAAGCTTTTGGAAGAACTTCTCTGCTCTAGATCCTTCCTTTTAGGGAGATAAGGGCTGAAATCACGCTGAACAGTTGATTCTTGTCACTTGCTTTAATCTCTTAAGAGTTTAGGTGAGGCACCTCCCCAGGCCCCCATGTCACCTATAAGGTAGTTTCCACAGGTTTCCTTACTTTGTCTTGAACTGATAGAATGTCTGTTTTCATTTGTTCCGTGTTCCGACAAGGTGGGTAAGAAATTGTCAACACTTTCAGAGCATTCACATGCTTAGACACAGCAGCCTTTTTCTCATGAAGCTAAAAATGTTAACTGCTTTGGTTTATGTAGAATATCTTTTCTGTCCAGTCACAATACTTTTATCAACTCTACAAATTCACCTTTTTCTTTTCATGTAAAAAAAAAATTTAACTACTTTATTGTGTTGTAAATACTATATTCTCATATAAATGTGCAGAGTATAGAAAAACAGAAAAAGAAAAATACTGTCCATAATCCCACTCTTTTTGGAGGTGTTGGGTGTTATGTAAATTTTCTTTTTCCCAGAAAAGAAACCTTTTTTTAAAAACTGAGAATAATGTGTGTGATGGAGAGTTTATCACTATCAAAGGAAAACAAAAGGCAAGTCACCTTATACCTCATGTGCTTAGATCAGTTTCATAGGATTTGCCATCATCAACCTTTTTTAGAAAAACTTTTTAAAATGTTTATTAAAAAAATACATGTGCACTCGCATATGATCAGGGGAGGGGCAGAGAGAGAGAGGGAGACACAGAATCTGAAGCAGCTCCAGGCTCCAAGCTGTCAGCACAGAGCCCGACGCAGGACTCAAACTCACAAACCATGAGATCATGACATGAGCTGAAGTAGGACACTTAACCAACTGAGCCACCCAGGCGCCCTGATCATCACCCTTTCTCTTTTGGTTGTTTATCTTCTTGAAATTTTTAACAAAAGAAATAGTGTACTGTGTACACATTGTCTTATACTTAATGTATCAGCACAGACAGGTTTCCTTCATTCTTTTCCTTGACGACATAATAATGCTTTGTCAGCACATGTCATGCTTTATGTAGCATTCCCCTAGTGATGTTTCTGGGTTTTTGTTTTTGGTTTTTTTTTTTTGCCATTGCAGAAAGTGCTTGAACATCCTTCCATACCTGCATCTTTCTTTACATTTGTAAAATGTTTGTAGGAAGATTCTGAAAGTCGAATTTCACAGTCAGAGGATATATGCAGATCAAATTCTGTTGGAAATTTGCTTGGTTGTTCTTTAAAGGGACTGTCTCTTTATGACTTCAACCATAGTGTTTAAAAATGATGATTTCTCCGTAGATTTGTTATTTCTCATGCTTGCTTACTTTGACATGATTTGCAAAAGTACAGACTTTTTTCTTCTGGAAGCAGTATGTGTTCATTCAGAGTGTCAAGAACAAACTTAGAAATCACTAGTAATTCTACCACTCCTAGGTAATGGCTGTTAAGACCTTTTTCTAGATATTTGGGCCTGCTGTATTCCCCTCAGCATCTTAACCTAAGGCCTGGCTTGTGGAGAGCACTTAATGAGTGTGTGCATGAATGAAAGACGGACTCACCCTGGTCATGTTTGCCAGCTCAGGTGTCCTTATCGTCTCTGTAAAGTGTGGAAGGTGCGTTCTATGTGTGGTCACCTGCCCGCGTGGAAGGTGCGTTCTGTGTGTGGCCACCTGCCCATGTGGAAGACGGCACGCAGGACCCCTCGGGCCCCTGCTCCGGGGCTGTGCATAGTCATCTTAAGGACCCTGGTCTGTTTGGTGGAGGGCCACCCAGGAAAAGTGATTCTTTAAAATCCCACTGATCTAGTACTTTACAAGTTGATACTTTGTCCAGTACTATTAATGTTACCTGTTCACAAGGGAGTATCATATGGTAATGGCCATAAATGAATGTCATCAAATATATACTGCTAGTGTTTCTGTCCCATGGTGAGTGCTTGGATGCCATCATTTACAGCTATGTGTTTAGATCTCTAGTTGTGAGGAGAAAATCCTTAATTATTTACAGCTTACTTTTTATAAGCTCTTCAAATAGGAAACTGTGTTGGATATCTGCACTAAAGTTTATAATGTAAGGACCAGTTTATGCTCCTTGTTGATGCTTAGTGCTATTACTGATATAGGAATTCACTGAAAATATAACTTTCTTTTTCAGAAATATCCTGTATTACCATACTTGGTTTTAGTATTGAAGCAATTCTTATTACAGAGGGACCTTAATGAAGTATTTACAGGTGGAATTGGTTCTTATAGTCTCTTTTTAATGGCAGTCAGTTTCCTTCAGGTAAGTTATATGATTATACCATGCCTAGTGTACACTAAGATAAAATTTAAAAATCCATCGGGGAATCATTTTGGAAAAAAATTTAAATCAGGCTCTAATTGGAATGCTTCCCTTAATTACTTATGTCTTTTCGCTTTAAAGTGGGACTTTTTATAATTTAACAAACAAGTATTTTTAAACCCTAGGAAAGAACTTTTGGTTTATTTTTAACCCCATACGTTCTAGTGGTTTTAAGGATTTTCATTCAAATTTTAACATGCATAGGTATGGCATGGTTTTCATAAGTGTAAATAGTAGTATAAATGCCAAAAATAGTATCTTCTAAGCAGCGACTCTTGGAAGTTGGGCTGGAATAGAGATCCGCTATCTGGGTGGAATGAGTTAGAAGCCTTACCGTTGTCTGTGAATGAGTTTATGAGGCGAGTGTTGCTGACAGCCCGACTCTGCTGGTGAGTCAGTGAGTCAGAACGATTCCCTGCCGCCTTGGGCCAACCCAGCCTCATTAGCATCCTGGGACAGCTGTGAAATTCAGCCTTGAATTTTGTAAATAAATCATCCCCACCAGTTCTGTACCAGTGGGGCTTCAGTGTGGTCTGGAGCAGCAGGACAGCCCTCCGTTACCCCATTTCCCTGTTGGCTGCTAGCCTCGCCAAAATGCCACGAGTATTGTCTTATAGAAGTGAAGATGTCACTTATTTTCCCCACCTTGGTGATTGACAGAAAATCCAATATAATTTCTTTTTTTTTTTTTTCCTGGTTTTAGTTACATCCCAGGGAAGATGCTTGCATCCCCAATACAAACTATGGTGTTCTTTTAATAGAATTTTTTGAATTATATGGACGACACTTCAATTATTTAAAGACTGGCATCCGGATAAAGGATGGTGGTTCGTATGTGGCCAAAGATGAAGTACAGAAAAATATGCTCGATGGCTACAGGCCATCGATGCTTTATATTGAAGATCCTTTACAACCAGGTATTGAAATTAGGTAAATTTGTGGGCATTCAAAGAAAGGGCATTGTTGGTGCTGTACTTTAAGCTCTCTTTAGAGGAGGGGCACCTGGCTGGCTCAGTCGGTGGAGCATGCAACTCGATGTTGGGGTCAGGAGTTTGAGCCCCATGTCGGGTATAGGGATTACTTAAATAAATAAATCTTTAAAAAATCCCCACAATTCTATTTATTTATTTTTAATTTTTTTTTACATTTATTCATTTTTGAGAGACAGAGACAGTGCAAGTGGGGAAGGGGCAGCCAGAGAGAGGGAGACACAGAATCTGAAGTAGGTTCCAGTTTCTGAGCTGTCAGCACAGAGCCCGACAGGGGGCTTGAACTCACAAGCAGTGAGATCATGACCTGAGCCAGAGTCGGACTCTTAACCCACTGAGCCACCCACGCGCCCTTCCACAGTCTCTTTAGATGAAAATAAAAGATTAACTTCTAATGGTACTTATTATTTTTCCTCAAAACATCTTGTAAGAAAACATGAAAACACAACACACACGGCAGAAAAACACACCGCGTACTCCCAGTGAGTTGGGAGTAGAGGCCACTTGACCCTGAGAGACAAAGGAGTATAGGTATTAGCTGTTGGGTGGCTTGTGTACATCTCCAGTTTACAGGCCTTCTTTCTGCTTTGTCGTGACCTCACTGACCCTGATTCCAGCCCCTTGTGAGTCAGGGCTTGAAGCAAAGCTCCTAAAGCCCTAAGAGGCAGTGCGCATGGTAATACAGCTCAGAAATGATGAGTGAAAGAGACAGCTTTCCTTTGGGGCCCCTTCTTTCCTCTTGGAATTTTGCACAGTCTCCCTGTGCCTATTCCAGCTTCACGGGGGCTTGAAGGGCACAGCATGTTCCTTTCTTGCTGTCATGGGTTGTGTTTGTTTGCTTGTATCCTAGTTTTTCTGGGCAATATTTTTTCTTGCTGTAATTGTAAAATATTTAGATTCTACGTGACCAGACTTCAGTGGAGATGCTTTCAGTCATTTGCTTCACTGTGTTAACTTTGAAAATGATCAAGGAAAGGGAGTTAAGAGAGTAGTCACCTAGGGGCCCTTCTCTGGCCTATTGTGCCATGTTATAAACAGTAGTTCTTCGTGTTCATTCATTGAGGATATGTTTATCGGGAGGCTTCTCTACGTAAAAGACACAAAGATTGTCAGCAAGATGGTCCTTGTTCTTCAGGCGCTTGTAATTTAGTGCTGGAGATGCTTAGATAGCTAATAGAAACAAAAGATAGCGATGTCTCATTTAGCTTGCTTTCACTCTTAGGAGAGAGCAGGCAGTTAACTCCTCTGTTTGCATGACTGTATGTGGGATGGTCCCTGTGGGGCCAGAATACATTCAGGCAGTTTCTATGCCATAATGTCCTTACTGCATGGTACACAGGTCCAGAGCCTGGGGAGCTGTGGGGATGACCACCCGCCCTGCCCAGATTGTAGGTGCAACTGTAGCAGGAAAGCAGTTGCCTTTGCTCTTCCGGAAGAGGGCCCGTGAGCATTTAGTTCTTATTAAGCAACGGTCACACTTACTATCTTCTGTGTATGTTTCTTTTAAAGGTAATGATGTTGGAAGGAGTTCATATGGGGCCATGCAAGTGAAACAGGCCTTTGATTATGCCTATGTTGTTTTGAGTCATGCTGTATCACCAATAGCCAAATACTATCCCAACAACGAAACGGAGAGGTAAAGGCTTACCTGAAGTCAGCCCTTAGGGTCAAAATTGGTTGTGGCTTCAAATCTCCAAACTAACGTACCTCCTCTTTTTTCTTTAAACACATGCAGCATATTAGGTAGAATCATTAGAGTAACGGATGAAGTTGCCACGTACAGAGATTGGATATCAAAGCAGTGGGGCTTGCAGAATAGGCCTGAGCCTTCCTGCAATGGTAAGAGTTTTTCATTGATTGATTGACCGAGCATTAGTGGCTTTTCTGTGTTGTGTGTATATGATGAGAAGAAACGTTTTCCAATCTTTTGCCACTCTTTCAGGAAATGGTGTTACCTTGATAGTAGATACTCAGCAGTTAGATAAGTGTAATAATAATCTATCTGAAGAAAATGAAGCCCTTGGAAAATGCAGAAGTAAGACTTCAGAATCTCTTAGTAAACACTCTTCAAACTCTTCATCAGGTCCAGTGTCTTCCTCTTCTGCCACACAGTCCAGCTCTAGTGACGTCGTAAGTATGAGGACATGGCTCTTCTGAGCCTAGATGCTTAGGAGTTCTGGTGGGGGGATAACCGTCTAGGGGGCTAATAAGCTTAATTTCTTTTCTTATCTGTTACTTGGAAATTTTAATAACTTTACAGATTGTACATGTCCCAACACTGGATTAGGATTTTCTTTTTCTTTCTTCTTCTTTTTTTTTTTTTAAGTTTTTTAAGTGTTTATTTTTGAGAGAGAGAGAGAGAGCGAGCACATGAGCAGGGGAGGGACAGAGAAAGAGGGAGTCACAGAATCCGAAGCAGGCTCCAGGCTCTGAGCTGTCAGTACAGAGCCCGATGCAGGGCTCAAACCCACAAACCGTGAGATCATGACCCAAGCTGAAGTCAGACGCTTAACCGACCGAGCCACCCAGGCACCCCGGATTAAGATTTTCAACTATACAGCAAAAGTGAAAGAATTTTAGTGAACATCCATATACATCGCCATTAGCATGTGACTTGCTTATCCCATAGGTAGCCATCCATCTGTTCCTTTGTCCACTAATTCGTCTTGTCCTTTGATAGATTTCAAAGTAAATTACAGGCATCGATGCACTTCCCCTGAAGTACTCTAGTGTATTCATCACTAGCTAGCACTCAGTATTTGGTTCGTTTTTTTTCTTTTGATATAAAATTGACATACAAAGAAATCTTAATTGTGCATCAGTGAACGTTAACACTGTGTACACATGTGTGACCCCGACTATAACAAGATACAGACTATTGCCATCATCCCGGAGAGGTGTTTCCTGGTGCTTTCCAGCCAGTCCCGAATTCCATCCCAGAGGTAACCGTTCTTACGATTTTCTAATACCACAGATTCGTCTGGCCTGTTCCAGAATTTCACATAAGTGGAATCATTATAGTATGTACTCCTTTGTGTAAGGCTTCTTCTGCTCAATAATATTTTTGAGCTTCTTGATAGGATTTTTTAAAATTGAGGTATAATTCGCATAACATAAAGTAGTATTACTATTTTAAAATACACGGTTTAATAGTTTTCAGCCTATTTGGTGTTGTGCAGCCATTGCCACTAAGTCCAGTATATTGCCATCGCTCCAGAAAGAAACCTGTCAGCCACCTCTGACCATCCCTCCCTGCCCCAAATCTCCTGGCAGCCCGTGCTTTCTGACTAACCTACAGTTATACCTGCAGTTACTGTTCCTCATCAGGGTTAATTTTGAGTGTACTTCCTTGAGATATGCAGTGGGCTTACCCATTATTTGAATTTTGACTCATTAAGTCTGTGACGTGTAGAGCAATCTGACTGTGGAAGGGACATCATTTTCTGTTGTTGGCGATGACCACAGATTGTAATGAAATCACGAATCCTCATACCCACAGTCTACCCATAGTGTGCCTCTTTCATTCCTAGAGGAGAGTTCTGGAGGACAGAGCTGAGCCAGAGGTCACAGACACAGTGGGGCGGACATAGAGACAGCCTCAAGAGGGCGCTTTAGGGACTAAGAGTGTGAAGGTGAAGGGTAGTCCTGGGCAGAGAAGTAGCACTGTCGTGGCCCAGGCAGCCTGGGACCGGAAGGGGCTAAGCCCATTGTCTCTGGGAAGTTCTTAGCCACTGGCGCGCTCACTGATTATTTATCACAGACGTGCAGAAATTGAGCCTTTTGAACCAGTCATTTTATATTTGGTTGAAGACATGCAGTCCGGGACCTGGGACCTTATCTTTGCCTTGCTCTTTGCACTGTAGCATGAGGTTCATTTCCTGTCAGTGGAAGTGCAGATAAACTTGGACTCCTGTGAGCCCCTTGTAGGCCGATTAACAAGGTGAGGCCTGGGCACTAGATTTAACAATGAACAGAAACCCTCTGATAAAATAAGCCGCTTCAGGTGTTTGGAGGGAACTTCATGGAGAAAAACACAAGCAGTTAATTTTGTCCATTTGTTAGGGTGCTTCCCTTACCTCCCAGAGGGTTAAATTTAGTCCGAAAGAGTACTTAATTGAAGTTTTCCTTCATGTTGAATATCTGAATTATTAATATATCGCATAATAACTCATATGACTTACGTTAGGATTCCGACGCGACACCGTGCAAAACCCCGAAGCAGCTGCTCTGCCGTCCATCCACTGGGAACCGAGTAGGGTCACAGGATGTGTCCTTGGAATCCTCCCCGGCGGCTGGGAAAATGCAGAGCACGCAGACCAGTAACACCTCCAACAGCACCAACAAATCTCAGGTGTGTGGAATTTGTGTTGTTAATTGTCTGCATTCAGTACAGACGATTTAGAGTCTCTCAAGCGTGAATATATGTACACATTGTGGGTTTGAAGAAAACTCTAGGTTTGAAGAACAAGCCTATTTTGTTCTAAGAGGTTCCAAAGCACAATGCTTCCTGTAACAGGGTGTCCTGAAGATCATTACGAGACACCCCTACGATGGAAGCCTTTGTGGGCGTTTAATGACTGGTCCTTATAAGATGTCCCAGCCATCCCACCTTATTACAGATTCAGCATTTAAACAATTGCATCGAGCTTTAAAAAGATTCAGTTGTACTTGAAGTAAGCCCACACAAAGCTTTTGCATGACCTCATGACAGTGTTGTGCATATCTGGGAGTAATAGATCCTCTTATATTTTCTTTATTATATTTTTAATGTTTACCTTTTTTATATTTAAAAAGAATTTTTTAAATGTTTATTTATTTTTGAGAGAGAGATATAGCGCAAGCAGGGGAAGGGCAGAGAGAGAGGAAGACACCGAATTTGAAGCAGGCTCCAGGCTCTGAGCTATCAGCACAGAGCCCGACGCAGGACTCAAACCCACGGACCATGGAATCATGACCTGAGCCAAAGTTGGACGCCCAACCGACTGAACCACCCAGGCGCCCCTACCTTTTTTATATTTTAATATTCAGTACCTGGTTGCTTGTGTTGAAATGATCAGACAGTGGGTCAGCCGTGGTCCGTCAGTGAGCATCAGCTTTGACTTAGGCCACAGAGAATACTCTATTTTCAGTTTTGTGGTTGTCTAAAATTTTATTAATCATGAGCAATAAATCAGAATGAGGAAAGAAGCCATTTCATACTGAGCTCTGACCTAAGGCCATCTCACCCTCTCTCGGTACAGTGGGGACCCGGGAAGGCCCCTTGGCAGTAGATAGAGATGCACTGTTATGTTGGTCACCTCATGTCTGACTTGACTCCCAGGATCCACTTTACCTATACAGCCTTGGTCATGTGCACCAAACACAGATCTGCTTAGAAACAGCAATAAAGTGGCAGGCGATAGCAGGATGTAAGATGACTGTGACCTGACCACGATCAGGAAACCGTGTGACCCCTGACCTAGCAGCACACCTTTGTGTCTAAGAGCTTCCCGTGATGCCATTTATTATGTGGTGTATTGATTGATAGGTTCCTTGAGAAAAGTTTTACATTCTGTAAACTCTGAAGAGGGCGAGGCAGGGAAGGCAATGGTCTGTGTTTTCCGATATTTCCATTCAAAAAAAAAAAATAAAAGTTTTAGAGCTCAGGAGAGTGAGCCCCTGAAACATTTTGTGCCTGTTAGCTGACCCGACATATTCCTCGTGTGAAAGCTCCCTGAGTCGGGTCTTAGTGAGTGCCCCACTGAATTCACAGTACTGATGTGTCTTTGACCGCTCTTTTTCTCTGCAGCATGGATCAGCACGGCTCTTCCGTTCTTCCAGCAAAGGCTTCCAAGGTACAACTCAAACAAGCCATGGTTCCTTGATGACAAACAAACCGCATCAAGGCAAATCAAATAATCAGTATTACCATGGCAAAAAGAGGAAACACAAGAGGGATGCCCCCCTCTCAGACCTTTGTAGATAGTCGGCGTTGTGCGATGGACTGTCTTCTGTGTGCAATGGTCTCGTGCTCAGGACAGTTGGATAGGGACTCCTGGCACTCGGGAGCCTTACACTGTTCAGACTTTGATTTAGCAACTGCGTTTTTTCCCAGCTCGCCACGGAATGGATCATGAAGACTGACAACTGCAAAAACAAAAAGCAAGCAAAAAAGGGGGAAAAAAAAAAAAGGCTGCTCATTTGATAAGTCATATGCTACAACAGGGTCATTTTAAGATTTAAAGCTTGAATGTAAAATAAATATATTTCTCATTGGCTTTATGCAGAGTTATAGGGAATAGTATTCAGGGTGGGTGGGGTGATAGGAACAAAACCCAATTTCAGAGGACGGGGTGGGGAGAGAGGACAGAGGTATCTCATAGGAAGTCCAGATTCCAAAGGGGAAAGTGATCTGTGCATGTTCGTTTTTTTTTTAATATTTTTGCATATATTTACCATTTTATTGTGTGTATATATAGATGACCATATAGGAAATTGATATTTGTAATAGTGGATTTGTTAATACTTTTTACATAACATTACTGTTTAAATTGTAAACAGATTTTTTCTCAGGATTAGTTTGAAAAATAATCTGAATTGTCATCTTAACATCCATATATAGGGAAGTGATTAGTTCTGTTACTCAATTCGTTTTCCTCAGCATTGAAATGACTTACTCTAGAACCCTTGTGACCTGCTGCAGAAATTTTTCCTCCCTAAAGAAAAGGTTTATGGTGGCAAATGACGTTTTATTTTGTAANAAAAAAGATAAAAGAACAAAAAGAAAAAAAAAATGTACTATGTACTTTTGTGTAAACACTGAAAAAGCTCTAGTCATCTCTAAGAATTAACTTGCAACTGTTTTCTATAGTGCTGTCGTCTTGGGCAATGGGCAATTACATGACTTTGTGTCTGTTTCCTTTGCAGTCCTGTTTTGTCTTGTTTTTCTTCCTAATAGTGAAAAAAAAAAAAAAGGCCTCCCGCGTCCAGTCCCATTCCTGCTGCCGTGAAAGCCCGTGTCCCACAGACTTTGCATGCTGGCTCCTAACCCTGTGTGTGGCGTGTGCTTGGTTTCCTCGTCTCCTCTTCTTTTCTAAATCCATGCTTAACTACTGTGGGAGAGAATAACTGTAAACAGCTTTAATTAAATCATACTTATAAAAAACTATTTTCTTATACTCCACTTTATGCTTTTGGTATTGTTGATCTTTAAAAATTAAATGGTCTTTGATAATGGATCTATTTTGTATTGCCTTATTAAGACCAAATACTTCTTGTCATCCCATTCTTTATCCTCTCCTTCCATGGAATTGTTATCTTTAATTAAAACTTTTTAAAACCTTGGCTTGTTTCAATCATACTGTAAATTTTGGTTGTGGTCAGCTTTGAGCGCAAATGAGATGTATAATTCTGTTACCCATCACATGTTGAGTCTGAAACTCTTGAATGTTGACGATAATAGGATGTAAGAGACATTTCTGAAAATGCTTTCTTTCAATGTGAAGGCTCTTGTGTTTTTCATCAGCGTGTGTGGCTCTGTTAATTACAGCCATTTGGGAAATGAGATTCTTATATATATATGTATATATATACATATATATATATAAAGTACTATTGGCTTTTAGGAATTTCTTTTATATACATTTATGAAATACTGAAGACCAATCAGACCATTAATGGACACTTAGTGCAACTTTTTATAAAGAAAATAATGCTAAAGTAAGACCAAAACTGATGTCATCACTGAAATTGACAGTTTTCAATATGTTCGTATTTTAATTCACGACGGGAAAATGTGTTCCACAACTGGAAACTCATGATACTTGTGTAAATCGTGGAAAATTTTAAATGTGATGTTATTTTGACAATGTTTTGAATTTTAGAGTCACATTTTATTCTGATCAGAATTTTTATCAAGATGTTGAGCTTTTGTGTTTTGCAACTAGTTTGTCATAACATATTGTGCTTAATCACAGTATTTATTTTCTAGGACTATTGTGAATGTGTAGACTTATGTTTACTGCTAAGGGAACAATTATTTATAAAATGATATTAAATCCAGTATTAGCTGCCTATTTCAGACACTTAATACTTGCAGAGATCCATTGTTACATTTACCACACTGAAGTTTTGTTTTGTTTTGTTTTGTTTTAAGAATCACCCTCATTGTTGAAAGTAAATGTACTCTTAGGGTGCAGATATTAGCGTTCCAATAAGCATGTGATTATATTAAGGTGGTGGTAGCGGGAAGATAATCTTGATTCCATTGGGAATCTTAGGTTTTCGTAAATTTATTGGGAAAATAGTTTTTCCTGTACTGCTGAAGTTTCTTTTTGGTAAACAGTATCTTTCTAAAAGAAAAAGCATGAAGGAGAAATTGAGGTGTGTACATATCCTCAAATGACCAGCATTGTATTCGTGAATACTGTGTATCTTGCAATGAACAGTGTGGAAGCTGTTCATTTTTCAATCTGAAGTAAAATACTTTCAAGAACTTTTAGTTTGCCTGCTCATTTGTTTTGTACATTTCATCTCTGTATTTGACTCCTGTCTTTTTTTCTTTTTTGAATTTTAATACTTTCTATGAAGACTTTGTGAATATATCAGAAATGTGTCACTTAAATATTACGGTCCATCCATACTCATGCGTCATAACCTTCCTTTGCTCGTACTTGTAGAGTGGGATTTCACCGATTCTGCATCCCTGTGGCGACATTTCTCGGGCAGTCATGTATGTGTGCCTGGTCGGTGTTGGAGCTCCTTGAAAAGTTATGATAAACATTTCGGTACTGGTTTTCAGACGTGCTGATGGGTCACGGACACGTCAGCATAGAACCTGAATGGTTATGTTTGGATGATGAAGGTAAATGCATTTTTTTTCCCTGCAGTTCTAAGGTGTCTGGTTTGTAGCGTCTTCGTCTTGTTTGGAGATGTTGCATGTGGTTTTCAGACCTCGCTTTGCTCTCAGGATCTACTGCTTTTACATGTAGTTGCCCTCCGGGTTGCAACAGTTGATCATATTATTTTTTATTTTTGGTCCAGTTTTGAGTGTGTTTTACCTTTACTTGCATTTTGAGCCTGTCATTAATACTTGGGTTATTTGCTCTGGCTCCAGATATTCCTGGGTAAAGTCTTCACAGGGTAAAAACATGCTTGCTAGGGAGAGCATTACCAATAGTCTTTCTCCTTTGAAGTCTCGTACGTCTGTGTGTTTTCTCGTTCCTTCCCTCATGTCATGGTTAGCGTGAGTTGTGTTTGTCTTAGCCTATGGACTCGTGTTTGGGGTTTGCAGAGCTGTAGGCCGGCCAGGAGACAGGATGGCCATGGTGAGCTGCGGGGCCCTATTTAGTGCAATGTGTTCATTGCAAAGACCTCCCCACTGATCAGGATGTAATAGTTACCAAGGTTGCTCTGTAGAAATCCCTAGAAATCACCATTATTGGGTGTTATTGATAAGTTTTGCTGAGGTGTTTTTTTTGGTTTTTTTTTTTGGTTCATGTTACATCCCAATTTTATTTTAGTGTTGACGTATAGTTTGAAACTGATCGGTTCCTTCGAGTATTACATGCTGTCGATTTCTCAGTGTTGCAGTCATTAACTAGGAATGTTAATAGCAGGTTGGTTGCTTCTCAGTCAACTTTTTAAAAATTAAGTGGTCACATATAAAAAAAGGCATTCCCAATTTTCCTGTGATAAATGTTGAAATGCTAAATTAATGATCAGAGGAGTTTATCCTCATCCATCAGTTCTTGCTCTCTGAGCTCCTTTTAAATGGCTTTGATTAGTGGACAGCAGCAACATTCTCATCAAGTATATTGGGAGGGAAGTAATTCCATAAATGGCTCTGTTGAACTTAATTGAGCAGAAAGTTATATTTAATAGTTACTCTTTATCCTAAATGTCACCAGTGACCTCATTCATCTAGCAATGTATTTAGAGTGGTGCAGCATCTCAGTGGGAACAAACGTGTAAATGCAGCTCTTGGAAGTGACGTCTCTATCTTGCCTCAGCTTCTGAACCTCGGACTCTGTTTTGTCACAACATTTATGGGTGGCATGAACGTTACAAACACAAATCTTAATATACTGCATGATATTTAACATAACTGAGAAACAAGTCCGAGTTGACCGCGGAAGTTACTACCATGGCTCGAAAACTGGACGTAACCCAGAAGCCTTGTTCTTTACGGTCCCCTCATGAGCTGTTTTAACTTTACGCCTTGAGCAACTTTTTTTTCCCATCAAAGATAATGACCTAAATATCTGTATAAATTGAATGTTGGCAGAATTATTAAGCAGAGGAATTGCTTATAAACTCTGCTGATGTATTTGACATCCAGAATTAAATATTTACCTAAGGGCAGTTTTTCAGTTAATACACTGCTAATGTTTGTTTTACTCTTAGGCAGGGTTTTTGATTTTAAGTATTTGGCCTTTACATTTTCTACTTCAGTGTATGCCCTATTAAGTGTAATCTAGTCCCCAGAAGGAGAGAACACCGTAGGAGAGACTGAACCAGACAGATGGAGATAGTGCCTCCCCTTTGGTGGTTATGAACTTGAGGAAGGTCCAGGACTTACTGAGAGAAATGTTAGCCATATCACTAAGAACAGATAATAACAGGCAGTCTCTTAATTTGTGTGTTTTCAGCAAAAGTGTTTGTTGGTATTTGCACATCATCTTTATTTTTGCATTCTAACGTAAGCCTTTGCGGTTCTCCATGGCCTTGGCTCCTGGTCAAAGCAGCAGTTTCCACGCGGCCTGATTACAGGTCGGGTCTCTGCTAAGGAAACAGTCTGGATGAATTTGTGAGGAATGTTGTTTTACCTTCAAGATGCTGTAGTAATGAGAGCTTGTGAAGTCTCCGTCTCACAAGCGAGGCATCGCAGGAGCCGTCGGGTGGGTGGGAAGGGGAGACAGAGGCCTCGGAGAAGCAATAGCAAAGCCAGTGACCTGGTGAAGCTGATTGAGTCCCTGTCTCTTGTGGATTAGTCATCTGTACCTTCTAGAGAGAATGAGATTATTTATCGGCCAGATTCTTTGAGTTGAAATTTATCTCCCCTTTCAACTTGGGTTCTGTGCAGTTCATGGCTGTTCCCCTAAATCATTTCGTGATTACCTTTTATATTTGGTTGCAGTCTGTCATAACTTGTCTGTCATAACAAGTGTCTCCTTGTCCCTAAACGGAAATCTCCGAAATGTAAGCTCCCTCTCTGGTTTTTATAGATCTGAATTTTAATTTTTTAAAAAGAGCCTTTTGAAAGTCCCATAATCCTAAAATATTCCGAAGACTTATTACTATTACAAGTGTCAAAGTCCTCACTGCACTCCCCACTAAACAGCACTCTCTCCCGCACAGTCTGAATGGTTGAAAATACAGTTTCTGGCTATAAAACGTGAAGGGCTATTGAGATAAACATCTTCTAGTGGAATATTCATAGATGTATATAGTTAGAAGTTTGGTAAGCCAGTATTTGTTTTTAATAACCTTTTCATTTATTTCCTTCTCTGATTAGCATTGCCTTCTGTTGTAAGAAATGTGGACCCCTGTGAGGTGCTGGAGGTTTGACTCATCCTGAAAGCTTTCCACTCTTGTCTAGTTACTGCTGCAGAGGCACTAAGGAATTTACCAGAAAAAGAGATTTGATACAAAATGATTTATGAAATCTCGACATTTCCTGAGGTCATATCACTGGGCACCAGTTACCAATACTATGAATGAATGGCACACCTGGAAGTTTGTTTTTTGTTTTTTGAGCTCACGACGATTTCTTCAAAGATGTCGATTGTTTGCCTCGAAAATTTTATAAATTGCATTTCTACGCACATCTGGCCCCAGTGCTTACCATTGGGCTTATTATTCATAATCTGCGATTCAATAAAGGCTTTGTGCTTTCATTTATCTTCAAAACCGCTGGTATGAGCCTTAATGTAAAGACTTGAATGGCTATTTAAAAAACTATCTTGTGATTCTAACGACGGCCCTGTTTAGACCAATGAGAGGTTTTTCTGTACACAGAGAGGATTTCTGTGGGCGTTCAGCCTTTGTAACGCCAGTCGTGGAGTGGGAGATGCTTTCAGCTGGTGTTTTCTCTCCTGCCCCGTCTCCACAGCCACTGCAGGACTGAAACCAACCCCCTACAGTCTGTTTATTCGCAAATACCACCCCTTTGCTTTGACGCAGGGGTTATGCTTGATGTGCTAAGAGGTTGAGACACTTTACCGGAGGTTTTGTGGAGCCACAAGTTACACAGACTGTGAAAATAGAATAATGAAAATGTCTGGTTCTGCAAAGAACAGAGAAAGAAGTAGGGTTAATGACCAAGAGCAGCCAGAGCGTGTTTTGCCGAGGGAGGAGTGTCAGCCCTAGGACTTGGACGGGCGGTGCTTGCCTGGAACCCAGCTGAGTGGTGGTGAAGAAAGTCCTGGATAGTTTGCTTCCAGATCATCACAGGCTGACTTACGGTGACAAGTAGCTCCGCAGTCTGTAGACAACTGGCTGGTAAAGCCCGCCCGCCCACCAGCCTGGTCTCTTCCTGCACAGTTACTGGAAATGTCCTTTTTTTTTCTTTTAAGAGTAAAATCAAAATATCCTGTTAGCATCCCAGAAGTTTCTTAAATGGTAAATTAGAGAATGAACTGAACATTGTCCATCTACCTAGACACCGTGAATTTGCTTCATTTCTCAGCTAATATGTGAATGCTCCGTTGTGAAGAAATGTAAATAATATGTAAATCTCTAAATGAAAGGATCTAGTTACCCTTCACCCTCTAATTGCACCTAGCTCCCTAGAGGTACCTGCTCTATTTATTTTTAGAGAGTGAGAGAATCCCAAGCAGGCTCCACACTCTGTGCAAAGCCCAACACCCCTGGGATCATGACTTAAGCTGAAATCAAGAATCAGACACTCAACTGACTGAGCCACCAAGGCACCCCATTACCGTTTTAATATTTGGGGCTGTAGCTGTCTAGATTTTTAAAAATGCATTTACATACATAAACATCTGCACATATATAATGTCAGGGAGTCTCTAAGCCTTTTACGTAAGTGGTAACCATACTGTGGTATTCTGCGATCCCCCTCCGCACCCCCCAGAGAGCTCTTTCCCTGTCAATACAGATACAGATCTATGTCATTCCTTTTATGATGCTGACTTCTGTTTGCAGGTAGCATTAGTACATTAACGTGTCAGGTACCCCAAAACCCTTATAAACTGATAGATTCATGAAATACCCAGTACTTAAGCTTATCTCTAATAAGGGTTTTATTAAAGTATTGCTATTTGGGGGCGCCTGGGTGGCTTAGTCAGTTAAGCGTCCGACTTTCGCTTAGGTCATGATCTCACAGTTCGTGGGTTCGAGCCCCGCGTCGGGCTCTGTGCTGACTGCCAGCTCAGAGCCTGGAGCCTGTTTCAGAGTCTGTGTCTCCCTCTCTCTCTGACCCTCCCCTGCTCACGCTGTCTCTCTCTCTCCTAGAAATAAATAAAAATATTAAAAAAAATAAAGTATTGCTATTTGATGGCATTTCCCTTCTGAAATGAGGAAAAAAAATATTCCCCCAATTTTACTTCTTTCAGGTGAGTTTTCATAAGTTTCTTTGAGAGGTGTTTCATCTTTGGTACTTTTGCTAAGACTGAACCGTAAATGCAACATGGTCATCTGAAACTTTAGAAAATGTTGGCCTTGGCAAAAGTGATTCTGAAAAACCACTTATTGATCATTCTCCCTCATCTGTTCTCCAAAACTTGATATTTTAGTTTTTAGATCCTTCAGTAACGGCAAGTGGCATCTGAAAGTCTCTAAAAATAAGTTACCTGTCTTAAAGTGGGATGACTTGTATGGTGAGCAAAGAGAGTGAACTCTGGTGAGAAGGAGGAGCCAGTTATTTGGGTCAGAGAGGCAGAGAGCTGCCTTGAATTGTGTTGGGAAATCTGCTGGAAAATCTTGTTGGAAAAAGAGGATGGAGGGTGTCTGTGGGAAATTCCAGACAGGGATCTTCCAAATCCTTAGGAACAGGGTGATGTTATTTTAGGAGAGATTTTCCTTGAAATCATTTTCTTAGGCTCTCATTATGTGTTTGTAGAATTTCTGCTGTAATTCCTATTCATTCATGTCCAGAAAAGCCTGTTGTGAGATGTTCTATATTTATCAGGTTAGGTCAGTTTAAGAAGGCAACAGCTTTTAAATTGGGAACATTCTTCACCTTTTAAAAATGTCTTACACTTTTTGCTTGTCTAAGAAACCATTTATATTTTTTATTTTTTTAACGTTTACTCATTTTTGAGACAGAGAGAGAGCACGAGCTGGGGAGGGGCAGAGAGAGAGGGAGACGCAGAATCCAAAGCAAGCTCCAGGCTCTGAGCTGTTAGCACAGAGCCCAATGCGGGGCTTGAACCCACGGGCCTTGAGATCATGACCTGAGCCAAAGTTGGACACCCAACCGACTGAGCCACTCAGGTTCCCCATAAGAAACCATTTAAAAGACCCAAACAAACTAATCCATGAAATAATCCATCTGGGAAACAGCATACATTTGTTTTTATGTGTGTATGCTTCTAAAGCAAGTAACTGATTCCTATTTGAAAACATGGGATTACAATGTTGAAGAGAAACCCGTTAGAAACATGCCAAGGTTTAATGCCAACATTATTCACATGAAACAAGAAGGGTCGAACGTATCAAATGGCCTGTTTAAATGGCGTATCAAGTTTCAAAAGAGCTATTGCTCACCCCTGCAAAAATGCAAACCATTTCTATACTTAAATCACCTAACAGGTATCTTCAGGAATGTTGGCTTTGCACAAGGACTCAAAATAGTTGTAAGGTACGTTACATCATGCGTCTTTGAGTTTTAAAGTCCAAGAAACGAGTGCTTTCACATAAGTAGGCAACATAGCCCCACGGGAACACAGACGGGGAGGGGGAAGGGCACACGGGCAGGCTGTAGAGACAGAGGTGTGTGCAGCTGGCAGGCAGGGCTGGGCTGAGGGCTGGGGAGCTAGTGAAGAGCAGGTAGATGGGCCAGGGCAGCAGTTTTGTCATAAAGGCAAATCGTTCTAAAAGCCCGTTTCCCTTCCCTTCCTTCTGTCTGCTTTTTCCCTGCCCTGAGGCAGCTACTTCCAACTTTGGTGGTTTGGGGCGGGTGGAGTGTTCACCTCAGTGTCTCTAAGTGATACACCTCTAATGCCACTTCTTGATATTCAGTTATTGAAATTATGTTTTGGGGCACGTGGCTGGCCAAGTCGGTGGAGCGTGTGTGTCTTGGTCTCCAGGTTGTGAGTTCAAGCCCCATGTTGGGTGTAGACATTACTCAAAAATAAAATAATATTTAAAAATCGTGTTTTTGGGGCCCCTGGGTGGCTCAGTCAGTTAAGTGTCCGACTTCAGCTCAGGTCATGATCTCACACTTCTTGGATTCGGGCCCTGCAAGAGGCTTTCTGCTGTCAGCACTGGGCCTGTTCAGATCCTCTGTCCACTCCTCCTCGCCCCTCCTCCACTCGTACTCTGGCTCTCAAAAATAAACATTAAAAAAAAAAAAGAAATTATGTTTTGACTTCTTACCACCCCCAACTCCTTTTGTGCCCCAGCCTCCTGATAGAATTACATTGAATTTTGTTTAGCACAATATTCAGTGGTTACATTATTGTGACCGTGTAGACGCTGCTCTTATCAATTGAGCTATATACTAAAGAGTTATTTTTTTTCTGTACAAGTTTTTTTTGTTTTCTGGAGGTGGTTTTAAAAAAAAATTTTTTTTTGCTTTTAGTTTTCCATCTACTTTAGTTATTCACCCTAAACGCTGCCATTTTCTTTCTTCTTCTTTTTTTTTTTTTTTTGTTGTTGTTGTTGTTAAGTAGGCTCTGTGCTAGGCATGGATGCAGGGCTTAAACCTATGACCTTGAGATCAAGATCTGAGCTGAGATCAAGAGTCAGATGCTTAAACCAACTGAGCCCCTAAGGTGCCCCAAAATGCTACTATTTTCTCAGCCTCTGCAAATGCTCAGGTGCTCAGGAATTCCATCGCCTTCTGCTCCCGGAGCTTCTGAGCAGCCGTGCCTGGTGTATACACACGGCCCTGCTCTCTCTCCACCTGCACCTGGCCCCCTTCACACCCCCTGTGGTCACCTCCTGTTCTCTGCATCCGTGTTTCCCTCTTTTGTTGACAAGCTCTCATTAGTGCACAGTCCCAGGGGCTCCCTGGGGGAGGATGCACAGGCAGTCAACACCTCAGATGGTCTGTTCTTCATTTATACTTAACTGATAGTTCTGTCGGACACAGAATTCTGGCTTGGAAAACATTTTTCCTTCAGAATTTGAAAGCATTGCTTCATTCCTCCCATGTTATTATGGGAAAATTAACTGTAACCTATTTCTTTTTTTTTTCTTCTCTTGAAACTTTTAAGGACTTCTTTTTGGTTCCCAGTGTTCTGGCATTGTCACTGTTATGGAAATTAGGTGGGTCTGTTTTTGCCTATTGTACCAGGCAGTTGGTGGCATGGACGCTTTCCATCTGGCACCACGTGTCCTGGATGACTGGGAAACTTGGAATTCTTATTTTTATTTTCCTCCCTTCTGTTTTCTCTGGATTCCACAATTACTAAGATAGTGAGCCTCCTGGACTGAGCCTCTAGTCTTCTTATCTCTTCTAACCTATTTTCCATCTCTGACTTTTTATTCAACTTGACCTTCCAACCTTTCTGTTGGTTTTTCATTTCTGCTACCATGTTTTTCATATGAGTTCTGTTTTTGTCCTTAGATGCTCTTAAAAAAATAGTATCCTATCTGGTTTCGTGGTTACAATATATTTTTTGAATCTCTGAAGCTATTGATGATACAGGTTTTTTGCCTGCCTGCCTTGTCTCTATGAACTTCTTTTTTTCTGTTCTGTTGTCTTTTTTTTTTTTTTTTAGTTCATTAATTTTTCAGAGAGTGCAGGTCGAGGAGGGGCAGAGAGAGAGAGAGAGAGAGAGAATCTCAAGCAAGCTCTGTATTGTCAGTGCAGAGCCTGATGAAGGGCTTGAACCCACAAACTTCGAGATTATGACCTGAGCCGAAGTTCGGACACTTAACTGACTGAGCCACACAGGTGCCCCAAAGATTGGGACTCTTTACTCCTTAAATGTCCAACCTCTGGCCTGTAATTAATTAATTAGGATTTTTGTTTTTGTTTTTGAGAGGGCACAAGTGAGCAAGGGGCAAAGAGAGAGAGAGAAGTGGCGCTTGAGCTCACTTGATATGGGACTGCAAGTCAATAACCATGAGATCATGACCTGAGCCAAAGTCAGATGCTTAACAACTGAGCCACCCAGATGCCCTGATTAGTTTACTTTCGAGAGAGAAAAACTGAGGGGAGGGGCAGAGAAAGAGAATCCGAAGCAGTCTCTGCACTGTCAGCGCAGAGCCCGACGTGGGGCTCAAACCCATGAATTGTGAGATGATGAGATGATATCAAGAGTCAGATGCTCAACCGACTGAGCCACCCAGAATCCCACCCCCAGTCCCCGCCTTTGACTTCGCTCTGCCCTGTGGCTGGGGATGGCTGGCACTTCTGGTCTCTGAGCCTTCTGAGTTTATCCAGTGTAACTGGGATTGCTTCTTGGTTTCACCAGCTGCAGGTTTAGGGCTGCGTTTCTTGTGTCTCGCAAGGCAGAACCACCGATCCACTTGCTTTCCACCTTTCACATTCATCCTGCTGTTTCTTCTTCTCATTTCCTCCATTCTTAGGGGCCCTAAAACCCTAACCCCCATTCTAGTGGGCTTAAGGAGACAGTGAATGTAGATGATGGGTTCAGTCCTTCATCTTCTCTGGCCAATTTCTGCCTCACCCCCACCCCCAGTTCTATGGAGACATAATGGACACACAGCACTGTGTAAATTCAGTGTGTATGGGATAATGATTTGAGCTGGCTGGTGTGCTAACCTAAAATGGGATCGTGGGGGAGAAGGGTATAGAGAGAGTCTATCTCAAGCCTTGAGAATCCATTACCTCAGGGAGTGGCATAGAGGAGACCATTTCCAACTCTTATTTTTGGGTTGTTTCCTTTTCTGCTGTGAAGTACATAATCCCCTTCTAATTGAAACTCCTTAGCTGCATAGCCCGACCACAGGTCCTCACGAAAGGGAGCTCCTCCTCTCTCGGGGGTGAGCAACGAGGTCCAAGTAGTGAGGAGTGAGAGGCTGACCCAGGGCCAATCAGCACCGCCCTGGGGAAACTTGCGTGCTGTCCGCCTTGGCTGAAGTAGTGCCCGTTGCCTGCTAAGGAGAGGGCTGGGTTTGCTGAAATAAGGGACTCACAGCTTCTGGGACAGTGATTTATTTTAGGTTCTTAAGTCTCCTCTCTGCACAAGTGCAGCACGGCCCCTGAACTCTTGCCTGCCGCAGAAATTCACTCAGGTGACGCGTGCCATCAGTTCTCTAGCCGCAGGCCCTGGCCTCCCGTGGTGGACACCACCCCGGGCCAGTTAGTAAGGGGCTCTTCAGGCCAACGTGTCTGGAGTTTTCCAACAGCGTGGATAATTAAGATCACAGACACACGAGATGTGGACATTTGGAGACCACCCCTCCACCTGGACAGAGACATTGAAATTTAATCACGGCCCTTCAGTGTGGATTTGATTCCTTATCAGACTTCTCTGCTCCACAATTACTAAGAAACGTTTTTCACAAGTTTTGTTTTCAAACACAAAAATCTTTCATTGATTGGTTGATTATTGTTGTTTTAGTAAGATGTGAGGTTGGAAGCTGATAGTGTTTTTTAAAAATTAAATTTACTTTGAGAAAGAGACAGCAAGTGGGGGAGGTAGGGGGCAGAGAGACAGGGAGAGAGAATCCCAAGCAGGCTCCGCACGGCGGGCACAGAGCCCCACACAGGGCTCGATCCCACGAACTGTGAGCCAAAACCAAGAGTCGGAGGGTCAACTGACTAAGCCACCGAGGTGTCCTGTTGATAGTTTTTCCTCAGATGGTAGCCAACTCATGCAACACTTAGATACTGAAGAAGTCATTCCTTTTCCTCTAGGATTTGAACTGTCATCCTTGTCACTAAATAAATTCACCTGGGTTTTTAAACGGTGCATATTTGCAGACCCTTCCCCAGGATCACAATCTCTGGGAGTGGGACGCCAACTGTATTTGGAAATCGATGCCTTAGGGCCTTGCCGCCCAGGCTGGCCTGCCAGCCAGCCGCACGGCGCCCCTGGGGGAGCTTGGTGGAAATTAAAATTCTTGGTAGCCACTCCAGACGCGCTGAATCAGACTCCAGGGAGGCCCGCAATGTGTGTCTCCACCGGGCCTCTGCGCCATTCTGACGCGGGCTACAGTTTGCGAGTCACTACCGGGGAGCGGGGGTGGGTGGGGTGGCAGCATGCATGGGGACGCTGGGCTCGGGCCACAGCACCGGGGGTGGAGCCCACTCGGCAATTAGTGGTAAGTTCACGGTTCGCACTGAGGCAAGCATTGTGTTGAACTCGCTTTTTCCTGTCTGCTCTCAGGAGAGTTGGTCATAGAATTGCAAAAACATGACACACACACCACAGGGTGGGAAGTCACAGCATCGGTCCCCACACCCCATGTGCCGCAAAGGGCCGAGGGTTCTCGGCGCGGTGCTTGAAGAGGCAGAAGGGAGAGGCCTGAGGGCGAGCCCCCGACAGGTCCAGCCCGGGCCCAGGGTTCACCCTTCACTCTCTTCGGGCTTGACCTTGGCCGGCAGGACACACCAGCCTGGAACTGAGGCACTGGCTCTCTGGTCCCGAGGTCTGGGGCAAACTCACTTCCGGGGCTCCGCTCGGGGGCGGAGCTGCAGGGTGGGCGGGGCGAGGGGCGGAAGCGCGCCGGTGAGGGTTAGGTGTGCCCGCCTCCGCGCCCGCTGCGGGGATTCCCGTGTTCCGGCGCAGGGAAGCCCCAGCCGCTCCGATCTTCACCTGCGGGCACTTGGGATGCAGCGGTGACCTCGCCGCCAGGGTAGCGGCCCGCCTCCAGCGCGCAGGGCCAAGTGCCACCCTCCGGGCGCCCGGAGGCCGCGGGAACTGGACTCGGGGAATCGGGGCGCGCTTGCTGCACTTACAGGAGTCTCAGCTGGGACCGTCCTCCGGGCCGCGATCTGGGATGCACATCAGATTTTCACCTTCCAGCATCTCACAGTTCACTCCTCAGCCTAGTTCCAAAGGAGGTGTCCTCTGGGCTGGGTTCTAGGCCTCCGGCAGGGTCAAGGCACAACAACCAGACCGTGGGTGGCTCTTCCCAGTAGGGTCACTTCCCAGCCAGGTTACCTGGCTCCCGGGTTGCGTCACAGGCCACCTCCTAGACCAGAGTTTCTCCAATTGCTTGTCATAGGATCTTCTCCGCGTGCTTGTTAAACTGCAGATTCTCAGGAATCTTTCCTGTAGAACAGTGGCTAGGGCCTGTGAGGTTGGGGCCTGAGAAATGGGCCTCACACCTGCCCACGTGGTCCCCCTCTCAGCCAAGTGGGCACCTCGGATTCCATAATGGGCATAAGTGCTGTTTGAAGTGGCCTCGTATAGATCTCAGTTAAGCGCTCTCCTGGTCTTGATTACCCCTTGAGTCGGTCTCCTTTGTCCCTCCCAGCCGTGACTCAGGAGCGCTTTCTTGCTCACCCAGCCTGGGTGCCTCGGAAACAGGGCAGATGTTTTTGCTGCCAGCTCTGGGGCCCCACCCCGGGTTGTAGGCCGCTGTGAGTGGGGTCACCATGGGGTTAGCCGCCTGCCTTCTGAGGATACCTACTTTCTTAGGCGGCTTTGTCTTCCGGTGCTCAGGGCGGCTCCCACCAATGGACCCTCCAGCAGTTTAATGCCCGCCCCACCTCCGGACACCCCAGGAGTTGAGACAGGGAAAGACAGAGACAGTAAGTTTCTATCTAAGCTTCCTTCATCTTGGCAGGAGTGTATCTGCCCGAAGTCTATAGTTCCTTCTAGAAAGGGGCGTTCCTGGAGGGAGGGAGGACTGATCTGGAGTAGAAACAGTTGAACGAGTTTGCTAGAAAGTGTTTCCCTCTGGGGGTGGAGCTGCAGCACCAGGTGCGTTCAAACACGTGCGGGGCTTGGAGAGAAAAGTAATTTGGGAAAGGTTTGGCTTCCTGCTCACGTTCTGAGGGGGCCTGGGGACCGCGCGGTGGTCGACCTCGTCATTCCTGGTGAAAATCGAGCAGGGCGGTGGCCGGCGGCGCCTGAATGG
>NW_027551573.1:8203996-8245333 GCF_008692635.1 Crocuta crocuta | reverse complement strand
CGGAGCCTCCCAGGGAGGGGGCCCGGGAGGCCGGGCGGGGCGGCCCCCAGACCCGCGAAGTCGACCCGGTTCCCTGCACTCTCCTCCTCCTCCCGAGGTTTGGGATTGGTCTTCTCGGATGCCCCCTCTCCGGGCCCTCTGCCCCCTCCCACCTGGGGCCGCTGGAGACGCTTCCCAGACACAGACCCCTCCGGACAGGAGCAGGGGCCCATACCCACTTTCCGGATGGCAACACTGAGACCTGCCAGGGACAAGGCTGTGTGCCTCCCCCGCTCCCCACCCGGAGCCGGTCACCTTCGGACCTCTCTTGGCAAGCTCTTTGGCTTGTGATGGTACGGAAGGGCTGGTTGGTTAGGTTTCCAAGACTTGGACGAGGCCAGTTGAGCTGTTTAAAGGAAAAATACACCGAGGTCCAGACCAGGGGATGGGGTTGGAGGCAATCCAACCACAGCCCAGGGCGAGCAGGACCCCTCACCAATTAATGAGGGGCAGGGGGCTGGGAGAGCCAGCAAGGCGAGCCGGCCTTGGGTCCCCACTGGGGGAAACATGAAACCTAACCTTTTCACGTGAAGAAAGGGGGTTGGCCCCGGTTGGGGGGAGCGATGCTGGAGCGTTTCTCAGTGGGGCGCCAACGTCTTCTCTCTGGTTTGTGTCATGGGTCCCCAGACTCAAAGGCCGGGAACTCCTGTTCTCTCTGACTCGAGGCTGGAAATGAGAGTTTAGGCCCCATTACTAGCATCGGAGCCTTTCGGATGAGGAGCTCGGTTGTCCTGGGTGGCTGGGCTGTGCGGGGGACATCTGGGTCTGGACCAGCCTGGGGCGTGCCGAAGCGCCCTTGGATCTGGTCCCGGGTGATGCTCCACAGAGGAACGAATAAACGACTGCAGGACCACAGTGGCATCAGGGCATGGGCCGAGGGGGCTTTGGGCTGTGACATGTGGGCGGCTGCGGTGTAGGGGAGGCCGCCCGGAACCGGCCAGCTGCGCCTGAGGTGGGCGGAGCCGAGGTGGGCACCCGGTGCCTCCCCCCTCCCCCAGTGCTGAATGTTCGGGATCCGCACTCAGTGGGTCCTCTTCCCTCAGCCCTCGATGCTCTCCAGCTTTTGAGCTCTAGGGCCTTTTATAGAGGGGGGCAGGGAGAGGTGAGATTCCTCCGATTTCTGAGGCCAGATGGCTTCCAGAACATCCACTGTGTCCTCGATCCTGTGAGTTCAGGCTGGAACGACCCACCTCCTCTATAGGTGGGAAAGCTGAGGTCATCAAAGGTCTCTAACAAGTTAGTCCTGAAGCTGGGACTAGGGCCTGGCCTCGTGGTTTCCCGGTCCTGTTCTGGNCCCCCCCCACAAAAGGCAGAGGCTGTAGTACTCCCCAAGGGGAAAACACATAGACTACCCGCCTCTCCCTTCCTCCTGCTGCTACCTGTTACCTGAGGCTGGCTTTGCTGCCGACCCCTTCGCCGCTGACCCCCACCTCTTGGATCCTTCTCCTCTGCACCGGGGCACACAGGCACTGCTGATGGAGGGGTAGTGACTCACAGTGGTCCATACTGACCCCAGCAGGGGTGCCGCAAGTGGCCAGCCTGGGCAGGAGGCGACGGGCTGAGTCGGGCGCGGTCCCTGCCCTCCTAAGCCCATCAGCCCATTGGGGAGATGAAGCAGTTGCACCTTGACCCTAAACACCTCTGTAGGGAGAGCCTCACACAGCAGGTGGCCCAGTCTGTGCACTGGACGGTGGAGAAGGAAGGACAGTGAGAAGTCACCCTTGGACGTCTTTGGGCGAATCTGGTGATAGGTCATTTTCTTATTTATTCATGCGCTCTTTATTTTCAAAATGGTCTGCAATGAGGAAGAAAGGCAAAAACGTTCTTCCTTTTTCGTTTGCTCTGGAAAAGGTTTCAAGAGGAGTTCTGCTGCCTCTGGAACCTGCACCGGAGTTTGCAGGTCTGGTCTGGGGGCAGATGTAAACTTGTAAACACAGGGTGTCCGACGGAAAGGTCCCAGGATTTTGAAACATTTCAGCACAGATTAGCCTCAGAACCAACAGAACAGCCTGGAACCCAAGCAGAGGGCGGCATCCTAACTGGTCTGTTGCAGAACTTCTTGTTGGCAGTGTCGTCTCTCCCGCTGTGAGTCCGCAGGGTATCTGTGGCTCACGGCCACCTGTGGGGGTCGCTGGGGGCTGGCTGGCAGGTGGATGGCAGCCTCCAGGCCCTGAGCCGCATCTGTTTGGGAACCAGAGTTGTTTCCTAAGCTGCTCCCTGGCCTCGGTTGGAATTGAGGGTAGAGGTTCCAGGCCCAGAGAGCAGTTGACCGCACGTCCCTGAGGGTCCTCACTGAGGAAGCGGGGTGTGTGGGACCACCCCCAGGCCCCTCCTCCTCCCTCAGTGTCACAGGCTGTGTGACCCCTGGAATCCTGAGCCTTTCCTGCTCCCTGCTCTGAGAACTCCATTCCTACCTCCCAGCCCTTGCTCTGGCTGCTCCTTCTTCCTATAAACCCTTCCCTCCCATGCAGCCCCATCATGTCTTAAAGAGTGCTCAGCACCCCCCCGCCCCGCCCTTAGACAGCTGACCTCAGGGGTTCCATTCAGTGCTGCTGGTCTGCTGGTCAGGGACCCGGCCTGGGGACCCCTTTGACCTCAGGCTTTGTTTCTGGGACATTTGCCTTTTTTGACCTTTGGGACACGGACATTTGAGCTTGAATTGTCACTGTCAGAGGGGAAAAAAGAAAGGCAGGATCCCTGGTTCCCGTCCACCCTCAGCTTTCTGCTGGCCTCTCTGTCTTCCAGGGGGCTGAATGGAGCCCCACAGGGTGGGGTGGTGGGCATTGGGCCAGGGCCATTGCCAGGTGCACGGAGCCGGCAGCAGGAGGCCACTCCTTCAGTTAATGACCACCTGCTGAGTGAGGTGGCTGGGAGCAGCTTGCTGTTTGCAGAGGGAGCCACTGTTTGCAGCTATTAACAGCAGAGGCTATTATTTGCAAGCTCTGTGCCTGGCGGACAAGAACACAGCCTCTGGAGGGGACCTCTGGGGCTGGAGTCCGCCTCGACTGGACGTTTCCCGGCTGTGTGACTTTGGGCAAGTGCTTCAACCTCCCTGAGCTGGTTTCTCATCTATGAAATGGAGACACTGAGAACACTTATCTGGAAGGCCAAGGAAACGGTTCCAGATTAAAGTTGACCAAAGAGACAGGACAACCAAACGCAGTATGTGAAACCCAGGCTGGAAAAAAAAAATTCGTGTAAAGGACATTATTGGGACAGTTGATGAAATTGAAGATGAAATATAGATAAAAGCATTGTATCAATGTTAAGTATCCTGATAACTATTTATGTGGGTCCTTGTTGCTAGGAAATATGCACTGAAGTGTTTAGGGGTAGAAGGACACAGTTTAAGTAATCTCCTTCCAAATATTGAAGAGAAACCTCTATATGGACAGAGAATAAAGTGAGATGAAATGGCACAAATAGGCAAAGCTGCGTAAAAAGTGTACGGGGCCTCCTTTCTTATAGCTTTTCTGAAAGTAGTAATTATTTCAAAATGCAAAGTTTAAGAAATGCCTGTCTAATGGTCAGAATGAAATGAGATTAATTCATGTTACTGAGTGCCTGGCACTCAGGGCACATTAGCTGTTATTGTCACTTTTGCTTTTTATTGTCATTAGTATGGGCAAAGTGTATCTTACTGTCACAGTAACCTGTGTGATTTTCCCACTGTATGGATGACACAGTGGAAGTCAAGAGAGGTTAAGTGATTTGATCTGGGTCACACAGCAGTGAGTCCAGAGTGCTGATCGAACTGCTTACAAATTTATTTTGTATTTGTTGCCAGAATCCGAAACTATGGGATTCTACACAAAAACCCAGGTTTCTAGTCTCGTTTGCCAACTCACAAGGCCTGTAGCACTGCCTACATTCCCACAAGGGCAGCCAGCCTCACTTGTGATGTCCTGTCTGGCCTCTGGGGCTCAGGGTTTGCCGTCCTGGGGAAGTGCCATTGTACACGTGATCCCAGGGTGCTGGGCCCCAAGGCTGGGGTTCCTCCCCTCCGGCATGGTGCCCCCTTCAGCATCCTCCCACACCCTTCTCCATCCAGTGGGTGCTACAGGGCACGTCCTTTACAGAGCCCTCACTCAAGTGACTGCTGTGGGGAGGGTGGAGAGGCTGGGGGCTGCCAGGGAGGGGGGAGAGGAGCCCTGTCCTCCCTCAATCCTGCCTGCAGCCCTAAGCAGTGTGCCTGGCGCTTGCAAAGGGAAGCATGGAATGGTTGGCGGACACCCCCACCCCCAACTTGAGTGTTGGAGGAACTCATTGAAGGGTTCCCAGGCTGCAGTCTTCATCTTGGCTTGGTGTGTGTAGGTGGGTAGTCGTTTATCCCCCCTGAGCCCCTGTTCTTCCTCTGTAAAATGAGGGTTGACCACCTTCCTGGATGGGGACCACCATGTCAGCCTCGAGCAAGGTGGATTTCTTTTTTTTTTTTTAGTGTTTTCTTTCTTTCTTTCTTTCTTTTTTTTAAATATTTTTATTTATTTCTAGGAGAGAGAGAGACACAGCGTGAGGAGGGGAGGGTCAGAGAGAGAGGGAGTCACAGACTGAAACAGGCTCCAGGCTCTGAGCTGGCAGTCAGCACAGAGCCCGATGCGGGGCTCGAACCCATGAACCGCGAGATCATGACCTAAGCGAAAGTCGGACAGCTAACCGACTAAGCCACCCAGGCGCCCCATCCTATTCATTTTTTTTAATGTTTTTTTTATCTATTTCTAGGAGAGAGAGAGACACAGCGTGAGGAGGGGAGGGTCAGAGAGAGAGGGAGTCACAGACTGAAACAGGCTCCAGGCTCTAAGCTGGCAGTCGGCACGGAGCCCGACGCGGGGCTCGAACCCACGAACCGCAAGATCATGACCTAAGCGAAAGTCGGACGCTTAACCAACTAAGCCACACAGGTGCCCCTGTTTTATTTATTTCTGAGAGAGAGAGAGAGAGACAGATCATGAGCAGGGGAGGGTCAGAGAGAGAGGGAGACACAGAATCTGAAACAGGCTCCAGGCTTTGAGCTGGCTGTCAGCACAGAGCCCAAAGTGGGGTTCGAACCCATGAACCGTGAGATCATGACCCGAGCAGAAGTTGGACGCTTAACCGACTGAGCCACCCAGGTACTGCGAGCAGGGTGGATTTCTGCATATGTGGCTGCGAGGACTGTTCACCCCAGTGCCCAGGCTCCGATGGCCCTGGTTCCCCACCGGCCTGGGTGCAGGGTCAGCAGGTGCTCAAGAGGAATGTGCAAAGGCCAGAAATGGGCAAGGCTGGGCAGGCACTGTCAGGGGGAAACTGAGGCTCAGAGAGGCAATGTGACCTTCAGACGGCCCCTTGCCATGCAGCTTCTACCACCTCAGCCCAGGGCTCTGAGCTGTGTTCCCAGGAGGAGGACAATATGAGCTCCTATCTTAAGTGCCTTGAATTTTTTATGTTAATTACAGCAAGAATTCACATTTATTATTGAAAAATCAGAAAACGTAAGCAATAAAGATGGACATAAACTAGAGTCTGTGCTCTTTGAAGTAGCCCATTAACATACCAGCCTATGTCCTTCCTGAGGACTTTTTCAAAATTTTTACAAAAAAATTCTTTTGATGTTTGTTTATTTTTGAGAGAGAGAGAGACAGAACATGAGCAGGGGAGGGGCAGAGAGAAAGAGAGACACACAGGATCTGAAGCAGGCTCCAGGCTCTGAACTTTCAGCTCAGAGCCAGACATGGGGCTTGAACTCCCGAACCACAAGATCGTGACCTGAGCGGAAGTCAGACACTTAACAGCCTGAGCCACCCAGGCGCCCCAGGACTTTCTCAGTTTTTAAACAAAGGACAAGCAAACAAACTGCACCGGACAGGTTTGTTCACTGTCCTCTAAGGAAAGTTCTGTCTGCCCAGTGTTCCCCCACGGTTTGTGAGGGCTGTTGCTGGGCTTCTCATGCCCAGCCTCTGCGACATGAGCCACCCTGGTGGGCTTTCTCTGTTCCCTGTTGCTGGACATCTAGGTTGTGCCTGATAGTTTTGCAGTGAGAGCGTTCCCCTCAAGAGCCTCAGCGAAGTGTGTACAGCACACTGGTGATTCTCTCCGCAGGGTAAATGAGGCCCAAGTAAGGCCGGGCCACTTTGTGCAGACCGGGTGCAGGTTTGCGGAAGGCGGCGTCTGGGGGCGGGGAGGGCGCTCCGCCCCCTGCAAACTGCCTTGTGGTCGGGGGGATGAGACTGGGAGGGGCTTTGTGGGGAGAGGGGTTAATTGTCGCTGGCTGGTACTGGAAGCCTTTAAGCTCCTGTGCGGGAGGGGAGGGGAGTGGACGCGGAGGCCAAGGAGGCCCTGTGCCTGTGCCCCGTGCTGGCGGTGACTGTAGACCTGTGACCCTGCAGCCATCGGCCCCTGCTTCCCGCAGAGCGGTCTGGGGATCAGCTTGGGAGCTCAGCCTGGTGGTTTGGGGGGTGGGGAACCGCCTCCACTCAGCCCTGCTCCCCTTCCAGCAAGCGAGCAGGCTTGAGTCTGGTTTTGTCATTAGGTTCTAGTTCTGGACCCCCTGTGAGTGGCCTTCCCTCTTCTCTCAGGGCTGCACGTCCCCATCTGGGGAAGGGGCTTAACGCAACCCTTTGACCGCTGACACTCGAAAGAGACAACAGGTGCCAGAGCCACTTCAGCCTTTCACTGTGGAAAAATTACATGTCTACAGGGGAAGACAGACCCACCAGGTAGTGCTACCATTTCCAGCTCCAGGCCAGCCTGGAGTCATGCCTACCCCACTTGCTGTCCCCTCAGACCTAACACTTCCTCTGTACAAACTGAGGTGCATACAGTGGCACCTGCATGGCTCAGTCGCTTGAACGTCTGACTTTTGATTTTGGCTCAGGTCACGATCTCGTGGTTTGTGAGATCAGTCCCCGCGTCGGGCTCCGTGCCAGCCGTGGGGAGCCTGCTTGGGATTCTCCCTCTCATGTGCTCTCTCTGCCCTTCCCCTGCTCATGTTCTCTCTCTCCCCAAATTAATAAACAAACACCAAAGAAATTTAAACACCCCCCCCCAGTATTATTGCCAGAACTAAAACCTAGCAGTAGCCTCTTAAGATTGTAACTATCCAACTCAGAGTTCAAATTTCCAATTGTTCTATACACATCAAATATTAGTTTTTTTAAAGATTTGAATCCAAAAAAATTTAAAAATTGGGGTCCAGATAAGGTCTGTATAATGAGATCGTATGATATCATTCTCCAGTCTTCTTCCTTCTGCGGATTGGTACTCATTCTCTCCTAAGTGCCATGTTGGTGTTTTTGGCGTGTGTGTGTGTGTGTGTGTGTGTGTGTGTGTGTGTGTGTTTTGAAGCTGGGTCCCTTTTCCTACGGTAGAGCCTCTATAATGTGCAACACATTCCTTACCCCCGTGACCCTCCTGCGAATCGGTAGTTGGATCTGGAGGCTCGATCTCAGTCAGTTTCGGTTTGCAGCAGAGCATGCCGGAGTCAAGACAGGGCTGCAGGCTTCTGCTGGGAGGTCTGCATCGTCCGTCTACGTGTCCTTTGTGATGCTGGCAGCCACTGACGTGCCGTGGCTTGAAGGTGGTCGCATTTTACATTATAAACCTTTCCATCTTCCACCTGGTTACAAGCAGGGCCGAGTTCCAGCGTTGGGGGATCTCAGGGTGTTATTTTGTTTTATTCCTGTTTTTTTTTTCTTCATAGTAGTTTTACGTGGTATCTTTTAATAGTATGGGTCATTTGTTTTCTTTAGGGAAAATTGGAAAAACGTCATAAATAAGACAGAGATGAATGTAAAACTGCTGAGTTCCGTCACTTAGGGATAACTCCCGAGATTTATGTACATCCCTCTGGATTTTTTTTTAAATTTATTTCTAGGAGAGAGAGAGAGAGACAGAGCGAGCAGGGGAGGGTCAGAGAGAGAGGGAGACACAGACTCTGAAATAGGCTCCAGGCTCTGAGCTGGCAGTCAGCACAGAGCCCGATGTGGGGCCTGAACCCATGAACCGCGAGATCATGACCTAAGCGAAAGTCGGACGTTTAACCGACTAAGCCACCCAGGCGCCCCTCCTCTGGATTTTCTTGTGTGCAAACAAACATCTGCACACCTGTGGTATTGTTAAATGGGAGGAGGCACCCAACGCCCGTGCAGGTCTGCAGGCTGGTGTTTTCACAGCGTGGCATCACGGTGGTGACCCCCTTCCCGGGATCTGTCGGGAGGAGCATGGCCTTCCTCCCTGCCCCTCCACGGTTCACACCGAAGCCGGGTGTGGGAAGGACAGGCGGCCGCTGGCCGGGCCCGGCTGCCAAGTTTTTCAAAGGAAATGAGGACTTTTGGTTGGCAGGGCAGTAGCTTTCACATCTGTTCTTTCAGGATTCTCTGCTGTTACTGGACACACTGGGACCCCTTTCCTTCTCCAGAGCCCCGTGGCCCCGGGCCTGGCGGGGGCCGTCGGGGTCGTGGGAGCCAGCCCCCTGGCCCCTGGTGGGCCACACCGCCACTGTAGTGCGTTCATCTCTCCTCGCTCCGGCATTGGACCTGTGACAGACGGCAGATTTCTGCACGAGGAGGGGCGGTGGCTGCGAGAAGCTGGGTTTAGTAGCTGAGGAGCTGTTTACTTAGCACATGTGTTTATTTGGAGTGGCTTTGAGGCTCGCCCCACGTCGCCCCTCAAGACCACCCGCCGGCCCCATCCTGTGACTTGTAACCAGTTGCATGGCCTCAGCCAGCCCCTTTTCCCTTGGAAACCCAGTTTCCCGCCTGTCGAGTGAAGGAGTGAACAGAGCGTGTCCCTCTCTAGGTTCCCAGCCTGGGAAAGCACATCCCGGAGCCCACAGCCAGGAAGAGGTGAAGGCACAGGGGCTGGAGGTGAGTCGATGCTTTGGCATGCACACCCCCTCCAAGGGTGAAAAATCACTCTGGGAGTCGGGTGAGTGATGGGGCCACAGGGCTGTGCCGGCTTCAGCGAGGCCCCCTCGGCGGGGACCGCACCGCAGCCCTCCTGGCCTAGAGCCTGGAAGACCTGGCGCCGGCGCTAAGCCAGCCCGCGCTGTCCGCCCAGGCGGGTGGGCGAAGGGGGGCAGGCGCCACGGAGCGGATGCGGCGTGTCTGCTCTGTGCTCTTGCTGGGAGAATCTGAGTGCAGATCACTTAGGCAGAAGTGTCCCCGAGGGCCTCTTGAGTGCCTGGCGCTGGGGAGAGGTGCGCCTCATGGGAGAGAAGAGGCGATACTTGGTCACTCCTGAGCGGGCAGGGCCGCTGCGACCGCAGGGAGACGTTCCGCCGGAGCTGCGAGGCTCTGCTTCCAAGGTGGCTCAGTCACACGGCTGGCGGTGGGGGGCTGGCTGAGGGAGGGGCCTCAGTTCCCTGCCACAGAGCTGCTCGAGCGTCCTCACAACATGGTGGCCGGCTTGCCCCAGAGCCAGGGTGGAAGCCACTGTGTCTTTCGTGACCTCAGAAGTCACACATTGTGATTTCTGTACTATTTNACCGAGTCGGTCTCATCTGGAGGCTGACTGCCGCACAGCAAAGATGGCGCCAGGGGCTTCCAGCCCACATGCTACCCGCCTCGTGAAAGGAGAGCATCTTGTTCCTACAGAGCTCCAACAGAAGTCCCAGAACTGAATCTCACTGGGCCACTTTGAGTCCTGTGCCCATTCCTCAGTGGACAGTGGTCACGGGCCCACCCCCGGAGGGCCAGTTCCCCCCAGGAAGAGTGGAAATGGATGCTGCAGAAGGAGGTAGCACCGTAAACCCTCTATGGAGAGGTCTGTGGGACTGTGTGGCCCAGAGGCGGTAATGATGGGACAGTGGGGAAGGCTTCCTGGAAGAGGTGGCCTTTGTACACGTCTTGGCAGGATGGGTAGCGTTTTGACCATTCCATTTTGACTGTGCCCTGGTGATCTGAGTCAGGGGATAAAAGAGTTCCACGTGGAATGTGGGCTCAGGGACTTGCTGGGATCCCTTTCTTTTCCAGGCTGGGAACACAGGGACACGCCCCGGCTCACTCCTTCACTCGACAGGCAGGAAATTGGGTTTCCAGGGGAGAAGGGACTGGCTGAGGCCATGCAACTGGCTCCAAGTTACAGGATGGGATGAGGACCTTCTGACTTCTAATCGGGGAGGATGAGGCATGGGGGGTCGGGAGGAGGAGCCAGGACTTGACTCAGGAGGCACAGCGAAGCCACAGGAGGCCTCTGACCAGGGCAGGCGTGCAGTGAGTGGGGTCTGGGGTTTGGAACTGAGAGCGTGCACTCTGGCTGGCCTCCCTTGTCTTCCGGCTTTAACTTAGCACTTACTATGTGCCTGACATATGTTTCTCACGTAAGCCTCCCAGCCTTCCGAAGAGCTGGGCCGCTTTACACATGGGCTCCTGGGCTGCCAAGGTTGCTCAGGGGACCTTTGACTCTGTCGCTCTGAAGGCTCTTCATTCCGCATCCATGGGACAAGGGGCTGCCTTGGTAAATCGCCAGCCCAGTTGCTTTCAGGGTGTGCCGAGCCCCCTGACTTTAGGGGAAGGAAAAAGTGTTTCCCTGCTCACACCCCCTCTTGGAAGCCTGCCTAGAGTCCGAAACGCAACGGGTGCTACGGGGTTTCTTCCCAAGGGGAGGGGCTTGTCATCCCGGTGTCAAACGAGGCCAAGCTGTTGGCTCAGGGCTCCGCGTTATTTGTCCCTTGGCCGCCTGACAGCCCTGTCTGCCTTGGTTTTGCTGCGCTGTTACTCCCTCTTGCCCACTGTTTCGTGGCCTTGCCGCTTTCTGCAGCCGGCGGCTTCCAGGTGGCTGAGGTCCGTCCGCCCTGAGCTCTGGGCCGCGTTTCTTGTCTTCATGGGTGGTTCTCCCAGACCTTTGGGCAGGCTGCTGGGGGCACGGCCTAGCCTGGGAGCTTGGCTGCTGGGGGCTGCGGCCAAGTCACGTTTATGTCCCCAGCACCAGAGAGGGGCCCTGCCCACGGGGACGAGGGCCGGTGTTGCTGAGAGGAGCAGGAGAGGGTGCCGTGCCTGCGCCCTGGCACCTGGAGTGAGCAGAAACCAGCTCCTGGTCTGATGCTGAGGAAGCCCGAGCCTGCCCCTCCTCCGGGGAAGTTTGTTCAGCACGTTTGGGAGCCCTGGGCACCAGGGCTTGGAGCTCTCCCGTGAGGGTACCGGCTGAGGAGGGTGTAGTGGGGTTTGGAGGAGCCTGTCCTCAGGGAAGCCTTTCTCTGGCCCCACGAGGGTCACAGGGTGAGTGGTTGAAAGCACAGGCCACAGAATCAGATAGACATGAGTTTGAATCCTGGCTCTGCCTTTCTTAGCTGCGTGTGCTTGGGCAAGTGAGCCACCTCCCTGAGCCTCAGTTTCCTCTGAGGAGGGAGCTGAAAGGGGGGCCTGGGGAGGGCAGGAGTGTCAGCTGGGAAAATCTCCACTTTGTTACCAAACGGCAGGTTTTGCCATTGGGAGGAAAGGTAGAAAGTGACCCCAGGCCCCCCCAGGTCACATGCTCAGCGGGCCCCTAAGGACTGGCAGCGCCTTCCCACTCTGTCTTGGGAGGTTTCCACTCCCCGCTTCCCCGCCCTTCCTGTCTGCCGCTTCACAGCTGAGCACCACATGATCCCAGTGGGGAAACTGAGGGCTGGCTAAGCAGAAGGGGCTCAATTCCTGGCCTCCTGGGGCCCAGGGCTGCTGGGGTTGTCTGGGGGCTTGAGCTGTTTGGAATAGGGACTCCCGGCAGGGACAGCTGGGAGTTGGAAAGGCAGCAGATGAGGCTGGAGACCTTTGACCTCTCAGAGATGACCACTCACTACGTGGATGGGGAAACTGAGGCTCAGAGCGTGTCTGTGAGTGGCAGAGCCGGGATGAGGCCCTGGCACCAGGCTGCTCTAGCTTTGAATGCTCCTCAAGGATGCATTTGCTCCTGGCCTCCGACCGCCGTCCCGGGGCTTCTAATGGAGGTTTTTGGTGCTTATTTTATTTTCACTTGCTGAAAATTGTTCCAGCTTCAAGCTTCCAATTTCCATGAAGTCATTGGAGCCAGGAGCCTGGCCCACTGCCCCCTCCCACTTCTGTCGAGCCCCCGCTGCAGCTGGGAGTGCCCCCCTCCCGCCCAGCCCTGGAGGCGCTGAGCTGAGGGTTCGGCCGGAGCTTTTGTGAGGCGGCTGCCGGAGCAGGAAGTTGTGGGTCCCAGATGTGACTCGCTCTCGTTAGGTAGCAGCGAAGCTGCCTCGGGAGTGTGAGGCTGGACGCNTCGGGGGTCACGGGAGGTGGGGCGGCTCCTGGACAAAGGACCAGAGACGACTTGTCCCGGGCTTTGCCCAGCCTGAAAAGGAGGTGCCATTATGACCGTGGTGTTGGGGGGGGTGTGCTGGACTTCGGGGAGCTGTGGGCTCTCCGATGCCCGCTTGGCTTTGCAGGGTTGTAATTTCACACTTACGAGTACACTTTACTGTTCTCGGTGACTGTAAGGATCAGCAGGGAAGGACAATTCCGCGTCTGTTGTGAAGTTAAAATAACCCCGCAAACAAACTCTGAGCGCGCTACATACCCAATAGACAGAGAGGCAAGATGCCTCAGGAAACGGAAAGGTTTCCCTTTCCCTCCAGCCCCTCCCAACCCAAGGAACCCGGGGACCAACGTGGACCCTGGGACTAGGTCCTTCTGGATCATTCTCGGTGCTCCTGCAGACACATGTTCACAGGGCAGATCAGGTGCTGTTTCTACCTGGGGTTCAGGGCAGCTGGCTCTGGGTGCTTCCTCTCTGGCCAGCGCTTGGGGGAGGGGAGTGGAGGGGTGAGGAACGCAGAGGGCCGGGCTGGGCCTCAGTGCACCAGGGACCCTGGCCCCGGGGCCTGGCCGGAGCCCGGGCCGGCTCTGCCCTGATGTCTGTGTGGCCATGGGCTGTCTGCCACAGGCGTGCGCGTGGACGACCTGAGGGTGGCTGCCAAGAGAGTGACTAGACTGGCCTTTCTCAGACGGGGGCTGTGTGGCGGTTTCAGGCTGAATGTGGATGGACATGCTTAACGTTTGTTAGGCATTTATTTTAATGTGTTTCAGGAAAAACAAACAAACAAACAAACCTATAGATAAGACCTTGGATTTGTGACTTCACCATGTCCCTCTGCCCGGGACAGAGCTAACTAAGGAAGATACCGAAACGAGAAGTGAGCAGACCTAAGAGGAAGTGTGAAGTGACGGGCTGGCCGGGTGTGCATGCGTCTGCAGAGTCCACAGTCTGGGAGGGCCTGTTCCTAACCAAGCTGTGGGTCTCCCACCTCCAGGGGCCTTCTGGGGTTTTCCTGTGGCTTCTGATGTGAGGTGTAGCTGCAGAGGAGGGGAGGCCATCAGATTGCTCTGGATCCTGGGCCCTCAGAAGGGAAGGTGTGAACTGTGTGGGGGAAGTGCCTGGCGTGGTGTTTTACCAGCAGCCATTTTGTGGGGCCTGGGAGAGGAGGGGTGGTCGCCCCTTAGCCGGGGGTGGGTCTCAAGAGAGGAGATCTTCCTGTGGGGCCTACAGCAGGGGGAGGTGCAGGGAGGGCCTAGCCAGTGAGCGGTGGGAAGGGGCAGGAGCCGGGCCTCTCAACAGGCCGAAGGTGCTTTGCAAGAGGAGATGCTTGTCAGACATGATGCTGTTGTGAGGACACACACCCCCTTTACAGTCTATAACTCTTGGTTTAACCCATTTCCTGCTCCCCTCACCCCTACCCAGGGGGAGNGTTTGCAGAGGAGAAGAAAGAAAGAAGCCCAGTGGGGCACTTTCTTGTCCCGGGTCACACAGCGAGCCCGTCCCCAGGGCTGTCCATGTGCGCACACTGCCTGTCACAGAGAGCCCAGAGGGGTCAGGGCGCGGTGCCTCCTCACTGGAGAGGCTGGGTGGGGCAGAGCTGAGCAGGCGCATGAGTCGGACATGATCCTCACTGTGGGAGTGAGGAATCGGGTTCCTGTGAGTTCGGTCCCCTGCCCCGCAGGCCTGGCCCCATCCCATCTGCACCCACTGCGAGGTGGCAGGGGGCTGGGCCAGGGCTGCCCCGCCAGGAGCCGGGCCGGGCCTCCTGGGTCGGGTGCCGGGGTCCTGCTTCCGCAGGCGGTGGAGGAGCCGACCCTTCGTACTTCATGACCTGCCATCCTACCCTCCTGGGGGGCGTCAAGGGGTGGCCGGGGCCCATCGCTCAGTGTCCTTGACCTGTCTCCCCTCCTGGAGGAGGAGGGCATGGGGCACATTCACAGTTGCCGGTGGCAACTTTCCCCGCTCCCAGGCCTCGGGCAGAGGGCAGTGCTCCACCGAGCTGGGACCCTTCTGGGGTCGCCGAGGGAGCAGGCAGGGCCGGTCACCCTGGACGCCCGAGTCCCAGTGGCTCATTCTAGCCTTGCGTGGGGTCAGGTCCCAGGGGTGGGAGGGAAGCGCGAGTGGTGGGCCTGCGGGCACGTGGTGTGGGCGAGGAGACCCGCTCGCTACGAGCTGGGAGGCGGTTTGGCTCAGTGCCCGAGACCATCACATCTGAACAGCCAGGGAGGCCAGGGGTCTTCTGGAGGTCATTGGGTCCAGCCCCCTGCCCCCTCCTCCTCCCCGGGCCCTACTCTGCCTGTTTCCAGCAGCATGTGAGGTGAGCCAGGTTATTTGAGCCAGTCTCTTGCGTCTGTAAGAGGTGTCCCTCATGGTTCCCGTGTGTCAGGCGGTTATAGGCTTAACCAAGGGGTGACGTATTGCACCTGGTGCAGGAAAGCCCCAGCTCGAGGGGAGGCGTCGACGTCATGTGGCCGCGTTGAGGGCTCTCTGCCTGTCCTGTCTCAGGTGGGGGGGCCTCCCTGGTGGCCTGCAGCCCATCTCGCAGCCCCTCGGTTTCCTTCTCTATGAAGTGGCAGTGCCCGGGCAGGTTGCTGGGGGACTCGAACACGCATGAGAACCTCTTCCTGGCTTTTGGAGACCAGCACTCCCAGGTCTGGAGTCTCCCTGGCGGCCTGTGTGTGTTGAGTGCCGCCAGCCCGCTCCCCACTCCTGTGGCCCTCCAGCTCTGTCCCTGCCCTGGCTTGCAGTCTCCTCCCTCCCCCAGCCCCCCAGGGAGGGTGGCAGGGAGCCCATCCAACACCCATCAGCATCTGGCTCAACCTGCCGCTGCCCGTGGACTTCACAGCCGGCCACACCATGCCTGGGGCGCTGCCAGGTGCTGGGTGCAGACCTGGGCCCAAGCACCCTCCACTCCCTGATTTCCTCCCTGGAAGCCCTCTAGGTATAGGGGTGAGGTTGGGGGCGAGCCTTGGTCAGAGGTGGGCTCAGTTCCTCTTTGGTGACCCTTCTCCCCATGACACTGCGTCGTCCTTTCTCCTGTCATCTGCTGATGGTGTTGAGAGGTCTGTGCCCGGGGCATTGCCCGAGCACCAGCCAAGTGCTGCATGGATGGAGAAACACGGATGCCTGGGGTGGGGTGGGATCACCGACCTTGGGCCCTGGAGAAGGGGTGTGTGGGGTTCCTGGGTTCCTCCGGTGCACATGCTCAACCAGTCTCTCCTGTCTGGGGTCACGTCTGAACCCCTCTCCTGGCTTCTGAGGTCCTTTGGTCCCAGCCCACCTGCCTGGTCCCGTCCTACCTCTTGTGGCCTCTCGTGCACTCCACCCCTCCCCCCCCGACAGGGTCAGCACGCTGCTTGCCTCTCTCCTGCCCTTTGTCCACGAGGGCCCTCTGCTCAGGGCATNGGGGCCCCCCCCCCCCAGGGTCCTGGAGCTGGGGAGACAAGGAGGCTTGAGTGGGCCGCTCCGGAGTCACCCACTCGGCAGCCTTTCCCTCCTCCTGGGCTCTGTGGTGATCCCCCCGTCAGTGCTGGTGCCAGGGGACGTGAGGGGCACCCTCTTCTGTCCATCCTCCCCGTTATGCCCCTGTCTGCACGCCTCCCTACGGCGACCGCTGGAAGGATTTACCTGACTGTGCCCAAGGGAACAGAACAAATTGAGGTCTTTGTCGCGGGCACCCCAGTTCTCAGGCACATACCTGACCCTCCTCCCACTTCCTCCTGCGCCTGGCGGGAGGTGATGGGGACGCGAGTACTCATGACCCAGGGAAGAGCTCGTGTCTGCCTGGGGTTTGCAGCACAGCAGGTCTGGCTTTTAGGGAACAGGAGGCCCATGGGGGGTGGCGCATGCATGGGGGTGCCACCCGCCACCTCTCAGGACCCAGAGTATGCTGGCGGGGTCCCCTTTGTCTTCTAGGATCCAGGCCCTTGTCATCCCCTGCAGGGACCTTTCCTGCCTCTGGGGGGTGGCTCCATCTCACTGCCTCTGGGACCAGCTGACTCGGGTGGTGTCGCAGGCTGGCTGAGCAGGGAGAGGCCGGGAGCTGGGGGCACAGCCCCTCCCTGCGCAGATGGGCAGACAGCCCCAGCGGGCTCCCCAGCTTTGGGGCTGGTGTGCCTTCTCCTGGTCAGAGCCCTGTTGGATGCACCGTTTCCCCGGGCCTCTGTAAGTGGTGGGGGTGGGGGTGATGGGCCAGCTGTCCCCTCCAGCTAGCCTCAGCCTCCCCGTCTTTGCAACGGGCAGGCTGACCCACCTTCCTGCACATCTCCCTGCCAGTGTGGGCCAGGGTCCTCCTGGCTCTGCCGTTCCCCGCCCCCGGCGTCCCACACCTGTCTCCCATGGGGCCGCCCGGGGAGGAGGAGCCCTTTGAAGTCAGCTGGAGGTGCTGCTTTAATGTGGGCCCCAGGCTGGGCTAATGGGGAGGCCTCCTCTTTTGAAACACCCAGACTCCCTGGAGCCACTGTTGAGGCCCCCCGGGAAGGGTGCCTTAGTGCCAGGTGGCACCTGGGAGGGACCAGCACTTCTGCATCCTTTCTGCTTTCTGGGCAGGGGAGCAAGGGAAGGGCTACCTTTGCGGGGGGGGGGGGGGCAGTCAGGACCCCTGGGATTTATAGGGTATCCCTTAGTGCCTGTTGATATCAAGGTTTCTCAGGCTGTCCCCACTTGTGTTTGGAGCCAGCTGGGGTGACCCCACCTCATGGCAGTCCTTCTGTACTAGCCTCTCTGTGAAGCCCCTAAGCATTGGGTTACCATTACCAGCCCATTCTTTGAGTGAGGAAACAGGCCCAGAGAGGTTAATTAACGTGCCCATGGTCACACAGCCCCTCTGATGGTTGGTCCCTGAGGCTTTCCTGCCTTCTGGACTCCTCAGCCCCAGGCTGCTCCCTTGCCCATCCCAGCATTTCTCTTCCTCATGTGGCTCATTTATTACATGTGTCTCCTCTCCCTTCACAACATGCGCTCTCCAAGGGACCTTGCTTATCACAGCTTCAGCCTGCCGCCCAGTACCTGGAGTGGGCAGGGACCCAGTGAGCACTCATTGGATGGAGGAGCACGGGCCCCAGGAAGGGGGGAGGGCTGCTTTCCTGTGGTCAAAGCAAAACAACAAGGTTGGCCCCCCCTTAAGTGTGTGAAGTTTCGGGATTTGGGAGGAGTTTTTATAGCCATGAGGTCATTTCACTGCCAGAATAGACCAGCAATCTCCCCATTGCTCAGGTGAGAAACCCAGGCTGAGAGGCAGGTGACCTGCCCGAGCTCATGCAGACAGGGACAGGGACCCCAGGGTGGGGCCCAGCCCCCGAATGCCTGCTCGGGCTGTATTTGTCTCAGTCCATGGAGCTTGCATCTTAAGTGTCCCCTGTGTGCCAGGCAGGTGTCAGATTTTGAAAGCTGGGCAGTGAGTCACCAGACGTCAGCCTTGGGGGAGGCGTCAGGCAGCCGGGCAGTGACAGGCCAGGTGTCCTCCTGTGTTTTGACACAGGCACTGGGGAAGCAGAGGCAGGCACTGACTCCAGATCAGGAGGGAATTGGGCAGCCCTCCTATGGAAGGTGGCGGCTGAGCCTGGCTCTGAAGGGTTGGGCTGGAGTTTGCCAGGCAGGGGGTTTCGGGGTGGGGAGGTCGGCTGCGCTTTTAGGCGGCCAGAGCCTGGAGACGAAAGGGTGGGGCTTGTTTGGGGAACTGAAATAAGTCAAATCATGCAGTCACGAAGAAGGCTTCTGGAAGCCCCAGAGGAGGCCTTGGGCCAGGGGGTGAGCGGGACCAGGCTTGGCATTCGTGGGGACCCGGACAGGTACAGGAAGCTCTGTCCCAAGGGGAAGCTTGTGTTTAGGGTGTGACTGGGACTCGGGCTCCATCACAACGGCTTCCGGTACCCAGCCAGAGCCTGCCTCTGCAGGGCAGCAGTTTGTGGAAGGAAAGGGTAGGTGACCAGGACCGGGGGGCCTGGCTCTGGGGAGCTGTGGGGAGGCCCCCCCAAGCCCCTGTGTGGCTGCAGCTCCAGGGGCCAGGCTGTGGCTTTGTGGTAAGGGATGTCAGCTAGGCCTGCTTCCCCTGCAGAAGGGCTCTTCCGGGCTCTGGGCTCGGCTTCCACCAGGCAACCCCCGCCCCCCTGCCATCACGTGCCCCCTTGGCCTCGCTCAGGTTTTCAGGAAGCCTTGGGGAAGTGGGTCTCAGCACTTTGGATTAGAGCTGGGCACTCTGGTGGCTGGTGCTGCGGGAGCCCTGTGGGGGGCCTGCGGACAAGACTGTGGCTTCGGGGNCCTGCTGAGTTCTGGGCGGGATGTCTTACCTCAGTTTTTCCCACTGACCTGTCTGTGGCCAGCTCTTCCACTAGTCTGAGTGGGAAGGGACCAGAGCAGCTGAGAGGCTGAGCATGCACAGTAGCTTGGGTCGCCTGATACCCAGCCCAGCGCTCTGTCCCCTGCACTGCTTTGCCTCTGGAAGGTGGGCCACTTCCCTACATTGCCTGAGAGAGGCAGGAAGTGCAACCAAGACAGGCAGGAGGCTCTTTTCCTGGTTGGTATTTAGGGCCCTGTCTTGCTTTCTCTTTTGCAGGGCGGATTGCTTCCCCAAGTTAAAACTGCCTGAGGGAGGGGCCTGTGCACCCAGGCCTTTTTTCCCATCCTCCCCTCACTTCTACCCCAGAGGCCAGCTTAGGGCTGGTCCCCTGACCCGCCAGCAGGTGCACTGGCTTGTCCTTCCCTTGTGTGTCCATCCAGCCCAACCCAGGCTCAGGGAGAGGTGGGAGAGGGGGGCTCCCAGCCAGAGGGGGCTCCCCGGGCTGTCAGAAGGGAGAGGATAGTGGCCTGTCTGGGCCATAGCTGCCCAGGGAGGAGCTCTGAGCTCTCTTGGGGACTCCACAGTCAGCCTTTCCCAAAAAGAGTTCCTTGGAGATTAATGCAAAAAGAGTCCCATGAACCAAGAGACTGGGGAATGTTTAGCTGTGTTTTAACTCAGCAGGTTTCTTTTCTGCAGTACTTCTCAGAGCCTTTAATTGCTAATGTATACAGGGACTCTTTAAAGGAGGGGGGGAATGTCAAGCCCTGCACTGCCTGTGACCAGAAACCAGTGTGGTTGGGTCTGGCCATGTGTGTGTAGCTCTCTGTGGCTCTGCTGGTGGGCAGCGCGCCTCAGAAAATGCAGACCGAGGGTTAGGAAAGAGCTCGAGCCTTGGAGTAAGGCATGTCTTGGTTTGAATTCCATCTCTCCTGCTTCCCAGCCAGGGGGCTTTGAACAAGTAGGTTAGGATTCCAGAGTCCGCCCCCAGCTGGAAGCCGAGTGAGAGCAGCTCCACCCCCACCTGGGAGATGGGCCTGATCCTGGCAGGTGCTCACCGAGGTGGAGGTTCTCAGAGGAGGGAGGCCAGAGGCCAGAGGGAGTCTCCCCGGTTGGGTTCAGAGGTTGCGGAGCCTCTCCTGAGGGCCGGGGTTCTGCTTTCTGTCCCCGAAGCAGGCCCAGGGTGCTGCCTGGGTGCCCGAGGGCAGTCAGTCCTCCGGGACCGTGCCACCTCCCCCTGGGCGCAGGCTGGGTGGATGGATGGCCTTTCCATCGAGGCCCTGCGAGGCACCCCATGGGGGCATCAGCCCCTACTGCTGCTCAGGGCCCCGGAGAGCAGTTTTTAGGTGCTGCCCCCTCCCAGGGCAGAGTAGGGGGCCAGGGGGCCCCGTCTCCTCCCCTCTCCCACCTCACAGCCCTTTCTGCCAACTTGTTAATACTTGTCATCTCGATTTGGGTGCTTTGTGCCCGGCAGAGCCTCACTCCCTGCGTGCCTTAACTCGTTGAATCCTCTCAAAGCCCTGCAGGGTCAGAAATTTATTCTCCCTTTTTTCAAATGAGGAAACTGAGGCACAGTGATGAGAAGTGACTCTCTCAGGGTTGTGCAACTGACACTTGATGGACCCGAGATGGATGTCGGTCTGTCTGTCTGTCTGCCTTCCTTCCTTTAATTTTTTTTTTTAAAAACAAGTTCTATTTTTTTTAAGTTTATTTATTTTGAGAGAGAGAGTGTGAGCATGAGCAGAGGAAGGGCAGAGAGGGAAAGGGAGAGAGAGAATCCCAAGTAGGCTCCATGTTGAACAGTGAGATTATGACCTGAGCCCAGATCAAGAAAAGGACAGTTCATCGACTGAGCCACCCAGGCGCACCGTATACAGGCTTTTATTTCCACATATTTGCGTACATACTTAGATACATAGACCCCCCACACCAATAAACATGCCTGGAATGTGTCTTTCCATGTTTGTATATGTGTCCCTTTAATTATCAGTCACCTTCTGTTGCTCTTGAATTTTCTAGCGGAGTCTTTATTTTTTAGTTTATTTTTTTAAGTTTATTTATTTTTCTTTTTAGTAATCTCTACACACAACATGGGGCTTGAACTCATGACTCCAAAATCAAGAGTTGCACCCTCTTCCAACTGAGCCAGCCAGGTGCCCCAAGTTTCTAATCTATTTTTAAAGCCACTTTATTGAGGTATAATTGATGCAGAGAAGGCTGTGCATATTTAATGTATACAGCTGATGAGCTGCAGACAAGTATTCACCTCTGAAGCCATCATGACACTCTATGTCTAAACCTATTCCTCACCTCCACAAGTTTCTTTTCGCCCCCTTCATTATTATTATTGTTATTACTACTAATAGCAGCAGCAGCAGCAGCAGTAGTAGTAGTAGTAGTAGTAGTAGTAGTAGTAGTGGTGGTGGTGTGGAAAAAAACCCTTAACATAACGTCTGCCCTCATAGGAAAAATTTGAAGTGTACACTACAGTATTGTTGGCTATAGGCACTATGTATGCAGTAGATCTTGCATTTTGTATTAAGAACTTTTTAAAAAATGTTTGTTTATTTTAAAACGAGTGTGTGGGCAGGGAAAGGGCAGAGAGAGGAAGAGAGAAAGAATTCCAAGCAAGCTCTGCTCTGTCAGCACAGACCCCAACGTGGGGCTTGAACCCACGAACCTTGAGATCATGACCTGAGCTGAAACCAAGAGTTGGCTGCTTAACTGACTGAGCCACCCAGGTGGCTGTTTTTTCTTTAAGGTGCTTTTTTTTTTTTTAATGTTTCATTTATTTCTGAGAGAGAGAGACAGCGTGAGCAGGGGAGGGTCAGAGAGAGAGACACACAGAATCAGAAACAGGCTCCAGGCTCTGAGCCGGCTGTCAGCACAGAGCCTGACGCGGGGCTCAAACTCACGAATTGTGAGATTATGACCTGAGCTGAAGTCGGACTCTTAACCGACTGAGCCACCCAGGCGCCCCCCCCCCTTTTATTTAAAGATTTATTTTTAAGAGACAGAGAAAGGGAGAGAGAATGGGAGGAGGGGCAGAGAAAGGGGCACAGGGGATCCAAAGTGGGCCCTGCGCTGACAGCAGAGAGCCTGATGTGGGGCTCGAACTCATGAAGCGTGAGGTCATGACCTGAGCCAGAGCCAGGCCCTTAACTGACCCACGCGGTCTCCAAGAACTTCTTTTTAATCGCACAAGCTGCACTATGACAGTAGAAATAGACTGGAGATTCACTCACTCCACCAAAGAATCAGTTTTGGTTATCCCGTGTCCTGGTTCAGCCGGTACCGGTTCCAGACACCACAATGGCCATGTGGACTTTTCACGGAATACCCTAGGCCAGCAGACTTCTCACTGCCGCACCCTTTTGACAGCTGCATAGTACTTCCCAGGAAGGATGCACTGCGACTTATTTCACGGTCTCCTAACTGACAGACACGTCATCTTCTTTTGTTATTGTAATGCTGCAACCTATAATCTTGTACATGTGTCATTTTACAGGGGTGAAAGTGTTTGTAAGATAAATCATTTGAAGGAGTTTTGTTACATCAAAGGTTTGTGTGCACACACGTGATTTTGTTACACGTGACTAAATTGCGGGACCGCCCTGCCCTGGGGTTATGCTGAATTACACTCCTGCCAACGCTGAGTGTGACTGCTCATTTTGTTGCCATCTATAAATGCTCTGTAAATGCTTTGATCTTTGCCGATCGCATAGGTAAAGAGATTTTATGTAGTGGTTTCAATTTGTGTTTCTCTTATTATAGGTGAGGTCAGCTTCTTTCTAAATGTTTAACAGCCATTTGTTTGCCTTTCTGTGTACTTTCTGTCCATATCCTTCTCCCATTTTTATACTGGGTTGGTGGGCTTTTTCTTTTTTATCTGTGGGAACTTTTTACATATGTGAGAGATTAGCTCCCTATGATAAGAGTTGTAAATATTTCCCTAATTTCTCATTCATCTTTTGATTTTGCTCTTAATAGCTTTTATTATGCAGTAGATTTTTTAATACTTTAAAAAAGATTTTTTAATTGTTTTATTTATTTTTGGGAAAGAGAGAGAGAGACCGAGTGCGGGTGGGGGAGGGCCAGAGAAAGAGACAGAGTGCAAGCGGGGGAGGGCCAGAGAGAGAGAGAGACACAGAATCTGCAGCAAACTCCAGGCTCTGAGCTGTGAGCACAGAGCCCGACGCAGGGCTCAAACTCGGGAACAGTGAGATCATGACCAGAGCCAAAGCCAGACACTTAACCAACTGAGCCACCCAGGCACCCCTAATATAGTAGATTTTTAAAATAAGTTTATTTACTTATTTATTTTTAAGTAAGCTCTATGCCCAGAGTGGGCTCAAACCTACAGCCCTGAGATCAAGAGTCGTATGCTAGGCTGACGGAGCCAGATTTAGTTTTTTTAAATCTAATTGAGTTGATTAGTCTTTTCATTATGGCCTTTAGGTTCTGTGTCAGGTTAGGAAGGACTGACCCACTACAGCATTGTCTGAAAATTCTTTCATGGTTTCTTGTTCTCCTTGGAAATCACCTTGGTCTAAGTTATCATTCTAGCTTGTTCTCTCTCCTCTGGGCTCCGCTGCCTCTTTAAACAAGATACTGGCAGGGTAGTCACATCTTCCTCGCTCTCTCCAGTGTAGTGGTTACCTGGGGTATATCCGTGGCTTTGTGAAATGGATCTCTTCCCTCATCTCCCCACCCCATGCATGCTTGCTCACCACCGGCTGTCTGCTGGGGCCCTGGGCAGTGTGAAGTCAGTGGCTAGACCACTGCCCTGCCTTCTTGGGCTGAACTGGCACTTGCAGAGCCCTTTCTGTCCTTCCTTATCAAGGGGAAAGAGGTCAGAAATGTGTTGAATGTGGGCATGAAAGGGTTTTTATTTTATTTTATTTAAAAAAATTAAGTTTATTTGATTTATTCTGAGAGAAAAGGAAAGAGAAAGAGAATCCCAAGTAGGCCCCACACTGTCATCACAGAGCCCGAGGTGGGGCTCGAACTTCTGAACCATGAGCTAAAACCAAGAGTTGAACACTTAGCCGACTGAGCCACCCAGGCGCCCCCAACGTGTTTTCATTTTAAAGGGGGAGCTTAGTGAGGGCAGTGCTTAACTTTAGGAATGAATCACCGATGGTGGAATTTCAGGCAAGAGCCAGGGAAAATGTTCTTATGTCCATAATCCTTGGTTGACTGATTAGTCAGTTAGTGAATAAGCACCGTTGCATGGACACCCACTCTGTACAGACACCTGGGAAAGGCGGGCTCTGAGGGCGCTGCCTTCTGGGAGCTTGTGCCTGGAGCATGGTTCCCTCTTGGCATCCAGCCTGGTGCCAGGCACATAGAAGGTACCAGTACACATCCGGTAAAAGAATGAATGCATGGATCTCTCTCAAGGTGAATGGATAAACAAGTGGATGAATGAATGGACGAGTTTTCCTCAGGCAGTTCCTAACCATCATGAGAACTGGCATAGGACATAGCAAAGTTCATTTCTCACCCCTGCCAGCTGGGGCCTAGGAGGTGAGGGGTAAATGAGGCATTTGTATTTTACAGGAGAGACTGACTATGATAAGGCTTAACCACAGGTGAAGTGGCAGGGAGGATTTCAGGTGCAAAGAACAATTCCTACCCCACCCCCTAGAATGAGCCCTCTGGGGCCAAGTGACAACTCCCAGGCTGTCCCCTTCGGCTGTTGTCATTTTATGATTCAGACTCCACGCCCAGCCCAGCTCCGGGCCTCCGAGGTCTGACAGAACCTTCCTTGCAAGAAGGAAAACCGAGGTCCAGATGGGGCAAGGGACTTGCCCAGGGTTACAGAGCAGGTTGGTGGCCGAGCTGGGACTTTCTGGATTCAAGACTGATGGGTAGCCTGTGGACCCTGGTCAGCCAGGGGGGTGGGGGTGGGGGTGGCTGGAGGGCTCACGTCACTGGGGGACTTTGGCTTTTGCCCCTGCTTCATGGCCTCATAGGCTGTCACCAGGATGGCAGGATAAAGTAGAGGGTTCTGGGGGCGGTCCCTGCCTGCTTCATGCCTCTGTCTCTTCCATTTGGACCCCATAGTTGGGCTTCCTCAGCTCTGGAAACGGAGCCTTCTTTCTGGGCTCATTTGCTCTTTTGTCCTCACAAGCAGCCTGTTGGCCATCTGTGACCTGCGCCTCACTTTTCCCCAGGACTCGTCTATCAGCACCTGAGTTTACCGATAAGGAGAACTGAGCCTCAGGGTATGGGTGACTGGGACTTAGGTCCATGGGAGCAGACCTGGGCTCTGAACCTGTGCTTCCTCCCACCCGGCAGGGCTCACAGGGGAGAGGTGATCTGCACTGGGACCAGCGGTTCCTGTTCTTCCCAGGGGCACGCTTCCTTCATGTTCTCACCTCCTTTTTAAAAATTTTTCATTTTTTTTAATGTTTATTTTTAAGAGAGACCGAGTGTGAGTGGCAGAGAGGGGTGGAGAGAAAGGGAGACACAGAATCTGAAACAGGCTCCAGGCTCCGAGCTGTCAGCACAGAGCCCGACGTGGGGCTCGAACTTGTGAACCGTGAGATCACGACCTGAGCTGAAGTCTGACGTTTAACCGACTGAGTCACATGGGTGCCTCTCACCTCCTTCTGTCCTGATGGCCTCTCTCTCCTTCTTCCAAAGCTGCCCTGCTTGCTTTCCCCTGCCTTTTCTGCCGGGCTTGGGATTCCAGCTGTCGGTTCATCTGTGTGTCCATCCGTCCGTCCTTCACTCTGTTCCACAAGCTGTTGCCAGGGCCCGGCTGCGGGACACAGACACAGATCCTGCCATGACACTTCGGTGAGGCCGGTGCTGGGATGTCTGACAGACGGCACCGTGGACAGGAGCCTGGGAGGGGCCCGCGTGGGGGGAGGTCAGGCTCCGTGAGGGTGGAGGTGTGGAGAGGGAGAGGCCTGAGGGCTGCTCGGCGCTGGTGGCGGTGGAGGGGGACATGCATGGCAGTCAGGCGAGGAGGCTCAGACTGTGTCTGTGGGTTCCGAGCTGCCGCAGCAGGGTCCCCAGGCTGCATTGGGTGCAGGGACTGGGCCCAAGGGGCCGGGGTGGGGCCTCTCCTCATGCCTGCCTGCCCCTCCCGCACACCCCAAAGCCCCCACTTCCTCTTTTTGAGGCCTCCGGGGCCCCAGGCCCTGTGCAGCTCCGGGGCCTGCTGGGCTGGGCCAGAGGAAGCCAGGCCGGGATTCCTGCCAGCGCCTTTGGGTGAGGAAGTGGGTGTCCTGTCTGTGTCGGTGAGAGCTGAGGGTGGTCTAGGACTTGCCAAGGGGCGTGGTAGCACTGAGGGTGCTGCTGGGTCAGCCGATTCTGCGGGGGAAGGACTTCCCGAGCCCCCTCAGGAGCCCGGTCCTGTGCACACCCGCAGGGGCCCGTTTCTGTACCATTTTTGGAGGTCTCACCTCCCTACTTTCAGCAGCTCTTCTGGCTGAGGAACCTGGACCAGCCCCCCACATCCCCCCCCCCCAGTCAGTATTTGGGGAAGAGACCACAGCCCTGCCTCAGTTGTAGGGAAGGGAGGAGAAGGTGTGTGTAGGTAGCTTGGAGGGCTTCCTGTAGGAAGAGGTGCTCCTGGATCTTGCTGGCTCAGAGAGGAGGTTTCCTGACATGGCTTTCTGACTTTACTTCCTCAAGGCAGATGGAGGTACCTTGATGGAGTACACTTTGCCTCCTACCCTCTGTCCTAGGCTTTGAGAGGGGAGGGCAGGAAGGGGTTGGCATTTTGAGAGGTTATTGGGCTCTGGGGATGTCAGCACTGTGAGGGTGCTGGGCAGGATGAGAGGTGACCCTAGATGGGCTGTGTTCAAAACCCAGCTCTCTTTTACTCACTGTGTGACCTCAGGAAAATGACTGAACCTCTCTGTGTTCCCACATTCCCAAAATGGAAGCAGTGGTCATACTGCCCTGCAGGGCAGGTGTGCAGAGTTAGAGCCACAGTGCCAGGCACGCGGGAAGTGCCAGGGAGATTTTGTTTGTGGCATCGCCCACCCCCTCTGTCACGGGGCACAGGGGAGTGAAGAGCGCACCAGGAGTGCTTTGGGGGAGTGAGGCTGATTCCTTTGGTTTCCATTTCTACCCAAGTGTGCCCCAGGGCTCCCCAATTCGTCCCACAGAGGGGAGTCTCCAGAGGGCACTGGAGAAGATGTGGGGATGCCCATTGCCCTGGACGGCTCTGGGCTGCGGAGTCCGGGCCGTGGTGACAGAGGTATGAGCTGGGGGGGTGCCCTCCTTGGCTCAGCCTCCTTCCAGGCGGCCTTAGCTGTGACCAGCCTTGTCTACAGGCACCCGCGCTCTTGCCTCGGAGCTAAACGGGACTCTGCCCCCTGACCCTGGACCCATCAAGGGGCCAGGAGGGCTTCCTGGATACAGTAAACTGGGCAGAAGGCCCAGCGTGGACCTTGGCACTCTCGGTTGCAAGTGACAGAAGCACAAACTGGCTTTACCCAAAAGAGGCACGACTGTCCCATGTGATTAGAATATCTCGAGGCGGCATGAACTTCAGGCAGAGCTGGATCCAGGGGCTCGGAGGGGCATTTTCAAGTCTCTGTCTCTCTGCAGTCTTCCGTGTTGGCTTCATTCTCAGTGGGCTGTCTTCTGTCGTGGCTGCCAGCAGCTGTAGGCCCCCAGCAAAGGAGAGTATCTCTCTTCCGTGGGTCAGCAGAAGTCCCAAAGAGGGTTTTCAGAGGATTGTGGTCACATGACTGTCCCCAAACCAGTCACTGAGGCTTGTGAGGGACAATGCTGATGAGCCAGCCTGGGTCACGTGGCCCCTGAGCTGAGGGACTGAAGTGGGAGAGACAATCCCAGCAGAAGTAGAAATAATGGCCCCTCCCAACAGGACCTTGGGGGGTCCCCTCCGCTATAGAATGGGGCTCCTTGTGCCGTTTCCCCTACCGGAGTGATGGTGAGGTCTGAATGACAGCAAGGGACTCTGGGCTCCACTTCCTCTGGGTAAAGGGGCCTCGACTGTCCCAAGTGTGTGTCTCTGTTGTTGGTGTCTTTGACCTTGAGACAGAACCAGTGGGGTGGGCGTGAGAGAGCGACAGGGGGGTCGGCTTCGCGTGGCCTCAGGTGGGCCTCCCAGCCGGGAGTGCCCACTCCTGGAGAAGACTGCCCCGAGAGGTGATGAGCTCCCCGTCACCGAGGTGGATGAGCCAAGGCTCATTTGTTGGAGACTTGGCAAAGGAGTTTCTTCATCCAGGGCCTCCGTGGGTTGTCAGCTCTGTAGAAGAACTGATGATTGGGCAGAAAGGCCTTCCCTGGTGGGGGGGCCTCTGTGTCCGGCTCTGGGGCGGCGGCTCCTCAGGAGCCCCTGGCCTTTGGCGACACCGCCGCTGGGCCCCCAGGCCGTCTCTCCAGGAGCGCCACACGCAGTCATTCCCCCAGCCCCCAGCCCCGCCCCGCTCTGCCGTTTGAGGAGCGGGACCGGCTCTCTGGATGGGCCCAAGTCCCTGTGCCCAGGGCTACTGTCCACGCCCTCTCCCGCCTGCCGTTGCCCAGGAAGTGGCCTAATTAGATCCCCAAGAGCCATGTTTACCCGTTCTGGGTTCCCACGGGCCCCCCGGGGGACCTTCCAACCGCTCCTCCTCTCTCCACGCCTGCCTCAGCCGGGCTTCGCGTGCCTGGCCGGGCAGGTCGGTTCTGGGGTGAGAGATGCCGTGTGTGTGTGTGTGTGTGTGTGTGTGTGTGTGTGTGTGTGTGTGTCTGTGTGTGTGTCCTGGCTGCCCACAGCTCTGGCCTGAGGGCAGCTGTGGGGAGTCGTTGCCCCGGCCCCATGGCGTTTGGGGCTTCTCAGCCTGGCAGTCCCGTCCCGGGGCACTGGAGCTGCGCGCCAGGCGAGAGGGCCGCGCGGTGTTGTGTGCCCTCGCGGTTCAATTCCCGGGAGCTGCCCCTGCTCACAGGAGCTCCTCAGGAAAGCCTCTCCCAGGGAGACAGAGAGGCTGGGCCAGGAACCCTTGTTCAGGAGCTGGTAGACCCGGCTTTGAATCCCAGCTCCTTCACGATCAGCTCCAGCTGTATGATCTTAGGCAAGCCACTCAACCTCTCTGGGCTCAGTCCTGCATCTGTAAAACGGCCGTAACACCTTGGCCTTTGCAGGTTATGAACTTGAGAGTGAATAGGTGCATGTGGGCACCTGGCCTGACAGCGTTTTCTGTTGTTGTGACTGCAGAGAGCTGGTCCGGGGGAGCTTTGCGATGGGGGCTTCTCAGGCCGGGGGCCTGATCTTGTTTTGTAAACCCTATAACACGAGGCTAGCGTGTGTGGTTAATACACACAAAAGGCCTCGTGGGGAATAAAAAGTGGTAGGTTTAGATTTAGAGGCTGTAAACGAGTGGGCGGCACAGCTCCAGTGTTTTCGTTAGCTGCCGTCATTCATAAATCAGGATTTCATGTAGAAATCGGCTTCGCCACTTGGCTCAATACTTTGGGCTCTTTGGTAGTTGTGGGCCCAACCCCTGCAGGGCCGCCCGGGTTAAACAGGGCTTGTGGATGCCTGCCTGGGCCCGGAGAGAGCCAGGGGGGTCCAGGACCCCTGGCAAACAGCTTCCTCCCCCCGCCCCCGAATAAGTGGTCTTCCCATTTTGTTCCTGGGATTTGTGGAACAGGGGCTCCCAGTGCCTGAGGTGGCTCCCGGATCCAAGGTGGGCACTCGCTAGGGGACTTTGCAGGGACTCAGGGACTCCAGGTACTCTTCCGCCTGTGGGGGCTCTGGACTCTTCCTCTCGCAGCTCTTGCTGGTGGCCATCTGTGCCCTTTGTGACTGCCCTGAGCCTTCCCACATGTTACGCCCTCCCCACCCTCTGCCAACAGCCCTGTCCTGGTTCTGGGGTCAGGCAGGCCTGGGGGATGTTGGGAGCCTGGACTCCTGGTCCAGGGCTGCTCCTGTGAACAGGGGTCTACTGGGACCATGGCAGCTGCCTGCAGGCCTCAGTCCCTGCATGTAGGGATTGCACATTTTTGGGTACCTTTCTCTCTTTGGGGACTGGGAGCTCTGGGGTGGGGGGAGAGAGCTTGCCTGGCACACGGGACGTATGTAGGGGGCCCAGGGGGCCACAGGCACAATTAACTGCCTCTTTGGAATAAACGAATGAGCAAATGAATGAGTGGTGCTGGGAGAGAGGGAGCCCATCCTGGCATCTGCTCCCAATTTTGTCATAAAGGGCCCACTGTGCTCCCTCTCTGAGGTTTGGGCTCCATTTCTACGAAGTGGAGCTTGTAAACTTCTCAACTTTTTGTCGGTGGAAATTTTTAAAATATATGTAAAACATGTAGTCTTACGTGGAAGCTTAACGTAACAGGAATGCACAGGGGATGGTCAGGGAGGAGCAGGCGCGGGGGGTCTGAGACCCAGGGCACACTAAGGAGCCCCAGTAATCGGGTGGGCGTGGTCTCGGCTCAGGACCTGCAAACAAACCCCACACGCATGGTCACCTGACTTACCACACAGGTGGCTTCACTGAACTTCTTGAGGAGAGAATGGTGGCTCTTCCAGAAGCTGCTGGGGTCATTAGACGCCCACGTGGAAGAAAGGGCTGAAGGCTGATCCCTGCCTCCTGGCAGACACAAAGATGTCTCCCTGGGCAAGTGAAACAGTGAGACTTGTAGGGCAGTGCTGTCCAGTAGAAGTTTCTAGATGATAGAAATGGTCTTTATCTGTGCCACCGGACATAACAGCCACTAGCTGTGTATGGCTTTTGAGCATTCACAATGTGACTGGTGTGACGGCTGGACTGAAATTTTAATTTCATTTTTTAAGCTTATTTATTTTTAGAGAAAGAGAGAGCGAGGACATGTGCAGGAAGGACTGGCAGAGAGAGAGAGGGAAAGAGAGAGTCCCAAGCAGGCTCTGCACTGTCCGCACAGATCGAACTGGGCTGGAACTCACAAACTGTGAGACCGTAATCTGAGCCGAAATCAAGAGTCAGAGGCTTAACTGACTGAGCTACCCAGGCGCCCCTGAATTTCATTTGTAATCCAGTTAACTTTATTAAAAAAATTTTTTTTAATGTTTTATTTATTTCTGAGAGAGAGAGAATGAGCAGGGGAGGGTCAGAGAGAGAGGGAGACACAGAATCCGAAACAGGCTCCAGGCTCCGAGCTGTCAGCACAGAATCCGAACCGGGGCTTGAACCCACGAAACCATGAGGTCATGACCTGAGCTGAAGTTGGGTGCTCAANTGGACCTAGAAGTCAGGTGTGGGCTCAGTTTGATGACTCAGGCCCAGGGGCTGTGAGGCCTGGTCCTGCTCGCCCCTGGTCCCCATCCTTCCCGGATGCGGCCAGTCTGGGTCCAACCCGGGTCTGCTTTGTGTCTCCACAGAGCCGAGGACCCCGTGCGTCGGGTGAGCCCGGCCTGGACGCAGAGGAAGAGGCCAGTGGTGCGGTGAGCAGCCCGGCCGCGGAGCAGCGCAGGACCCAGTGCCCATGTGGCTGCCTGCCCGGGGCACCCCCGCCCGGCGCCGCCTGCCAGGCCCCGGGAGGCCGGAGGCCTAGGCCCACTGGGGTGGGGGTGGGGGGCGGTGTCCCCACAGATGCTGCCCAGGCCGCGGGGTCTCCCGAGGGGACTGCCGGGCGGGCGGGCCTCGGGCAGAAGATGCCGGCCAAGGGGCGCTACTTCCTTAACGAGGGCGAGGAGGGCCCGGGCCAGGACGTGCTCTACGAGAAGTACCGCCTCACCAGCCAGCACGGGCCGCTGCTGCTCACGCTCCTGCTGGTGGCTGTCACTGCCTGCATCGCCCTCATCGTCATCGCCTTCGTCTGCGGGGTGAGTGAGGCGGCCCGCGGGCGGTCCGGGGCTGGGCTGGTGCTGGCGACGCCTCGGGGAAAGTCATGGGCTTCTCAGCCTCGGGGTCCACGTCTGTGAAGTGCTCCGGGAGCATCCTTAGGCTGTGGAAGACACGCTTTTAATTTTAATTTAGTTTTGAAGTCCCGGGTGCTTTGCGATCTTCCGTTAATTCGGCCGAGTAAACTACCCTCCCTTTTCTGTAAAACCTTGTCGGGTCTCCTGAAGACCTAGGTCCTGGCCGGCCTGCTCCCGGTTCCCAGCCCTGCTCCTGGAGCCCTGCGGTGGCCGCAGGGCCCTTCTCCACACTGCTCTCCAGGCAGACGCCACTGCTAGGCCCTGCCGCTCCACGGCCACCGCGCTCCACACGTGGCTAGTGTGGCTGCGGAGCTGAACTTAAGCCACTGGGTGGCTCAGTCCGTTAAGCATCCGACTTTGGCTTAGGTCGTGATTTCATGGTTCATGGGTTCAAGCCCCCGTGTCAGAGCCGGGAGCTTACTACAGATTCTGTATGTCCCTCTCTCTCTGACCCTCCCTTGCTCACACTGTCTCTCTCTGTCTCTCAGAAATAAATAAAACATTTAAAAAATTAAAATAAATTGCTGTCCTTCTTCTCTCTCTTTTCTTTCTTCCTTCCTCTTTCTTTCTTTCTTTTCCTCCCTCCTTCCCTCCTTCCTTCCTTCCTTCCTTCCTCGAGCATCAGCAGGGTAGGGGCAGAGAGAGAGAATCCCAAGCAGTGCAGAGCCTGATGCAGGGGCTCGATCCCATGAACTATGAGACCATGACCTGAGCCAAAACCAAGAGTTGGATGCTTAACCAACTGAGCTGCCCAGGCGCCCCTGAGGAACTGATTTTTTTTTTTTAAGTTTATTCATGTATTTTGAGAGAGAGAGAGAAAGTGTGATTCGGAGAGGGGCAGAGGAGAGAGAGTATCCCAAGCAGGCTCCACGCTGACAGCGTGGACAGATATAGGGCTCCAGCCCACGAACCTTGAGATCATGACTGGAGCTGAAGCTAAATGCTTAACTGACTGAGCCTCCCAGGTGCCCCTGAATTTCCAATTAATGTACTTGAGTAGCCACACGTGGCTAGTAGCCACTGTATGGAGCAGCAGAGTTCTAGAAGAAAACGCCAGAGACTACAGGGGGTTGACAGGGTGATATGGGTACAGTAGCCAGCACTCAGTGCATGCTTTGTCCCTGCTGCCTGATTTCTGTGGCTAGAAACCATAGGACACTGGCTTCTGCATTCAGCAAATAGTTACTGAGTGCCTACTGTGTGCTGGCCCTGGATCAGCCTCTGCGCCCATGGAGCTTAGGGGCTCCTGGGGGAAACATGCACTGTCTCACCTGTGACCCTCCTTTCCTGCTAACCACCTGCCAGTGTCACACCTCTCTGTCTCTTTGCTGCCGCTCCCCTGGCTGGGGTGCCTTTGGTTTGCCTTTCCTCCTAGACCTCCATTCATTCTGTAACAGACAGGAGCAGTGGCCTGTCCCCCAGGAGGCTTTCCACGGCCCCCCTCCCGTCCTCTGGTGCCGTCTGCCCCCCTGCATGTGTGCACAGAGCGCCCTGGGAGCGGGGGAGGCCTGATGGAGAGGGTTTGGGCAGTGCTAGCATCACGGGGCTGGGCTGTGTGGGATCTCGGGGCTGCACAGAGAGCGACTGGCGAGAGGTGGTGGCCAAGGCTTAGTTGAGACAGCAAAAGCCCGAAGCTAAGGAGGAGCTTGGTGTTTAGAGGGCTCAGAGACGTCACCCATGTGGAGGAGAACACAGGTGACATTGCTCGGGACAGTCTAGACAGGCTAGCCTTGCGGGCTTCCTGGAGGAGGCGGTGCCTCACTGGGGAAAGCTGAGGCATTTCTGTGTATGTTTGCCCCACCCAGGACCCCTCTGGACACCAGACTGTCCTGGGGACGACCTTCTTCACACTTGCCGTGTTCGTGGTCCTCTATGTGCTGGTATATGTGGAGTGCCTCGTCCGGCGGTGGCTCCGGGCCTCGGCGCTGCTCATCTGGGTCTGCCTTATGATGCTGGGCTACGTGCTGGTGTTTGACTCGTGGAGGAAGACAACCCATGTGGGAGCACAGGTAACAGGGCAGGGGACCCTGGTGTCCCTGGGGGCTGGATGCCACCAAGCCTCTGTGCACCCTGCAACTCCTGCCCTCCCTGGGTATCAGGTCCCTCCTGGAGACGGGGCTTGCATTCGGCACGCTGGCCTTGAGCCTTCCTCCTCCCACGGGCTATGAGTCTGTGACATAGGGTGGGCCCCGAGCTGATCTTGTCCCGTTCCCTCTCTGAGCCGGAGAGATGGCTGAGCTGGGAAGAGCGCCCCTGTGGATGTCTGGCTGGAGTGTTGCAGGTGGACCCTCGTTTGGTCGGAAATGACACAACTCCAGCTGGGAGAGGCAGAAAGGCACAAACTAGCCAGTGGCCCGGAAGGGGCTGGGGGGGCGCCAGTCCTGGGGTTCCAGCGGGGTGGCCCGGTCCCAACCATCCTCTGCTCTGAGTTCCTCTGTGCCATTTCATTCCCGGGCAGGCCGTCCTCAAGTCGAGCACAGATGCTGCAGAGGCTCTAGGCTGCCTGCCCCCCATCTTACCCACCCCAGCTCTCCAGCTCAGGTCACGTTGGCCTGGCTGGTTACTGTCGCCAAGTGGTGGCGCCCTCTGACTGGTGGGCTGGACACGTGGAGGCCAGGCAGGCTGGGAGCTGGGGGCGAGCGGCCAGGATGGTGGTGGGTACAGGTGGCCCTACCCACGCCTCTGGCAGTCACCACTGCTGCGGAGGGAGGGCCCCGGCAGCGGGTGCCAGGCGGGAACTCCCTGGGTCACGAGGGCCTAGAGCCTCACTCCTGGGGAGGCCTGGCCTTGGCCCCAGATCACACATCAGCTCCTAGGAAATGATGGATACTGTTGGCTGGGTCTGACCCAGAAGCAGAGTTCGGCTTTTTTTTGTTCCATGGCCAGTCTGTCACCGTCTGTCACCACTGGGAGCGGAAGGAGCCGCCCTGGGGGCAGAGGGCTCAGGATTCGGGGTTCTGGGGCCATCTCCAGAAGATAAGAGACTGCAGGGGTCCCCACATCAGCTCCGTCTGGGGCTGTGTCCTGGGGCGGGGGCAGCGTGGCCGGTGCCTGAGCCTCGCGCTGCCCCGCCCCCAGGTGCCCTTCTTCCTGTTCATCGTCTTCGTCGTGTACACGCTGCTGCCCTTTAGCATGCAGGGGGCCGTCGTGGCAGGGGTGGTCTCCAGCATCTCCCACCTCCTGACGCTTGGTGCCCTGATGGGGGCCTTCACAACGCCCAGTGTCCGGGCGGGGCTGCAGGTGAGGTGTGCACAGGGGTCCCAGAGTGGGGCAGGTGGAGGCAGGGGCTGTGGTTTGGGCCTCACAGGGCAGCAGAGGCCATGTGGGTGAGTTGGGCCTGAAGCCTCAGCGCCCCGTTTGCAGACAGACGGCCTCCAGGCTGGGCTTTCTCCCAGTCGGCTAGGGAAGCCAGCCCCCCCGGGCGGGGACATGCCTGTGGCCTTTTTTTCCCCGGCCTGTGCTACCCCAGATGATCCGGCCCTCCTTCGCCGGTCCGCTGCACCTCTGGGTAGCTCAGTGTCACCTGCAGAGTCCCGTCCTGACAGGGCTGGGAGTACCCCTGGCACCCTGTCTTGTGTCCTTGCACTGAGTGAAACGTGCACAGTCGGTGGTGGCCAGCAGGTGCACTTTCCTTGGGCCAGGCTGGCGTTAGCTCTGGGAGACAGAAGCCAGAGCTCTGGGCACCCATTGGGGCACTAAGCCTTCTGCCACTGTCCTCTGGGCTCTGTGAGATGATGCGCTTCTGCTTCCCGGGTCTCTGGGGCCCCAGCCCCGTGGCTGCAGAAAAGGGCCTGAGACCTGGTCTAATAGTCACAGTGACTCTAGAGGACCAGCACCTGTCTGGGCCTCAGTTTCTCGGCCTGTCTGGGAAGGGTGCCGGCCCGAGCGGGTTGGAGGTCAGAGAATGGGGCTAGGGTGCCATCACCAGCCCGCCGAGGAGGCTGGTACCCCCAGGGCACGGGCCAGGCCCGGCACTGAACCCGCCCTCGGCCCGCCCTCAGCTACTGGCAAACGCTGTCATCTTCCTGTGCGGGAATCTCACGGGTGCCTTCCACAAGCACCAGATGCAGGACGCCTCCCGAGACCTCTTCACCTACACCGTGAAGTGCATCCAGATCCGTCGTAAACTGCGCGTCAAGAAGCGCCAGCAGGTGTGGACCCTGCCTCTCCCTAGAGCCGCAGCCCTGCCTTCCCCGGCCGTCCCCAGATATCCCCGGCCTCGCTTGGCCCTCCCCGGCCATCCCTGGCCACCCCTGGTCCTCCCTGGCCCTCCCCGGCCACCCCTGGCCCTCCCCGGCCACCCCTGGTCCTCCCCGGCCACCCCTGGCCACCCCTGGTCCTCCCTGGCCCTCCCCGGCCACCTCTGGTCCTCCCCGGCCACCCCTGGCCACCCCTGGTCCTCCCCGGCCATCCCTGGCCACCCCTGGTCCTCCCCGGCCACCCCTGGCCACCCCTGGCCCTCCCTGGTCCTCCCCAACCACCCCTGGTCCTCCCTGGCCATCCCTGGTCCTCCCCGGCCATCCCTGGCCACCCCTGGTCCTCCCCAGCCACCCCTGGTCCTCCCCGGCCATCTCCGGCCACCCCTGGTCCTCCCTGGTCCTCCCCAACCACCCCTGGTCCTCCCTGGCCATCCCTGGTCCTCCCCGGCCATCCCTGGCCACCCCTGATCCTCCCTGGCCCTCCCCGGCCACCCCTGGTCCTCCCCGGCCATCCCTGGCCACCCCTGGTCCTCCCCGGCCACCCCTGGTCCTCCCTGGCCATCCCTGGCCCTCCTGCCCTGCCTGGCTCTCTCCCAGGCCCCACGCCCTGTGTCCTTTCTCCATGGATGTCAGACATCACTGAACAGCGTGTGCGTGGGCTGCATGACTGGACACCCATGCAGGCCTCACCCTGGGGGGTTGCTGGGGGACACGGGAGGCTGGTGGCAGGACACGGGCCAGCAGAGATGGAGGGTGCCGTGGGCAGAGCAGGAAGGAACGTAGAGAAACCCGCGGCCAGGTCACCTGGGTGGGGCCTCACGCGCCTGCCTGTCCTCCCCCGGTGCCCAGGAGAACCTGCTGCTGTCGGTGCTGCCCGCCCACATCTCCATGGGCATGAAGCTGGCCATCATCGAGCGGCTCAAGGAGCGCGGGGACCGCCGCTACATGCCCGACAACAACTTCCACAGCCTGTACGTCAAGCGGCACCAGAACGTCAGGTGGGTCCCACAGGGGGCTGGGGGGAGGTGAATCTGGGCCTCAGTCTCCCCATTTGTTTCCCCAGGGGCTGGGATTTGGCCAGATTGGTGTCGGGAGAGGCCCAGGGGCTCCCTAAATTTGTGAGGCTTCGTGCATAAGTGGGGCTTTTGGGAAGAGAAGGGTCCTTTCAGGTGATCCTAAAGGGGCCACAGTCCCCCTCCCCCAAAGAGAAGTGAAGTCCCCTGGTCTTGACAGCCGTCTTTAGCGGGTTCAAAGCGGCTACAGAATCTTGCTTGAATGCACCAACCTCAGTGAGGTTGTCTGTGAGCTGGTCTGGAACTCACGGACTTTGAGCTGGGGAATCTGGTGCAAACTGAAGCTCTGGCTTTGAGGCAGACCTGGACCAGAGCCTCAGTGTGCTCATCTGTGGCATGGGAGCCCTCTGAGGGTAGCGTGTGTGTCGAGCGTTGGGCGTGGAGCTCAGCTTGAGGGAGCATGAACTCAAGTCTCACCAGGGGCTCGGTTCTGAAGGATGTGCAAAGGTGGTGGGGGGGGGGGTAGGAGGGCGTTCCGAGGCGTCTGTGACGGCACCACCCTGTGGTCCGCAGTGACAGCGGCTTGGGGCTGGCAGTCCTCACCAGCCCCATGACTCCGGGGCATGCCGCATTCTGCCTTTATGAAGCCTCCAGAGCATCAACTCACCTCTATGGCCCCGAGCTTCTCCCCTGTCCCTGCGGAGGCTGAGGAGAGGCCGGGGTTGCTGGGGCCAGGGCTGGCGGGTGCTCGGGGGCTTCCAGGGACCCGGCTCTGACCCTCCCGCTGCACCCCCGCCCCCAGCATCCTCTATGCCGACATCGTGGGCTTCACGCAGCTGGCCAGCGATTGCTCCCCCAAAGAGCTGGTGGTGATGCTGAACGAGCTCTTCGGCAAGTTTGACCAGATCGCCAAGGTGAGCCCGCAGGCCCTTGTGCCGCCCCCCACCCCCCATTGCTCCCAGGGGTGGCGTGTGCCCAGTGCTGTGCTGAGATGGGTGGGTGGAGGCCTGACTTTGAACATTCAGTCAGCAAACACTTCCGAGTGCTCTGTGGTGGGGGTTGAGTGGTGCCAGAATCCTGTCCCCAGAGTGTGAGGCCAGTGGGGGGACTGTCAGTACATGTGGGGGGACGCACAGGGCTCGGAGCTCAGAGGGGGCTCAGGGGGGCTGCCTGGAGGAGGAGATAGCTCCATCCCACTCCCCGAGGGCATCAGAAGCCGGCCTCCCCAGGGAGCCTGGGAGGGCTGTGTACAATGCCAGGCCTCAGCCACAGTGTGCCTTCTGACAAGATCACCAGTGAACTGTGTGCATGTTTGAGAAACCTAAAGAGAAACCTAAAAAGAGACCCTGAAGAGGAAAAGGAACAGTTCTGGGCAGAGGGAACAGCATGTGCAAAAGGTTGGAATAGAAAGAAGCCTCTGGGGGCCCTTGGAGTGCACGTGGCTCAGTGTGAGTGGGCAGAGGACCAGGGAGATGAAGTCCCAGGGTCAGACGTGCACGGACTTAGGGCTGAGACGAGGAGAACTTGATCCCGGGACCCTGAGGAACATGGCAGGTGCCAGAGTGGGTCGGGGGGAGCATTGGGTGAGGAGGGCCTCCCGGGTACGGCTGGGCAGGGAGAGGTCTGAGATCGGGCAGGGCTGGGCTGGAACCTCACTGTTCCGCAGCACTGGGACCAGAGGAGGGGGCGGGGAAGGGACATTCGTGGGCTGGGGGGTCGCGTGTGTATGCATGCGCTGTTACTCATGAACTTACCAAATGGTCCTGAGACCTGCCAGGAGGCAGCCTTGAGCTCAGATGGGGGCCTTGGCCTGCCCTCAGGTTGCTCCCAGCCGGTATGCCATGTGCTTTGGGGGTGCAGGGAGCTTGGGCGCCTGGGAGCAGCCGTCCCAGCTTCCGGTGAAGACAGGCTTAGCGGGGCCACTAAGTAGAGACCCAAGGGTTAACCCTGAAGGCAGACGCTGTCTGTGCGGGCTGCACATCTGAGCCAGGTTGAAAGCTTAAATAAAACGCCCACACCCGGGAGAGTTTTGAGGCGCCTCCCGGGTGACTCCGTGTGTGGAGAGCCAATGGTCGGGACCTTGATGGGAGGTGAGTTCGGGCCCCGCAGCGGGAAGACTTCTTCACGGTCAGCGCTGCTCTGTTCTAGGAGGGACTGGCCCACCAGGAGTGGCCTCTGTCTTAGGGAATGGCCACCACAGGGGTGGCCAGACTACCAGAGGACACTACTGGCCGGGATGCTGTGGAGCACTGTCCCTCGGGGTGCTGGGGACCGAGTGAGTCAGAGAGCCTGTCCAGCCTGGAGGCTTCCTTTTGGAGCCTCCTTCTATCATGATGTCTCTTAAACGAGCAGGTGGGAGTTCCCAGGAGTCAGGCCATATGTGGGCCAGGGGCGTTTCCAGTCACAGGTGGCCCTTTCCTTGCCACAATGCCCAGGGACCTGCCCTTGAACTCTTGGGCACTGCCCCCCTTCTGTGGCAGGTGCAGGATGCAGGTCCTTAGTACTGACGGGAGAGGGACGCCTTCCAGCCGGGGGGCTAGTCCCTGGGCAGGGCTGGTCCCACACTTCTGTCAGCAGATTCCAGATCCGTGCCCTCTTCCCGAGAGCTGGGGTGGCTCTCCCAGAGGCCCCTGCACCGCACGTGGGCTCCGGACCCCCCACCCGCAACACGCTCACACCACCTCCCCGGTTTCTCAGTGTCGGGGGGGACCTGCCAGCTCTGCGGGGGATCAGCCTGGGGGCGTGGGCCCCCCCTAAGTCCCTGACGGGCAGCCCGGCTCCCGAGGGCCACGCTGTGCCTGTCCGGGGCGGAGACAAGGGTTGGCTGGAGCCCTAAGCCTGAGCCTCAGGCTGGGCCTCCAGGCCCTCTCCAAAGTTCCCGCTGCTTTCTAGAAAAGCCACTGTCTTCCCATCCCTCAGCAGCCAGGGCCCAGCAGGAAACAACTGGCACTCGCTCAGATGAGGTCATTGGAAGAAGGTTTAGTAAAGGGACTGCTCATAAAGGCGTGGTGGGTGCGGGGACCGCGTGGGGGGGACGGTGCCCTACGTGGTCACTGAGGCTGGGCATGGGAGGGAATGGCACCACATCTGGAGATGGAGGACACCTGTGGTCCAGGAGGTGAGCCACCTTTTGGGACCATGCAGTAAGGGAGCTGGGGCACCAGTGCACCTGGCTTTCCTCCCCACCGGGAAGCCACAGGGCAAGGCCACCTGCTAAGTGCACCCTGAGGGGCGTGGCTGGGGACTGGAGCCAGCATGTAGCTCCTCCTTTACGGTCCCTAAACCCCACGCCCAAGGCCTTGGTGTGTGTGCCACCTTTGCCAAAGGGCTGGCAGAGGGCCTAGGGGCCACAGTACCACCTCAGATGGAACCCCAGACAGCCTGCCTGGGTCCCCCTTCCCCTCCAGGGCCATTTTCCTATGTGAGCCCAGCCTCTGCTCACTCCATCTTCCCTGTCTGTTCTCTCCCCACCCCAAGACCCTGCTGCTTTTCACCCGCCATGGTCACCTGGACACCTGCAGACCCCAGCTTATGGCACCTGCCACCTGTGTCTTCATCTCCTCTACTCCCTCCACTCCAGCCAACAGCTTCCTGCCCTCAGGGCCTTTGCACATGCTGCGTCTTTCATCTGCCTGGAATGTTCTTCCTTACATACTGGCCTGGCTTGTTCGCTCGGTTCCTCTGGGCCTTTCCCAAATGATGCCTTTTCTGAGAGGCCTTCTCTGGCCTCCTGGAACTTCCTCTCCCCTCCCAGCCCTCCATTTTCTCCTTAGCACTGACCACCGCTGGGTGTCTAGTTTAGCGCCTAACTGCCGCTGGGGCGTGAGCCCACGTTGTGGGGGATTTTGTCCATTTTGCTCACCATGTGTTCCGGTGCCTGGGGCAGAGCGGGGAGCTCATAGACCTCTCAGTGTCGCGTGCCCAGATGAGGCCAAGACGGTGACTCTCCCAGACACTGAGGTGGCCATCCCTAGTGACGGCCGCTCTCGCCCTGGACGGTTGCTGAGGGTTCCTTCTGGAGAGTCCTCTGTGTCCGCCGTCCTTTTGTCCGGCCTGGAAGCAGCCACTGGTGGCTGGTGGGCCAGCTGGTGGCCTCTGGCCGTGATGGAGTCTGGCTCACCCTGGAGGGCCCGGGGACGTGGCTGACCTGGGTGGACCCCGGCTTTCAGCCATTGGCCGACCAGGCCCCTGCTTGCCTTGCCCTGCAGGCCAATGAGTGTATGCGGATCAAGATCCTGGGCGACTGCTATTACTGTGTGTCGGGCCTGCCCGTATCGCTGCCCACCCATGCCCGGAGCTGCGTGAAGATGGGGCTGGACATGTGTGAGGCCATTAAGTAGGTACCGTGGGCACAACTGATTCACCGTAGGGAAAGCATTGTACCCATTTTGCAGATGAGGAAGCTGAGGCTCGGGGTGACGGTGGCTGGCCTGGGTCACTCGGCAGCCCTGGCTGGGGTGGGGTGACCGACCTGCTCTGCCCAGGCAGGTGCGAGAGGCCACGGGTGTGGACATCAGCATGCGCGTGGGCATCCACTCGGGGAACGTGCTGTGTGGTGTCATCGGGCTGCGAAAGTGGCAGTACGATGTGTGGTCCCATGATGTGTCTCTGGCCAACAGGATGGAGGCAGCCGGAGTCCCTGGGTGAGGCTCAGCGGGACGTGGCGGGGTCAGAGGCATGGGTCCACTCTGGGCGGGGGGGGGGGCA
>NW_027551573.1:8180798-8203911 GCF_008692635.1 Crocuta crocuta | reverse complement strand
CGGGGTCAGAGGCATGGGTCTGCTCTGGGCGGGGGGTGGGTCAGAGGTGGGAGCGCTGACTTCGTGACGCTCCCGCCCCGGGTGCCAGCCTCCTCCGGGCCCCGCTGCTCTGACTCGTGTCTCCCCAGCCGGGTGCACATCACCGAGGCCACGCTGAACCACCTGGACAAGGCCTATGAGGTGGAGGACGGGCACGGGCAGCAGCGGGACCCCCACCTGAGGGAGATGAACATCCGCACCTACCTGGTCATCGACCCCCGGGTATGAGGGCTCTGGCTGGGGGCGGGAGGGCCTCGCCTCGGGGACCCTCGGGAGCAGGCTCCGCACCCCGGGGGAAGACACCCATGGAGGGGAGAGTGCTTTTCTCTTCCAGGCTGTGGAGATGTGGGGTAGCGGCCCACCTGGGGTGGGAGTTAGCCCCCCGTCACGCAGTATGTTCTAAGCTCCAGGCAGCTTCTCTGGGCCTCAGTGTTCTTGTCTGTGAAATTGGAATACCAACAATGTCTACCTTAGCAGGAGGAAGAGCCAGTCTGAGCCAGGCACTCACCACTGTCTGGGCACCTCATAAACATTCTAGAAGTGATCATCACTGGTACTTTACTTCCTAGATTTTGAAAAGACGGTTTGTACAATGTGCTTTGGCCAAGACTCAGGAAAGCAGGGAAGGGTTGGGGACCCCCAGGCAGGGGCTTCGGTGTGTCCTGGGTTCTGCCCCCCAGTGGCTGCCTAGCTGGCTGACCCCAGCTTGCTCAGGACCCCGCGGTGGAGTAGGTGCCGGGCTGCCTCAGGCCCCAGGCCCACGCAGGCCCCTCCTTCCCGCCGCGGGAGGCCAGCTCGTCTGGCAGCCTCGGTGAATCATCCTTGGGATCCGCTCAAGAATGTCGGCCACGGCAGGCTCTTTCCAGCAGCCTTGGCCCGACCTCCGGTCTGTGGGGGAGCAGAGGGCCAGCCTGTGAGCCTCCGCGGCCCCGGGCCGTCATCCTGCTGCTGTTCCTCAGGGATGGGAGTGGGTCAGCAGCCTCCCTCCCCTGCTGCAGGCCGTGGATGCGGAGTGAGCATGTGGGGAACCCTTTCCGGGTACTTGGGGCTGTCACGGAATACAGTGCGCCCCCCCCCCCCCCATACCTTCAGCTCTGGGCCCCACCCTCTTCTCTACCCACCCCTCCCTCCCGAGTACTCCTTGGCCCCTGTCCCTCCACTGCCAGGTTCTTTGTACCCCAGGATCCTTGCTACTGTTGCCGTCTCTGCCCACAGCCATCTTCGCTGTTGCCAATGCTCCCGTGTATTTGTCCTCTTTGCTTATTTACTGTCCGCGTGAGCTGCACGTGGGCCGCCTTGGGGTGCGGGACCCCCTCTTCTCCAGGCCACAATCCCTGCACCTCGAGCGGTTCCCGGCAGTGGAGCAGGCGCTCAGAGAGCCCATGAGCAGGTGAAACGGAGTCCTAGCCCAGCCGGGCAACCACAGGGCTCCTGGGCGAGCCTGGGTCTCACATAAACGGCAGAGAAGACGTTAGCATGAGCGTGTCTGGGGCAGGGTCTCGGGCATCCGACACTTTACCCAGCAGCCCTGCCTGCCCCCATCTTAGTTGAATGTCATTCATTCACGGACTTGAAGATACAGAAGACACGAAGGGACGTTGCGGACAGTTCCCCCCACGGGCCGTGTGCGACCGGCCTGTCCCCGTTAAAGGGACCGTGTGGGCGAGTTTCTTGAGTGTCTTGCACAGACAGGTCTGTGCACACATAAATAGACGGAGAGATGACCGTCTGCCCTCGCTAAGTGCAGGGTCACGTGCCCCACCCTGTGGTTCCTTGCTCTCCTCCCCTGATGATGTGCTTTGGAGACCTGTCCTTATGTACGCAGAGGCCACCGCGGGCCAGCTCAGGGGCCCCTCCTGTTGTGCCCTGTGGGTTCTGCCCCAACTTGGGCCTCTGTGGGCTCTGTCCACCACCGTTTCTTCGGTGTGAGGATACCAAGGGCGTAAGTGTCCAGAGGTGGCAGCTGGGGGTCACCTGTGGGCCGCTAAAGATCGCAGGTGCACCCCGGGTCCCGCTTCTGAATAGGTGCATTTTTACTCTGAGCTGATGGATCTTTATTTACTTATTTATTATTTGTTCTTAAATTGTTTTAGCATTTATTTTTGAGAGAGAGAGAGCATGAGTGGGGGAAAGGCAGAGAGAGAAGGAGACAGAGAATCGAAAGCAGTCTCCAGGCTCTGAGCTGTCCACACAGAGCCCACCGTGGGGCTCGAACTCATGAACTGTGAGATCATGACCTGAGCTGAAGTCAGATGCTTAACCGACTGAGCCACCCAGGCGCCCCTATTTATTTTTTATTTAAACCAAAAAATTTTAATGTTTATTTTTGAGAGAGAGAGAGAGAGAGAGAGAGTGAGCAGAGGAGGGCCAGAGAGAGACAGACACAGAATCTGAAGCAGGCTCCAGGCTCCGAGCTGTCAGCACAGGGCCTAGTGTGGGGCTCGAACTCGTGAACTGTGAGAACATGACATGAACCAAAGTCAGATGCTGCACCGACCGAGCCCCCCAGGCGCCCCTGAGCTGATGGATCTTCAGTACACATTTATTTCCTGGGGAGCCCGGGCGTCTGAGAAGTGCTGGTGACCCTGAACTTGAGCGGCCAGGTGCTGTGTGGGCGGAGACAGTATGGCCACCCCTTGTCCCCAGGGCAGGTCGCTCTCTGCAGGGCACAGCACGTTCGGGACCCCAGGACCTTCCACAGAGGCTGGATTCCAGCTGTTCCTTCCGGAGGCCAGACAGACATATCTCAGGGTTTAAAAATGTTTCTATCCCGAAAGGAGGCTGGAAGTTTCCAGGCAAGCTGCCGCCTGTGGCTCCGCGAGTGTTTGTGGCTGTAGGTGCTGGTCCGTGTGGGTGTTTGCAGAGACCTATGGGGATAGGGACTCCTGGAGGGCAGGAACCGTCACGGGGTAGGGGGACTTGCAGATGACCCCAGCTTGTCTCTGGGGACCGTGGCGCTCTTTCTCCTCGCTCCCCCTGTTCCAGTCCCAGCAGGGGGAGGAGATCCCCAGCTGTGGTTCTTTGTGGGGGAAGGGGGCCGTGGAGGAGGCAGGGCCTGGCTAAGGCACCCAGACACGGCCACGGCAGGTCCGTGGCGAGTGACGGTCCCTGCCGTGGTGTGGGGGCCACACGAGGGGACTGCCCTGGACCGCAGCCCCCAGGGGTGGGGCTGGCCCCTTGGTTGGCCGGCACTCCTCCTCTCTGGGTTCCTGGCCCACACTCCTCTTCCTGCAGCTGCTCCTTCAGGAAGGACATGTGCCGGCCACATGCCGGTGGGCAGGGTAGGCTGCTTGTGGCTTTCCTAGGCACTGTCTCCCCAGGGTGTCCCCGCGGGGAGAGGCCAGTGGGCCTTCAGGGCCCGAGGACAGTGTCTGGTTCCAGAGAGCTTCACGGGCCTAGTGGGGCCTTAGGGCTTAGGGCTTTAACCCGATCTTTCCCTGGGGACATGGGGAAGGGTCTGAGGAACCGTGCACAGCGGCGTGTGACCCCAGTCTCCTGGCCGCCTGGGGAGGACAGGGCTGGAGCCCAGCCGAAGGGAGCCCTGGGCCGCAGCCAGTCCCCAAGGAGATCGCAGACCCAGCGGTGTGTCTGCCATTTTCTCCCTCCGCCAGCCTGGCCAGCACTCTGAGCAGCAGTCGGTTTCAGGGGGGAGCAGGATAGGTACGGGGGGCCCCTACCTGGGCTGGGGGGCGGGGACCGGACAGGCCGTGTGTGTGTCTGCCCGCAGAGCCAGCAGCCGCCCCCGCCCAGCCAGCACCTCCCCAAGCCCAAGGGGGATGCGGCCCTGAAGATGCGGGCGTCCGTGCGCATGACCCGCTACCTTGAGTCCTGGGGGGCCGCACGGCCCTTCGCGCACCTCAACCACCGTGAGAGCGTGAGCAGCAACGAGACCCCTGTCCCCAACGGACGGAGGCCCAAGGTAGGACCCTCCCTCCCAGCCTGCTCAGCGCCTGCCCCGCGTGTCCGAGGGCGCGGGAGATGATAGCCCAGTCTCCGGACAGACTTAGGGGTCCTGTGTCACAGAGTAACGGTTCCCCCTCTCCCTTCCCTTCCCTTCCAGGCCATTCCCCTGCGGCGCCACCGGGCCCCTGACAGGTATGTGCACTGTGCCCTCCTCTCTGTCAACCTGTGGCCCCTTTTCCTGGCCAAGTCCTGCCCCTGCCACCTCCTCCAGGCAGGCTGCCTTGACCATCCTCTGTCCAGGCGGGCAGCTCTGAGAGGCCCAGCCTCGACCGTGGAGTTTGCCATGGTTTGGCTCAAAGCGTTTCTAGGAATCAGAACTTCACAGTAAGAGAGTGTGTACCCACCCCGTGGCTGGGTGGGTGGGGTGGGTGTGATGGAACCGTGTGCGCTTAGCGGAAGAGGCTTTAGCTGGGGGCCGAGGTCTGCCCTCTGCTTCTTGTTGGGCCGCTGGCCGGCTGGGTGATGCTGCTTGAGGCGGGGCCTGCCCAGACCTCTCGGGGCCTCAGCGGGACCCCCCATGTCCCCCAGGCCTTCGCGGGACCCTCCCATGTCCCCTGGGAGACATCTGGGGACCCAGTTGGGTGACCCCTCTCGTCTGTACTCCTGCCTTCGTGCAGGTCGCGGCCCTGGGGTGACGCGGTTTTGTGTTCCCGATCCAGGAGTGCGTCCCCCAAGGGGCGGTCTGAGGACGACTCGTACGATGAGGAGATCCTCTCGGCCATCGAGGGGCTTAGCTCCACGAGGTGAGACTCTGAGGCCTCTGCTTGTCCCGTCCCCCTCGGTGGGGGTCCCCGTTTGGCCAGGCCCACCCTGCACTCTCGTGCCTGGTGGCCCAGCTCCAGCTGTGTCCGCGGTGGCCCCTTCGCCTCCTTAGGGGGGGCCCGTCTGCTCCCCCATCTCCTCCCGAGGGTGGGCCCCCTAGTCCCCCAGGCCCCGTGGCTCACTGCCTGTGTCCGCCACCCCCCAGGCCCTGCTGCTCCAAGTCCGATGACTTCTACACTTTTGGGTCCATCTTCCTGGNACACTCCCACCCCTGTTCTGGGAGGGTGGTGGGGAATCGCTCCGGCTGGCCGTGGTCAGGGGTGCGGGGCTCACCTTCCAAGGACGCCCCTTCCGGTGCTGGCGGCTCCGCTGATGAGGGCCAGCGCCCGCCTCGGTCTCACGTAGCAGCCTTGTAACTAGGAAAAAACCGCAGCTTAGTTCTGTTCTTGAAAGGGGCTGAGTGCTTCTCCTTTCTGGCTGTAATGTGCTTTTGTACCACTGCCAACTGTTTACTTACTTATTGAGCACCTACTGGGTTCTGGCAATGTCCCCAGTACACGCGTTATGTCACTGAAACCTCACGGATGGGACGAGGGGGCCGCCACTACCTGCATCACAGACCCCGGGAGCCCGCCGTGGCCCCCAGTGTGACCAGTGCTGGGCCCCCTCCCCCCTCTCAGCCTCCAGGACTGGGGGGGTCTTTCTCTAGTGGGGGCTCCCTGAGCTGGGAGCTCCCCAGGTGCGGAGCTTGGGATTTGGGGGAAGTGTGGTCATCGAGAAACTAGCCTGGCAAGCCTTCCAACCAGCACTGTGACCTTGGGGCAGGCGGGGTGGGGGCTGCTGGACTCTCTGAGCCTTGGGGTTTGGTTGGTTTGTTTTTTATTTATTTTGAGAAAGAGAGCACGAGTAGGGGAGGGGCAGAGAGAGGAGGAGAGAATCCTAAGCAGGCTTTGCACTAAGTGAGGGGCGTGCTTCCACTGAGGTCTCATGACCAGATCATGACCTGAGCCAACATCAAGAGCCGACTGAGCTGTCCGGGTGTGCCAGCCTCGGTTTGCTCATCCGCGGTAGGAGCACTTACGGCTGGAGACCATGAGATTGTGTCCAGTATAGAGGGGCGGGTGGCACGAGCTAGCGGCTCAGCCCCAGAGCTCAGACTTGGTTCCCACTACAGGCTTGGGGCCATCGGCTCTTCAGGGACCTGGGAGATCATTCCGAGCCCCCGGGCGGGTGGGGGAGGGGCAGGGACGGCTCCGGAGGTTAAGGAGCCACGCCCAGTGGAGCTCAGGAAGGTATTCGGTCATGGTGCTGTCCCATCATCACCTGGAACTCCAGGAGGGTGTGAGTTGTCTTTGAGGTGATTAAAGTGGAGCTGGGGTGGGCGATGAAGGGGTCAGAGCAAGGGGCCCTGTGGTGGAGCCTCGGCCACTCCTGACAGTCGCTGTCGCCCCCCAGTACCGCCTGGCGCCCATCCCCCGGGCCCGCCACTACTTCGCCTGCGCCAGCGTTGTCTTCATCTGCATCCTGCTCGTCCACGTCCTGCTCATGCCCAGGTCAGCCGGGCGGGCGGGACGGTCTGGCCCCGCTGGGGTCGGGCCCGGAGGGGCGGGGACCTGGCAGTGACCACCAAACACGTGCTGGAGCAGTTTGACAGACGAAGGGGCTGGGGTTGTGGCCGCACATCTGGGGTCACTAGTGCTTATTTTCGTCTTCACTGTCCAGCTGCAGGCCTCCCCCCACCCCCAGTCCCCTGGGGGCCTTTCCACGTGCCACCATGGCCCAGGCTCGCAGACCATTGCCCTCTTAGATGTGGGAAACCGAGGCTCGGAGGGCCGAGCGCCCTATCCGGGTGCATGGCCAGGACATCAGGAGCCATGGAGATTGGTGCTTCTGCCTCAGAGGCCCTGCCGGGTCGGGGGCGGCGGGGGGGGGGCTGAGGTCACAGGGAAGGAGTAAGGTCAGCGACTTGGTGGTTTCTGGAAGGTGGGTTTGGCCAAGGGGTCTGCTAGGATTGGGGTTAGTATGTGCCGAAGGACAAAATGGGAAGCACTTTTATGCGGCGCTTCTGTGTGGGACAGGAGCCTACAGCCTGCGTGACCACCCCTTCCTTACACACGTGGCCCGGGCCCTGCGTGCCGTGGCTGGGGCGGCGGGACCACAGTGCCCAGAGACCCCTGTGCTGCGTGTAGACAGTGGTCTGCGAGGGGCAGGAGGTGGCCGGGAGCCGGGGGACTGGGGTGCTGGGCGGGGGGAGCATGCTGTGGCCCGGCCCCGGGCAGATGGTCCCCCAGAACTAATGTTTTCTCCTCTGCAGGACGGCGGCCCTGGGCGTGTCCTTCGGGCTGGTGGCCTGTGTGCTGGGGCTGGTGCTAGGCCTGTGCTTTGCCCACGAGTTCCTGGTGAGTGGGGCAGCCCGAGTGGGCACCTGGCCGGGCGCCGCCCCTACGGCCCTCCCGCTGCCTCCGCCCTTCCCCGGAGCCCTCCGCACCCAACTTTGCCCCTCCGGCCTGGCCGCCCGGCCGCCGCGTTTGCTGAGCGCCCCTCCCAGTAGTCTGCCCTCCCAGGCTGCTTGCTGGTGGCCCTGAGCGGCTGTGGCTGTCCCCAGCCCGAAGGGTGGGCGCATCCCTCTGTCTGCACCCCATGAGTGCTGAGCTGTGGGCTGGGCATGGGCACGGCGCACCTGCTGACTGTCCCTAGCACCCTCTGGGCCCTTGGACGGTGGGCTCCTTGTCCGGATGCTGGCGCCGGCCCCCTGACCCCGTGCCTCCACAGAGATGCTGCCCGGCCCGAGGGACGTTGCAGGCCATCTCCAAGAGCGTGGAGACCCAGCCCCTGCTGCGGCTGTCCCTGGCCGTCCTCACCATCGGCAGCCTGCTCAGCATCGCCATCGTCAACCTGGTGGGTTCGGGGGCTGGGGAAGGTGGGCCCCAGCAAGGCACTTCCTGGGTGGAGGGAGCCGGTGTTTGAACCTGGGAAGCTTCAGCNCCCCCCCCCCCCCCCCAGAGCCTGGGGGGCAAGCTCCAGGAGGTTCCCGAGGGCGGCCTAGTTTGACCACGAGCACCCAGGCCCCCGGAGAGCTTGCGTGGCCAGCCCCACGAGGCCGCGGCATCTTGAACCAGCAGTGTGCTTGGCATCCTCCGCCGTCTTCGTGGTCCCGAGGCCCCGTCTTCCTCTCTCTGAGACTCCATTCCTTTGCTACAGGGCGGCCCCCCGGGCACAGGCTGGGGAGGACACGGAGCCCCTGCTTCTCAGGCCTTGCTCACTTGCTCAGTGCTGCAGACAGCACCTGTCCCTGCCGGTCCTCCCGGCTCTGACATCTAGAGCCGAGGTGTCTCCATGTCCTGGAGACTCTGTGCCCACCACACTCCGTGTCACCTGGGGAGAAGGGGGCTCATGGTCCAGGCCGATCCCAGCTTCTCCCCTGCCTGCCCCCTCCCCCCATCAGCCTCTGATATTCTGGGGACAGTGTGCGCATGTCTTCATTTCACACCCTTCTCTTCCCCAGACCCCTCNCCCACCCAGCCCCCCCCTGGGCCCTGGCAGGTCCTGGAGTCCCAGGTCCCTGGACCGCCCCTCATGGTGACCTGCCTCCTCTGTAGCCGCTGATGCCTTTCCCAGGCAACCAGACGAGCTGGACGGATGCGGGCAGCAGGGAGCCGGCCCTGTGCGAGCTCCTCCCGGTGAGTGCGGCCGGACCTCTGGACACCGTGTCCCCCCACCCCCGGCTGCACTGCTCCCGTGCAGCTCGGGACGTTGAAGGCACTCATTTGGAGTGGTGGTGAATCCAGGGCTGGTCTCTGGAGGGCAGGAAGGTTAAGGGACAGGGGGGTGGAGCGGGGACAGTGAGGACAGCCGAGGCATGTAGTGGGGGCCGGCGGCACTTTGGGCGGTTGTGTCACAGGGAGGGGAGGGGGACAGTGGGGAGCTGGGGCAGGGGTAGGTTTGATCTAGATCTGGGGGCGCGGGCATAAGTGTCAGGGTGCAGAGCTTGGTCTTTCTGGGGGCAGTGGGGAGCCACAGCATGATCTTGAGCAGGAAAGGAACGTGAAGGGCAAGCCCCTGGCAGACCTGGAGGCAGGGAAGCCGTCCGGGTGTGTGCACGTACTGCTGCCCCCACCTTAGTCGCGTCCGCACGCCGCCTGCGGTTCTAGTGACCGCCGCCTCTTTTCCTTTAGACGAGTCCATGGGCCTCAAGTAGAAGTAAAAGTACAGTGAAGTTTTAGCTTCCGCCGTCTGCTTTGTTAAGGGAGGCCATCAAGGCAAGAGAGGCGTGCTTTAGACACGCTGGCTCCTGACGGGTCCCCCGAGGGGGCGGGGCTCCGGGTCAGTGTGCTGGGGGCTCAAGGCGGCCCTCTCCTTGGTGACCCCTGGTGCCTCATGGTGACCGCCCCCTCCACTCCCCAGTATTACGCCTGCAGCTGCATCCTGGCCTTTGTCGCCTGCTCCGTCTTCCTGCGGATGAGCCTGGAGCTGAAGGTCATGCTGCTGACAGTGGCCTTGGTGGCCTACCTGGTGCTCTTCAACATCTCCCCGTGCTGGCAGTGGGACTGCTGCGATCAAGGCCTGGCCAACGTCACCAACACCAACGGCACCCTCAGGTGGGGCCTGCGGTGCTCTCCGGCAGCGTCCCCTTTGGTTCTTGTGTCATTTCAAACTGCGGGACAGCTGCGTCGGGGCCCGTCTGGACTGGACGCCTTGTGGGGGCGGGGGGGACCCACGGTGGCACGGCTCCCGAGCGACGGTCTGCACGCTCAGAGCTGAGGAGAGTGGCTCGGTTGCAGGTTCTCTGGGGGACGCCCCTAGTCCCACGGAGGCCTCCCGGGGGTGGGTGGGGGGCGGCCTCAGCTCTAGTCCAGGCCCCCTCCTTGAGCCGCATCCTGGACGTCCATAGAGTTCTGGAAAGAGCAGTTGTCTGTCACCTGTGGCCTGGGAAGGCTGGTGTGTGTGCGCTTTTGGGGGCTCTCTGCCCTGGGGGTGTTGGGGAGAGGGGCGCGGCTGCCCTTGAGCTTAGAAGGCCGGGATCTGGGGACCCAGAACCAAGTCTGCTCCCGGGGGGGTCTGCCAACCTGGAAGAAGTGTCTGGCCGCCCCCTCACCTGGCGGACTGCTCTTCCTTCAGACTTCGCCATGGCTCTTCCTGGTCGTGCAGGGTGAGCCGTGGTATCGCTGCAGAGAGGCCTCCCCACCTCCCACACCCGCTTTTCCGTGCAAGCGGACGTTCTTTAGCGTCTCGGCCACGAGCTCTGACAGCAGAGATCTCTGTCCCATTCACGCCTTCCCGTGGGCTGGCTCAGAACGGCTGGGTCCCCCGGCCCCCCAGCCCCCCTGCACCCAAGGGCTGGGGATGACTTCTGCCTTTTCCCTTCCTGCCCAGCAGCTCCCCGTTCTGTTTGTGGAAGGACCCGAAGGCGATGATCGACTTCTACCTGGTTTTGTTCTACGTCACCCTCCTCATGCTCTCCAGACAGGTACAGGCCGCGGCGCCCCTGTATCCCTTGCTCAGCTTGGAGGGCGAGCTGGGATGGGGCGGGGACTCAGCAGACTCCGGGCAGACAGCCCTGTAGGGAAGCTCTGAGCCCTGGGGGAGGGGTCCCCGCGTCCTCACCTCCCATCAGGACGCCAGTGACCTTGGGTCACGTGGGTCACTTGAGAACGGGGTCGTGGCTGCTGGGGTTCTCAGGCCACTGGGAGGTGACTGTTGAGTTGGGAGACTTGAGCCGGAGACATTTGCCAGGGACAGAGGGTGGAGGGTGGATGGGACGGCTCAGCAGAGCCAGGGTCAGAGCCCTGCGTGCTGCCCGGCCCGTGTCGTCCTGCCCCCGCTCGCTGCGGCCAGGACACTGACGTGCCCCGCCATCCGCAGATCGACTATTACTGCCGCTTGGACTGCTTGTGGAAGAAAAAGTTCAAGAAGGAACACGAGGAGTATGAGACCATGGAGAACGTGAACCGGCTGCTTCTGGAGAATGTCTTGCCGGCCCATGTGGCCGCGCACTTCATTGGTGACAAGCTAAATGAGGTGCGGTGCAAGCAGGGGCTGGGTCGTTAGGGCACGGAGTCTGAGGGCCCAGGTGCAGTCCGGGGTCTCGCCCCCGTACGACGGGGCCGACAGGTCCGGGCGGTTGCGAGGACCGGGTGGGCGTCCAGGCGTCTGTGGTCAGGACAATCCGGTGGACGGGAACGTGTATTTCACCCATTCTGGGCAGCAGAGGTTCATAGCTGAGGAAGCAGGCCCAGTGGGTGCGGAAGCCAGGTCCCCAACTACGACCTCCTCCCACCCCGGGGGCTCTGGGCCTCAGCCAGGAGGTCCAGGGTACTGAAGAGCCAGAGGCAGCCTGGGCCTGCTCCGCCCCCACCAGTGGACTCAGTCTGACTTTTGCAACAGTCCCCAGACGGGCTGTGCCCCCTCCCAAGCTGGGTGGGGCGGCCGAGGAGCCTCGTCCTGTCTGCTGCTCCTGGTCCCCTCGCGGGGGCTGGGTGGCGTAAGGTGGTCTTCTTCCTTCCCCGCCCCCACCTCAGGACTGGTACCATCAGTCCTACGACTGTGTGTGTGTCATGTTTGCATCCGTGCCGGACTTCAAAGTCTTCTACACAGAGTGCGACGTCAACAAGGAGGGGCTGGAGTGCCTGCGTCTGCTGAACGAGATCATCTCCGACTTCGACGAGGTAGGCAGGAGTGGGTGGGGCCTCCGGGCTGAGCTCCTCCCATCGCCGGGACACACCTGTGCCTTTCTCCTCCCTTTCTTCCTAAGTATTAGGTTATGGTTATCTTCTCCGGGAGGGGCCTTTGAAGAAGTGGCAGTTCCTTATCTGCCGTTTCGGAGCTGGCCCTCCGCCTGACATAGGGTCAATCAGCCCAGCCGTAGCCTTAAGTAGCCTAATGCCATGTCCCAAGGGCCAGGCCCTTCACCTCGCTGTGTCCTCATTGGGAGGAGGGTGAATGAGTAAAGGTTTCCGGAGACCATTCACATAACTTTTATTACAGGACATCGTGTTAATCTCTTACTGTGCCTGACGTACACACTAAAGCTCATCGTGGGGATATACAGGGAGGCAGGAGCACACCGTACAGGGTTCGGGACTCTGTGGTTCCGGGCATCCCGTGGGGGACCTGGAGTGGATGGTGGGGGGCGGGGAGCTCCTGCAGTTTGATTTCCAGCAAGTCTACACCATCAACAGTTTCCGAGGAAGTCAGTTAGTTTGGACTTAATTCTCAGCTGCAAACAGTTGACCTTCCTGGGTGGACACTTCTGGGCTGCACTTGCTCCTTACACAGGAGCATGCAGATGCCCAAGGAGGGGCGGAGGAGCAGATGGACAAACCCCAGGGAGGCCTCAGATGACAGGAGCAGCCGTGTCCTGTGTCCCCGCAGGGACTGGCTGTCCACTCACACGGGGAGGCCAAGCACGAGAACTGTTAGCAGCAGGGGCGGGAAGGACCCCACCCCTTCTCGGACCCCGGGGTGGGCCCAGGCTGCAGCTGGGCCATACGGCTGTGTCCCTTCGTCCCGCAGCTGCTCCTAAAGCCCAAGTTCAGCAGCGTGGAGAAGATCAAGACCATCGGTAGCACGTACATGGCAGCTGTGGGGCTCAGCGTCCCCTCAGGGACTGAGAACCAGGTACAGAGCTGAGCTGGTGGCCTCAGGTCCCAGCCCCACATAAGGGGGATTCCACAGTCCCCAGACCTGTCACCTGACTTTGAGGAATACCGCTTCCTGCCCTGTCTTATGAGCCAGGGGCAGAGGCCCTCACAACTCAACCCAGGGGAGGCGTGCGGTGGGGGGGTGTAGGTGGCTACCTCCCTGTCGAGGCGGGAGGCCGGGGCAAGGGACCCCACGGCCCCCGTGCACATGTCCCACAGGACCTGGAGCGGCAGCACGCGCACATCGGCATCATGGTGGAGTTCAGCATCGCCCTGATGAGCAAGCTGGACGGCATCAACCGGCACTCCTTCAACTCCTTCCGCCTGCGAGTGGGTGAGGGCCCAGGCGGGTAGGCCGGGCCGGGCCACGCCGGGCGGCTGCGGTTGGTCCCGGAGACCAGCAAGCCCCGTTCCGGTCTGACGGCGCACTTGACTGGCCAGCGGGGAAGGTTTGAGAACCACCCCCTTGATCATATACCCCAGCGCCTGGGTAACTACTTTTTGCACACTGTTAACGAAGTTACCTTGGAAAGTGTTAAGTAGATAGGAACGTATCACTACAGAACACGGGGAGCCAAAAATCATGGCCTGGAAACCGTAAAACACACTGCGGACAAAGCAGTTACGAAGCGGACTACTCTGTTAGCTAACGGGGCCGGTGCTCAAAGCCCATTCATGCTTTGTTGGGAGACGGGGAGAGGGCGAGGTGCCGCCCTCAGCCCGACTTCTGGAGCGAGCAGCCGGTATGCGGGCCGCCCGGGAGCACCTGTCCCACGTACCGAGTGAGGGCCCCCGTCACGGGCTCGGGAAGCCCCTCCAACCTGCATTTCAGGGTTGGTCGGCGCTTTCTGTGGCTGCTGCTGGACTGCAGCCTCCTGTGTCCCTGCGACCTGCTAACCGCAAATGTCATCTTCAGGCATAAACCACGGGCCTGTGATCGCCGGGGTGATCGGGGCACGGAAACCTCAGTATGACATCTGGGGAAACACGGTCAACGTCGCCAGCCGAATGGAGAGCACTGGAGAGCTTGGCAAGATCCAGGTACAACCCCACTGCGGAAGGCCATGCCCTGGGGGAGGAACCTCCCAGAGCGGGGGCACCGGGCATCCATCAGCTTTGTGACTCCAGCCTGGACAGGGACACCAGACGTGTGTGCTGTTTGGGGCCGGTTCCTGGCTGTGCCCTCAGCAGCAGGCGTTCCTCCTGCTTCCCAAGACTTTGGTGTCTTTTCCTTTTCAGGTTACTGAGGAGACGAGCACCATCCTCCAGGGACTGGGTTACTCTTGCGAATGCAGGGGACTGATTAACGTCAAAGGCAAAGGCGAGCTGAGGACTTACTTTGTCTGTACAGACACTGCGAAGTTCCAAGGGCTGGGACTGAATTGAGGGCTTCTGCTAGGGGAACGTGCCGGAAGCGGGGAGCACCCAGACCCCCGCCAGGCCCAGGGGCAGTCGCTGCCCTGACAGACGGCTGTGTGTGGACTTGGACTTGTGCTAGAGGATCTCTTGGAATGTGCACCAGACCCCGGCCCGAGGCGACCACCGCGCCTTGCCACACACAGGCAGCTGGGACACACGTGGAGCCCCTGGGTACCAAGAGACCTCCGAGCAGGAGCTGGACACACACCCGGCCACAGCCCGCGAGCCGCCCAGCGGGACTGGTCTTTCCTACGTCCAGAACCACGCCGAGTTGCCCGGGATGGACTGGGCACGCCTTTCTCCCAGCGGAGCAGCCACAGGACTGTAAATCTCTCACACAGGCACCCCGGAAAAGAGCTGAAAGGGGGTTTTCCATCTAGGGTTTCACACAGTAGGGTGAGAACACACGACAGACGCTTGCCACCGGTCCGCTCTGGCACGTGTCTGATTTAAATGGGTGTATTAGTGGAGGTTCTGTCCTTTATAATCACTTCTTAGATGCCAGACAAAATCTCTTCCCTCCAGTGTGCGGTCTTTTTAACCACGGACATATGACCACTGACGGGTCGGCGGGGCCGAAGAGCACGGCCGTCACTCGGCAGGACAGCGAGGAGCGGCACAGCCCGGAAAGAAAGGCACGGCCTCCTGGCCCTTTCCCTGAGCGGCGTGCGCACCTGAACACCCTCCTGAGCTCCATCCTGCTTCCTGTACTGGGAAGGAATGGGGTCTTATGTAGACAGAACGCAGCCTGCAGTGCTCCCTGCCTTTTCTTTAGTCCTCACAGCTCACCGGCAGAAGCTTCAGGATGAAAAGCGCGTCCTCCACAAATGCGCAAAGAGGTTCCAGCACCTGGGAAGCCAGCCCGCTCAGCCGCAGAGATGGACTTGTTCTGAATGGAAGGGATCGAGTCAGATGCAAAAAGCCAGGTTTGCAAGGCATGTCTCACGTGCTGCAATTCTAAAAGAATCAGGTCAGCCTTCGCTGCGTTTCAAGGTTGAGAAGGAGCCAAACTGCTTGTTCCTCTTTCTGAATCAGCTTCACCTCCGCCTCCCCAGAGCACACCTGGGGTTCACTGCAGAGCAGGGACGCCCAGCTGGGAGGCCTCCAGGAAGCCCCTGCAAGTACAGCAAATCCAGCACACGGAGACTTCAGAAGCTTACACAGCGCCGCAGCCAAGGGCAGGGAGGACCGGGCCTGAAGCCGCGGTCTGCGGGCTGACGCGCCTTGGAAGGGGCGTATCTAATTCTCACAGGGTGCCGGGGGCACCAGTGCAGGTCCGAGGTCTGAATGTAACTGGAATAGATGTGAACGAATTACAGGAACTTGCTGGATACAGGAATTTTGTGGCAAAAATGCTATTAAGGGGAATAACTTTACTTAAACTGTTTCTGCACCAACTTCCCCTACGAAGGGCTGGTTTCAGGGCACTACCCTGAAATCTGTACGCTTAACTCAGCAGTGGCCTCCTGGGAAGTCAGGAAGGTTCTGCCCCTGATCCGAAACAGACACACACAGGTGCACTGGGCCTCTCCAAGGTGGACGTTCTACTCTCGTAATATTCGAATCACTTTGCTCTTCCAGCAACAGAAATCCCAATTAGGAGTTTAAAAAGTAGTTACCATAGGTTTTTATTTCCAGTTCAAGCACTGTGCTCAGACAAGAGTATTTTGGAGGTTTTTAGGTTTTCACGTGCAGACCGTGGTGCATGATGGACCATAAAAAGCACTCAGTTTTCATCAGCCTGTTTTCCGGTCCCAAGCCCTTTCACCACCGGCGCCATTTTGTCTTAGGACAGGACAAGTATCTTTTCTAACACTGACCTTTTCTAGGGGTCAAGGGCTTGATTAAGGGTGGACTCCCTGACTCTAGTGAAAATCAAACCTGACGTTCTCTGGTTTACTCATTAAGATTTCCTAACAGAGAAGAAGATCATTAACCAGTTTCTACACTGTGTATATAACGGGTCAACGTACAGAAACAGGTTTTGAGGGTGTAACAACTAGCAATGACTCTGCATCCGAGTATTGATAGATCTGTAACATTTGTTTCAAAATGTTGTATTTCATTTTTATTAAGTACCAGTGTTTCTACTTTGTTTAGCATTTCATACATTAAATTAGCAATGTGGAAAACATGAATGTCCTAGTGTTTTGAATTTAATATTTTCTAGGTCTCCAGATCTAAAGTTTAAGAATTACTGCCTGAATTAAACTCTAAAAACACTTGATAAAACATACTTAAACAATTTTAAAGGTCTTCTGGCATATGGTTTTAAGTAGGTGTTTATTTTTTCATTTTTTAAAAGTCTGGAAGAGAGACAGTGCAAGTGGGGGAGGGGCAGAGAGAATCCCAAGCCGGCTCGTGGGGCTTGAACCCAGGAAGCTATTAGATCGTGACCTGAGCCAGATGCTTAACTGAGCCACCAAGGCGCCCCTTTAGTAGGTCATTTTTTACTCTCCTGAAAGAATCCCTTCTCTTTCACCCTTCTTGTTCTTGCTAAATATTAGTTTTCAAAGCCAGGACAATAAAAATAAAACGACTTCCAGCCTGGGGGTTTTACAGACGGCTCTGTACAGTCCGAGCAGGGCCATAAATGTGGCTTGTTCACTGAGCGAGGCTGCAGTGTGGTGCCAGGGATCGGAGGGGGCCACACGTCTCATGGTCTCCCACTCAGCTACCTGCTCAAGAAACTGACCTTTGCGTTTCAGATAAAACTACATGACTGTTAGTCCAAGGGACACGCGGAGGCATGGGTGACCCGGGAGGAACGGTAAACAGAAATGTAAACTTTAAGCTCCACGTTCCCTCTCTTATTTAGCTTATCCTTTTACCACAGTTCTAAGTGACTCTCAAAAAATGGGAAACAACAAACCAAACAGGACCGCCAGACAAGTGAGTGCTAGGAGACTCCTGGGGTGACCTTTGGGGGTGGGGGAGAGGGAGGGTGGCACGGGGGGAAGCACCTCCTCCATACGGCGTCACTCCCCTCAGGTGCACAGGGGAAACACTAGCAGATTCTTAAAGTGTGTTCGGTGTATTGCCTCCACGATGTGACAACGGGAAACCTCACTGGATGGGGGTTTTAAAGACATGTCTTTGCTCTGGTCCCGTCTGTGCCCCCGAGGGAGCGGCAGTATCACTATCTGACCCAAACACGCCCAGGTCCCCTCCTCCTTTCTGCTCCAGGGGGCGGCAGGTCAGAGTCCGTGCCAGTCCTCCCTCATGGGCCCTTTCTTTAAATAAACCATCCCGATGAGATCTGGTAAGTCAGGAACTAGCTGGTGATAATTTCTCTTATGAGGAGTTTGGCAAACGTGGAAAAATGAGGGACTTCAATTATTTGGGGGACTTGCTGCTTTTAAGGAATGGTCCTGAAAAGGCTGTTTTATTTCCTAAGTGCTTCTCTATCACTTCATCCTCAGACCCAGCCCCGGGAAAAGGTCAAGGTGGCTCAGCTGATCACACGACACACCTCGCGGTCCCTGGCTCAGCTTTATTACCTAATAGAAGTCCAATCTCTGGAACGTTAAAATTGTTCCAAAGTTTAATTAAAAACACAATTTACAAATATTTAATATCTTCTGAAAAGCATCTCCAAGTTAAGAATGAAAAAAATATGTACATAATACATAATGAAGTACCAGTTAGCTTCAAATCCCATCCAGTCCACACTCGGCAACACCGGTCTTTTTAGGCTCTTCAAAATCTGAAAAAAAAAAGTTACAGCTTCATTTAGCACTTCTCCCCTTTTAAGGAAAAGGTAAAGGTATCATCCAGAAGACTGAGTGCCAACAGCCCTTCTTTACCATGTCTGAGGCTGAAGACTAGAGGTACTACTGGGCTATCACTGTAGCTCTTTTGGCAAATGCGTGAAACCTTTATTTCCTTTACATCTTGTCTAAAGAATTAAGGAGTTTATACATCATCACGGTGCAGCGACAAAAACCCTTCCAGGGTTACTTGACGGACAGGACCGACGTTCCTCTTACAACAGCCTTCCATTTTCCCAGAGACGCGGGGCACGTACCTTCCGTTAAGTCTACGAAGTTGTTTCCCATGACGGGGGAGGGGACGGAGATCCCCATCGCTTTCCGAACCCCGTACATGCTCACGACGTCGCCTGGAGTGACCTGCTGTGCAAGTTCTTTCAGATTGTTGGTCACTTGTTCAGCTAGGAAGGAAAAAAACAAAAACAGTTCTAGGTACTGAAACGTGGTTCCTTTAGATTAAAACAAAGTCACAGCAACAATACAAACTTGACCCTGGAACGACAGGGGTTTGCACTGTGCAGGTCCACTTATACAGGTTTTTTTTTTTTTTTTTGATAACGCAGGCCTGTAAATGTTATTTTCTCCTATGATTTTAATCCTTTCTTTTCTCTAGCTTTACTGTATGAATTAGTATAGAACATACGAGCCTGTTAGGCGACTGTTTTTAGGTAAGGCTTCGGAGCAACAAAGGGCTATCACAGTAAAGTTTGGAGGGAGACAAAAATCACATGTGGATTTTCAACGGTGCAGGGTGGGTGGGTGGCTGGGGTCAGCACCCCCAACCCCCACGCTGTTCAAGGGTCAACTGTGTCAACGCAAAAATAAGTCACCCACAGTTCATGTCGGCGCGGCCTGACAGCGCCATCCCTTCTCAGTTTTCCCTCTAAACGTCCCCCGACTCTCCTCTTCCCGCACGTGCGACCTACCGAGGTGCATCTCCCTGTAGGAGGGGCCCAAGAGACAGATCATGTTGGGAGGGGGTCTCGTGCTCAGACGCTCGTTCTGGGCTTCCTGCAGCTCTCTGAGCAATCTGGTGGTCTCGTCAAGTTTCTTCTGGAACATTTCAGCTTCTGTACGGTGCGAAGAATAACATGCTTAAGAAAATGTGGACGTACTTGTGTTGCATCTTGTGCGGTAAAGGGAGTCCCGTGCTCTGGGGCTCTATGTACCGGCTGGGCTTCTCTCCTCAGAGGAGTGACCCCTTCAGAGGAAACCACCGCCACAGGCACGCTTCCCCACTCGCGGACACACGGCCAGCCAAGACTTCCTGCGGTGAATGGCTGTGTTAATCTGTACTAAGGTGACGTTAAATCTGGACGGCCTGGGTCATGAAGTGACACTCACCTTCAGAGTCAAAAACTTCAATAGGAGCGCCAAAATTTGTAACTGCTTTCAGTGCTGTGAACCTGTCCTGGTTACTGGAGTCTAAGCACCCTGCTGGCTCTACTGTAATCTGCTTTTAAAAACAAGAAAAAAAGAAGGAAGAAAGGAATTATTCGAGCTTGTTAAATCCCACAGTGCTAGAATGAGAAATCAGTAAGATAGCTTGTGTGTAAGATAGCCAAGCTGTCCCACCTATTTACTCTGCAGTTAGTTTTGCCACCTACAGAAAATGTCTTTCCAGAATACTTTAATAAAGTGCCATTCCCAAAGCCTGGCCAGAAAGCGCCCCGTAATGCACACTCCTCTGCGGTGACCCGGCGTGTCATCATACGCGGCCTGCTCCGGGCGGCAGCCACAGACAGACTAAAGGAATGAGGGGCTCGGCAGTGCCTGCACTGTGACAAGCTTCTGGGGACTGTGACAGTGCCTCGTGCTTCCGAGGCTCACAGGCAGTCCACACGCCTGCAAACCCACAGCAGAGCTGCATGACATACTTCCAGTCTCTTCCCTGCCACAGAGCCAGGCTGTCAGCATTGCATGGGAGAAACAAAATCTCAGAAAGGCTGGGGCTTTAAGTTTGGAATTACAAGACTCAGAGTTTCCATAACCCCAATACTACTCTTTAGGAAGAGACTGACCCAGATAACAAGTTACCAGAAGTGAACGGTTCCACTTAGCCTTTGGCACGGCCCTCGACACATTTATGACAACAGCCGGTCTCTCCGCCTACACCGGGCAGGCGTGTGGAGGATAAGCATCGGCACGTACTTGCGGCTCTCCACGGCGGCTGGGCCCTCACGACCCCACGCGGTGGGCTGCTCCCCTTTTATCAGCTGCCTTTCCCATCCTCAGGAGTTCCTGCCGCTCACTAGGCACACGACCTGGCCTGGCTCCTCCTCCTTAAAACATGGTTTGGCAGGTGCCACATCCGCATCTGTCTTTCCTCATCTCCTCAGGCTTTCTTCCCCGTCAGTTACCAGGCTCACATCTGTCCACTCTCACGTCCCAGCTTCCCTCTGCTCCTCTAACGCTCTAACCTCTACCTCTGTCCCCACCGATTTACCAATACTGCTCTGATGAAGGTTACAAATGCCACCTGCCACTCTCACAGGGCTCACAGGCAGTGGCTGACACCAGACTCCTCCCTGCATGTCTCTCTCCTGTGGTTTTTCTACCTCAACCACTGGTCTTCTCCAAAGTTCTGTCCTTCAACTTTTTTTTTTTTTTTTTTAAAGAATAGTGTCTTTGATAAATGTATAGGAACATTTTCTTGACTTTGGCCTGAGTGATGATTTCTTGGGTATGAACACAAAAGCACAGCAACAGAGGCAAAAATAAAGTGGGATTGCAGGAAACTAAAAATCTTTCGCATGGCAAAGGAAACAATCAACAGAATGAAGAGAGACAACCTATGGAATAAAAGGAAATATTTACAAACCATGTTATCTGATAAGGGATTAATTTACAAAATATATAAGGAACTCAACACAATAGCATCAAAAGACTCAAAAATATTTTAAAAATGGGGAAAGGACTGGAATAGATATTTCTGAAAAGAAGACATGCAAACGGTCAACATGTACATGAAATGGTGCCCAACACCACTAACCAGCAGGGAAACAAATCAAAATCACAATGAGGTATCACCTCACATCAGCCAGCATGGCCATCAAGGACGACGACAAAGCAAGAGACAGCAGCGCTGGTGAGAANGGGGGGGAGTACGAACTGGTGTGGCCATTACTGGAAACAGTATGGAGGTCTGTTTCTCAAACCACCAAAAAAAGAACTACTATATGACCCAGCAATCCCGTGTCTAGGTGCATAGACGAAATCAGCACACGCACGCACACACACACGCGTACACACACAGCATGGAATATCGTTCAGTCTTCAACAAGCAGGAAACGCTATCACTGTCACAACACGGATGCCCCTGGACCTGTCCTTCCACCTTTACTCAGGGCACGGGTTCCCTTGGGACAGTCACGTTCACTTGAATGATTACAGTAATATCCTCCCTTACGCCAACGACTTCCAGACCTACACACCTGCCGTCAGACTGGGGAGTCCCAGGTCTCCCCTCCAAGACGTCCCCAATCACCGCCGCGTGGGGAGCTCCGGTTCCCGCCATGGATGGGTGCTCTCGAGCCCACGATGTACCTCGTGCACCAGGCCCTGCTGATTTTAGTTCTACTATGCTTCTCTGTCTTGTAGGCCGTTGTTCCCTTCCACGCTGCCACACTGTCATCGTACGGCTCAGTCAAGCCCCACGGCGCTTGACTGGTCCCTCCTCCAGCCTCTCTCCCCTGCACGTTTTCTCAGAGCTTCCTAGCTTTAAGGGTGAGATCTCAGCTTCTCGGACTGCATGTATGACCCTCTGTCACTAGACCCTCATCTACACAGCCTTTCCTCCTCGACCTGACAGCCCTGGGTCACACGCCTCCTGTGCTCTCTGCAAACATGCACTGTCCTCTCAGGTCCGTTTGTCCCGACACACGCAGGTCTGCCCATTTCAGACGCCAGGCGCTACTTGCTGGGAGAACGGCCGGCCATCCTTCCAGACCCAGTCCGCCCCGCATCCCTCTATGAGCATGTCCCTGGCTATCCAGAGCAGCTGGCTTCCGATCCGTCTTCCTACAGTGTCCATTTACACTGTGTGGTAACTGGCTTGGGCTCCCTTATTTACATGCATGTGCGCTGTACTAGCTACTACTACACTCCCCACGGGCAAAAAGAATTGTTTTATCTAAGGATAAAATAAGCGTTATCATTTAGGCCTTTTAGCTTATCCTCCATTTAAGTATTTTTAATGAAGAATATAATCACCTCCATTTCTTTGGCTGTGTCAAGGGTCCTAGTCTGGCCTTCATCTTCAGGTGATGGCTATAAGAACAAAGAAAACCAAGTTTTCATTAAAACATATTCTATTAAGGGAAAGCAAAAAATATTAAGAGTTTCAAGGCAATGAATAAGCATATGGATTACTGGAATTTATTTAAAAACATTTTCTAATGCTTATTTACTTTTGAGAGAGAGAGAGACTGAGTGTGAGTGGGGAGGGGCAGAGAGAGAGGCAGAGAAAGGGAGACACAGAACCTGAAGCAGGCTCCACGTTCTGAGCTGTCAGCACAGTGCCTGACACGGGGCTCGAACTCATGAACCGTGAGATGACGACTTGAGCAGAAGTTGGATGCTTAACCACCCAGGGGCCCCTGGATTACTGGAATTTAATTTTTAATTTATTTTTCAGAAGTTTATTTGAGAAAGAGCATGCACAAGACAGCAGGGGAGGGGCAGAGAGAGAGAGAATATCAGGCAGGCTCCATGCTCAGTGAGGAGCCTGAGGCGGGGCTCCATCTCATGACTGAGATCATGGCCCGAGACGTTATCAAGAGTCAGATGCTTAACCAACTCAGACTCCCTCTCTCTCTGCCCCTCCCCTGCTCGTTCTCTCTCAAAAATAAACATTATTTTTTTAAAGTTTTATTATGATTTTTAAAATCAGTTCCCAATCTCTAAAAAGTATGAACAATGTGTCCTTATATATAACTTTTTAAAATTTTCTAAGATGTATTCTGAGATGTGCTGAATCAGTGGACAGAGTAATTTTACATTTCAAATTTTTTGCCCTATCAGCCAAATGAAAGATACTCAATTTCAGTTTAACACTACTAATTAATTCAGATTAATTGACGTGGGTCAGAGTAAAACTGTTTATGAGCTGACGCGAAGATGCATGTTTTGGAGGTCGCGTGAGGGAAGCAGGCCGTGCACTAGGGCTGTACAGCTGTGCTCAGAGAACCAGACGTGCTGACTCAGCGCTGCTGACGGTCACCCAGGGACCAGCAGCCACATGCACAGCGAGGGCAGAGGACAAGGCGACAGCAGCCACAGCCATTGGGAAGAGCTAGGACCCTGAGAGACACAAGGCTCTTCTAAGCGTGGACAAGGACAGTGTGGAGGTGGACTTGCCTCTATACCAGGAAGAGCACTTTCTGGTTCTAACCTCTGAGCTGGGGATTGACCAGGTGACCAACTACATCCAACTGAACTAGAGACTTGTAAACTAAGTATCAGTAACAGCAAAAGAGGAAGTTTCTTACTTTGTTCCTTGGGCCCCCGCCCCCGCCCCAA
>NW_027551573.1:8156116-8180703 GCF_008692635.1 Crocuta crocuta | reverse complement strand
CGCCCCAAATGTTTTCTTACTGCATAATAAAGAAAAGGACCTTCGCTATCATTCGAATCAACTCCATTTCAAGCCAGTGAGCAAGACTTCCCTTTTTTGTCAGGGTGCATGGCACAGCTGATCCCAAGCAGTCAGCTGCATTTTGGATTCCTATGTTCTCAAGATTGGGAGATAATGACGGTCTTCTGGCCCTTGCAGACCCTGGGAGCTGGCTTCCTTGTTTCCGTTCATTGTCCTCCACCCACAGTCCACACCCAGGCCGGGCTGTCTCTCAAGGGAAGGCTGCCCAGCTGTCACCGTGGTGACTCCCGTGGTTTCATAACACCCAGTGACTAATGCTGAGAGCCAATAATAAATTACCCAGCTCTTTGGTAGCCTTCTTACCATCTCCAGCTCTTGAAGGGTTCTAGAATGGCTTCCTTTTGTTAAAACATCCAGTAAACTATCTGCCATCACATATGGATAATCCTGGCAAGTGGCCAAAAACTCATGGATGCTGAAAGAGAGTGTCAGCAAAGTCACTTCCTTTAGTCACGTCTGTCGGCTTCATCCTCCCACCCCAGCCAACAGTTTCCACCAGACACAACTTACGTTTATACACCACTGTGTAAGAATGTCTGTCTGGGTGCAATGTGCTTACAGTGATGACGGTATCGTCATGAGAGAAGTAAGCAAGATCAAGAACACAGGGAAATGAAATACTCCTGGGGAAACCGTCAAAGAAAAATAAGGCTTCTCAATGACAGAGGCTTCAGGGTTCAGCCCTGGACTTGCTCCTGCCCTTCACTTCCTCCCTAAGGTGACCTTATTCACCTCAGGACATGCATGGAGTCTCAAAGTCACACCCCCAGTTTGGACCACACCCTTCACATATACACAGGTCTGTCTATCAGGATTTCAGAAGAACATGGCACTGGGGAGACGCACCTGAAATCACTTGGAAGATCAGAGTCTTCCCCGTAGGCTGAATAGATTAGATCAGAGTCGTCCTTGCTGATATTTGCAAATGTGGAGTCATAATGTGGAGCGTAAGAACTGTAGGGTCCATAATTCAAGTATAACACTGTTGACAGAAGTTAAAGACTACTACAGTACTATTCTGTAATGTGTGTCAAACTGATTTTTGTTTTATTAAAGATTATTCCCTTCTAATTTTACTACTTCAATGACTGGTATAACAAATCAAAGGTAGGTATTTCCCCCTCCCAGATCCTCATGAAGTCACAACTCAAGTGACTTTTTCCCCGAGGAAAGGAAGAACAGAAGTCATTTGGAACACTAATAGCTGATTTTTCAGTTTCTTCCGAAGTTATGAAAGAGCTGATTCATGTTGCAAAAATGCCACCAAAAGAATTAGTGATAAAGCAACTAAGTGGTACTCCTACTTTCCCCCCGCTGGCTGCTTGAGAGGAGAAAACATTACCTGGGGTGACTCTGTTCCTCTTGTCTTCCTTGAACCCCTGCAAAGTATTCACTCCAGACTGAAGCCTTCCGGTCGTCATCCCCAGCCTCACAGGGCAGTAGCCTGGCTCTGAAACAGAAGACCGGGCTCGGTGTGGGAGGCGCACGCGGTGTGAGGGGCTGGGGGGGAGGGAGGGGGGCGCACTGCAGGGGGTCTGCACACACACCGCTCCGTGCCACCCAGGGGACTGTCCAGGAGGCTTTATTCACATAAGAACACCTCAGCTTAGCAAGGTAGGAACGTGGCCAGGCCCCAAACCTGGTCCTGTTCATTTCCCTCTATTGCTTCCTGGAACTCTTTATAATCACGTTGCAGTTCACTTAAAAAAAAGAAATTAAGGGTTTAAAAATTGAAACTTGTGACGAAAGTAAGCCAGTAGAAAAGCTTAGTAAAAGACTAAGGGAAACTACCTGATTAAAGACAAGAACTCATGGTATATTCAGGATAAGAATTAATGTCTATGAGGCATAACTTTCGACGCAGTGAGGAATGGCCTTTAAGATGTGCTCTGTAAGCCAGGAAAAACCCCTTTGCCTGGTAGGAATGTGAAATGAGCAGAACTGCGAAGGGTGGTTGAAAACGCAATGAGGAGAAAACAATCTCTAGCGGAGAGTTCTGGTCTTTGCACCACAACCACCCTGGAAGAGAGGCTACGACCAGTGTGATGAAATGAAAGCATTTGCGAGAAACGCTGCACACCTAAACTGGATCTTCTCTTCCTCTCAGCGAGCAGTCTGGAATTTGGAAGATGAACCTGGAAGGGAACAGGGGCAAAGCTTCCACCTCAGACCGGTACTCGGGCCTCTCAGGGAGCTGCCGAAACGTGAGGGCCAGGCCAGCCTGGGCCACGCCGACTGTGCCTCTAGGAGCTGGAAAGGCAAGAAAGCAGAGCAAGGGCAGAGACAGACCCCTGGACGTAAGGAAAGGGGCGGGTCTTGAGGTGTTACCTAAATCATTACTTGCATCCTTATCTTCTTCATCACCAAACTTTCACCATAGCTATCTTAGGAAGAACAACATTCCCAATCTTGTAGCACTGTCTTTTTTATACCATATAAATTTCTACTACGTAAAGTTCACATAAAAGCAAAAGTGAGTTCTGTTGTGTAGACAGCACTTTTCTTCTAGGTGAAGGACCTCCGTTAGCACCTCAAGAGTGGAGGGAAAAGCCAAAGGAATGAACAGGTTCCCCTCTCCCGTCCTCAAATGCATCAGGCCCTTCCCACTGCTTCAGTCTCCTATCTCTTCACTCCTTACTTTTTTGGGACCAACCTAAACATCACCTTGCTAAGGATGAAGGAAGCCTTCTCCAACCCCCACCTGTGTCCCGTTACAGTTGCATCTCTTCACACGATTATTCTTGTTCCCCACACTCGCTCCTCCATTCCCCACCCCACAGACCAAAGGGGAAGGGCCTCCTCTCTCCTGCTCTGCTCCCTACTGCGCACCCAGCTCTGCCTCCAGCACCTAGGACAGGCCTTGCCTGAAGCAAGGGATAAATATTGGAGACTGTTAACTGAAGTGTCATTTATTTTTGTAGCCCCAGTTATCTCCCTCATAATGGCAGTGGGGAAATGGGTATTTGTGAAATAACAGTGTCACATTTGCTTATCACAATATGATTTTTCCCCTCAAATGAATGACAAAAAATTCTTATATCAAATTTCAAAATTATTCCCTACACCACCATTAAAACACCTGAGAAAATAAAACATGACTGAGGTTCTAAAACAGTGCTTCCTAACCTTTACAAACTTTCTACCAACTGCAGTGAAAGACATCACGTCAGCGGGGTTTATTACTATTATACTCCATTACTATGAAGATACTATACGGCATACATGTTTGTTCTATTCACTGAACTTTAAAAGGTCCAATGTTTTAAAATTAGAGGGCTTTAAGATAACCTCGAGAAATAACTGGGCATACATACCATAATCTCTTCGAGCCAGAGCTAGAAACTGTGTAAAATTTTAGCTTTAATTGTGGGTCTGGTATTCCAGAGATTTCAAAAAAATTTTTTTAATGTTTTACTTTTTTTTCTTTGAGAGAGAGAGAGAGAGAGTACGAGCTGGGAAGGGGCAGTGAGAGCGGGAGTCACAGAATCCAAAGCAGGCTCCAGGCTCTGAGCTGTCAGCACAGAGCCTGACGTGGGGCTCAAACTCATGAACCATGAGATCATGACCTGTGCTGAAGTTGGACGCTTAACCGACTGAGCCCCCCAGGTGCCGTGGGACACTGTATTTTCAAGAAACCTTGATCTATATACCATCTACTTAAAGATGAAGTAAAGCTGGGCTAGCTATTAGCATGAAATACATGGAATCTAGCCAAGTTCTTTGCGGCTGACAATATGGTTGGGTTTTTCAGGATTAGGCTGGTTTAAAATGTCACCCAGGTTACTGCCCTTTGCCGAACAGCAAGTCCACGCACAGTGTGATGTGTGAACTTACCTCCTACAATGGGATCCACAGGATGGAGAAGCCCCAACGTTGTTGTTCCATCTGGTTTTCTCCTTTCAAATTCACACTGCAATGACCCAAAGTATCCAAATGTCCTGAACAGTTTTATATGTACCACATCCATATGTATATATATGTATGTATTCTGTATACATGCATATCACACTAGAATGCCTTCAATTTAGTCAAACCAATATAGTAAGTTGCTGCCATTACACTTAGGTATCAACTTTCCCACCTGGCTCCATATGCACAGGTGCTCATGGGTTGCAGAAGTGAAGGTTAGAGAAACTTGGGAATTTTAAAGAGCTATGTGCGGCCTCAGGCCACTGTTTTGCCCGCTCTGTTAAAAGAGGAGGATACTGGAGACCAGGGAAGGGGAGTGACCTGCCGGAAGTTATGTATTAATCCATTTGGTTTTAAGACCAATGTGCTAAACAGTGAATTGAAGAGACCAGAGTATAAATGTTCATTTTCCAAGTTTAAAACAGATTAACTTCACTAAAATCCAGTAACAGAGAAAAAGGTTAATCATGTACTTTACAAACACATTATGAAGTTTGTCTTCTCTTGAGTGCTGTACTAAACAACTCTATGGCAGACATGGGCTACAAGGGTACAAGCAATGTGAAAAGTGCAAGTGTCAGACGACCAGTCAGAAGGCAGTGAAGAGAAAGGAAAAGTCCAATTACCTGACTGTTAACAAGCCGCCTGGTTAGCTTTCCTCCAGATTCCTTGACAATGCGGTCAATCTGTTCCTGCTCTCTTTCTAAGTTACTGCTCTTAGATTTATCTTCAAGCATGTCTTTGTCTTTCCTGAAAACACACATTAATACTAAGTAAAAAAAAAAAAAGTAAGATGAAAACATTAAAAGGAGTTCCAAATAGAGGCACAACTCAAAGGGGGGCCACAGGCCTACGATCAGCAAGTACACTTTGCTCCTCAGGGGCCTGCCACGGGCCCGAGCCACACTCCAAGCATGGCAAACCGGACACCTGGTTACTTCCCTCCTTTCTGTAACCAGTGCTGTTTGTCTTAAATATTGTTTTCAATACAGTCATCACGCAAATGGATTCTACCTCAAACATATTTTGAAGGCGGAGGGACACATAATTTTCTTTCTAAAATCTGATTTTCAAAATTTAAAATGCAATACATTTAAATTGTACAAATTGTAGAAATAGAATAAAAATATGTCACAAGTTTACTTTCTCTGCATTGCAACCACAGAAATCCCAAACCGCTCACTAGAACCCTCCTCCAAAGACGATGGGGAGGTGCGGAGCGTGAAGGCTGCTGGTGAGAGGTGTGAGCGGGTGCACACAGCTGCACACGCCGGCTGCTGCCTGGGAGGTACTGGTCCCACCAGGCGACGTCTGGTGCACAGCATGGCCGCACCTCAGCAACAGCCCACCTGCTCAGGAAGTGGCTTGAACTACAGGTAAGCCGAATTACCATCCATGGAATGAGGTAATGAATACCCGTTTTTTCTGAGTTCTATTTAAATAAATTCACTGACAATATGAGTCCCTAAAGATAATTTCTTGATGTTAAAACAACTTTCGTAACAATATACATTCAGAACCATTTTTCTGAACTGTGTTTAAACAATTCCATGTAGTGCTTTTTCCATGTAGTGAGAAGAGGGTATCACATCACCAAAATGGACTTTCATGCCAAAAACAAAGCAACCTCGAGCGGACCGGGACTTGGTTTTCCCAAGGCAGGTACCCAATCAGTATTTTTCCCCCTTCCTAGGCCGAAAAAGATAGCTTAGCTTCAAGATCCCAGAGATTCTTTACTTTTTGTTTTCTTTATGGGGGCTCCTGAGGGCCTGGGCTTCGGTGTCTCCAGAGCCGTCCCTGTCTCTTGGCCAGCAGCTGCTGTCATCCCCACTCTGCGACGTGTCACTTCTATCTTTCTGCTTTCGACTTTTTTGCAAGTCTGCCATGAATTCTATGCTCTGTTTCAGGCTCTGAATTCTCTCCTAAAAATATTCAAGAACATTCTCATTGTACGTTTGTCATTAATTTTTAAAGTAAAGCATTTCTTTCTCACAATGTGAGTTTGCACTTATAAGGGGAAGAAAAAGCAATTAAATGTAATTATAACGAGAATCTGTTTGGGGACCAGGACAATACAGTCTATTCCTTCAATTCAGATCATTTAATTTCCAACATAAGAGAGTGCTTGGCAACCTGACTACATCATCAAAAAGTTCAGAGAAAGTACGAATAAATGCTAGTAAGTATGCTTTGCTGTACTAAATTAAAAAAGCAGAATTTACTGTACTAGCGTGTTAAAATTTTAGATTTCACAGAATGGCTTATCATGTGACACTAAAGAGTTATCAGGTATTTTAAAAGCTAGATGATGTGAAGCACCCTCATACTCTGGCATCCTAGGGTAACCACTGGTGACCCTGGCATTTTTCTCCCTGTGAAAACAACACACTTCAAGGAGAATAAAAGGTTGCTAGCGTAGTTTCTTTCCCAGAAAGCAGAATGTTCTTCTAACCAAAGAAGCCTTGTTTCTATTTTGTGAAACATGTACTTAATTTTCCACTGCATTGAGATGCTGTGAAATTTTCTTTGTGGTTAACGGCTTGAGGTTTCTGGAAGCACATTTGTTTCTAACAACTACTCTGCCTTTTAACTCTGAGCACTGTCACTGGATAAAATATGGAGTATCCTTAGGGCTGCAGGGCAACAGCAGGGAAGATTTTTGCAGAATAGAAACTAAGAACAGGAGAGGCCCGGAGATTATTTGAATAAGAACAATGTAGCCCAGAAATGCTACAGGACTCACCTAAGGTCAAGAACCAGTGATGAAGTCCAGGCCTCTGGTGTCTCCTAAGGGGCCTTGGCCTATCACCTTCTGCTGTATTAGTAGTGCGGACTAGGAGAGCCTCAAGAACATGGACTGGCTATTTTCTTTAAAAGTTTTTTTTAGGGGCACCTGGGTGACTCAGTCGGTTAAGCATCCGACTTCAGCTCAGGTCATGATCTCACGGTTCGGGAGTTCGAGCCCCGCGTCGGGCACTGTGCTGTCAGCCTGGAGCCTGCTTTGGATTCTGTGTGTGTCTCTCTGCCCCTCCCCTGCTCTTGCTCTGTCTCTATCAAAAATAAAAAATAAAATAAAAAATTAAGTTTTTTTTTAATGTTTATTTTTGAGAGAGAGAGAGAAAGACACACACAGAGTATGACTGGGGGCGGGGCAGAGAGAGAGAGGGAGACACAGAATCTGAAGCAGGCTCCAGGCTCTGAGCCATCAGCACAGAGTTCCATGCAGGGCTGGAACTCACGAACCGTGAGATTGTGACCTAAGCCGAAGTCCGACGCTGGACGGAATGAGTCACCCAGGCATCCCCAGACTAGCTATCTTTACCTAACTTTTAAAGTAATCTTAAAACTACTTAAGTACTATATTTCATTGTGAACAAAGATTTAGGTAGAGGAGAAAATAAAAACCTTGTTATCACTATTCCAGTATTTCACTAAGCATTACACATATCAGCAAATTGGAATTATACTAAATATTTGGTAACATACGTTTTCTTCATTAAGAAATTATAAACATTTTCCTTCCACATCATTAAGTATTCTTTAAAGTGTTTTCAATAAGTGAATATATAGTATTTTACCTTATGTACCATGGTCTTACTAATATCCTGCTATCAGACATTTAGATTATTTCCAAGTTTCCACTATTCAAATAGACGTCTCATAAACATCACTATAAATAAATCTTTCCAAGAATAAATGTCTAGATGTGGTACTATATGTTAATTATACTTAAAAAAAAAAAAAAATTCCTAGAAGTGAAGAATGAATATTTTTAAGGCTTTTTGGTATTTACTGTTAAACTGCTTTCCAGAAGAGTTTTATTAATATACATTATACTACATGTTAGTGTATACATTATGTATATATGTTAGTGTCTGACAATTTCTCTGGATCCTTACCAAACTTAATATTTAAAATAATTTGCCAATTTGATTTTTAAAAACATGTCTTATTTTAATACATACTTAAAAAAATATTAGTGAGTATGACTGTCTCTGTAACTTTTTCTTGGCCATTTGTGTTTTCCCCTGTGTATGTCATTTAGGTAATTTTTCACCCATCTCTCTCTAGTACCTAAATCAGAGTCCGGTGTACTCTTAAGTGCTCAGATCATGAAGCTCTTATTTATCTTTTTATTTCCACACTCAAACTTATTATAAAGAGAAAAACCTACATCAAAAACATTTTGGAATTTTAAAACACATAAGATGCACAGAATTAAAAGAATTAGAGAAATTTTCTAAATTTTGATACAAATCATTAGAAAAAGTTGAATTTAATTCTATTTTGAAAGTCTTTTATAATTAAGTTATCTCCTAATCAGCATACTACTTATCACTTTCCAATATTAAATGACTAAAAGGGTTTGATTCTTTGCCACAATGACAGCTAACACTTGGGTGCCTCCGCACACATCAGGCCTGATTCTAGGCGTGAAGTACTGCTGAGGCTGAGAAAGGTTACACTGAGGCCACTCGGCATCTCGATGCCACAGCCAGGCCCTGAACCTTGATTCTACTATTTTGTTTGAACTAGAATGCAGCATGCTAGTATTCATCTAGGAGATCAAAGAAATTATTCTACATGTGTCCATCCTTTATAAAAATGTCTGCTACTAAAAAATAAAATGTCTACTAATAGTCACTATTGGTGTGTAAATGAAAATAAATGACTGCACAATCTTTACACTGAACATTCAAAACCAACGCTCTTTTAAAAGACACCAATCATGGAAGGGTGTGCTGGGCTCTCTTGGGAGCACTGCTATTAGAAGAGTTAACTCAGGTCTAAATTTAAACGTTTAAAAACCACTGTTTTAAGGATCCCTCCCATTTAGGGTGGAGAGAACAGTCAACAGGAAGCTATAACACAGGATGGGTAGGGCTCCTCAACAGGAAGAGATCTGAAGAAAAGGAAGACAACAGAGAGAGAAAGGGAAAGTGGAGAAGAAAGTTTATTTTCAGTGCTTCCAGCCATCCCATCCCCCAGGAGAATTCAAGAGCCACTGGAATCTTTTGCATGTTGTATTAACTACACTATCTGAAGAAAAGAAAATAATGGGAAATCCAAGTTGGTAAGTTTACTCAGTATACTGCAAATTCAACTTTCCCCTAAAAATTCAGTATCTGATTCTGGAGTGACTAACGATTGCACCTGCAGGACGCACTTTTACTTCAAATGTAATAACAAATGTCTGCAGATTCTTAAACCGGAATATGGCTTCCTTCTGGGCTCTGAGTCTTACTGCAAAGAGGGGGATAAACAGGTATTGCCTAAGATGTGTAACTGGCTTACATTACAGTTTCTTAAGTCTTTAGGAAACGGTAGGAACTAATGCTGTCTGCGAGAATTATCATCAATCCAAATGTTTTTCTTTCCCCAGTTAAATGGATCCAAGAAATCTTTTAGAGCCAAGCACACAGACACTCCGACATCCGCACACCGAGACTCCTCCTTCAGTGGAGAAGTGTGCGGCACATGCACACAACTGGGCGGCCATGTGCAGCTACACAGGACCCATCCCTACTCTCCTAGAACTCTCCTGCGTCTGGGCCCAAGCTCTTAATTCCGATTTCTTCCTCATTCTTCCTGTCTTACGCCCACTCACTTCCTTCTTCGCAAAATCCCTCTCCCGTCTTGCTTCCTTTCTCTCGGTCTCCTCCCAATTATGGAGTCGGCACCCCAATGCTAGCAATTATCTTAGGAGTTCACACTTCAGACCTTCTCCTCCGCATCTGAGAACACCGGAGGTCCAGTGTGGCCAATGTCTTGCCCGAGGTGCAACAAGTTAAAGAGCTAAAACCAGAACTCTGATTTCCCGCCGTGCTGAGGGGCCAGGCCTGTCTCGGTCGGTCCCCACCCTACTCAGCGTGAAGTGAAACCTCAACGCACACGACCTGCCCCGTGAGCTCTCCTCTTCTCCCAGCGGGTGCACAGCGATCCCCTCAACTCACCCCAAGGCCCTTCCTCAACCGGAGCTCTGGAGACAGCCGTGTCACTCCTGCCACTAACCTGCTCTGAATACACGGTCACGTTTATGTGCTCCTGTGAGGTCATGACGACTTGTCTGTGCATCTGCACATGCTCCTCCCACCTCGACCCCCTTATTATGTACCAGCTGTGGTCCTTCAAGGGAGAGCACTCCGCTCTGTGGGGAGGTGGCAGCGAGCAAGTTACTGCTCGCTGAAATGTTGTCTCTCTCTCCTGGAAGGAGTTGAGCCTCACCACAGCATCAGATTCCATCTGCACAAAGGGAAGTACAGAGCTTTCTCCTAAAAGCTCTCATAATTCATCTAATCAATCTCGTCCTGGAATTCAGGGTGATGTTTCTTTCACAGCATATATAAATCTATCTGGTAACTACCAGTTCAATGGCCTCTAAATAAATAATTAGTAGGGAATGCCAATATTTATTTGTATCAATTCCAAATGAGAACTTTCCTGCTCTAATTTTCTTCTTTATGTGAAAACTTTTTTCCTTCAATATTTCCTACTTTAATATAATCTGCCTGTAAAACTAATACTGTACTGGACTGGATCTCTATCACTGTAACCAAACACAAAGGTATATAGACTTTATGACAGTTATTATTTATGACAAAGAATTCCCTTTACCTGGCTAAGAATTTTCATCCCTGAGTGCAATAGCTTCTTTGCAGCTTTATAATAAATGGTCTCGGGTTTGTTGTAAATCATAGCATTAGTACACATTAGTTTGAAGTTATCCTGCAGAGAGAATATTAAAGAAGAACAACGCATTTAAAACAAAACAAAGCACCTTCCTGTCTCTGTCTGAAATCACACGGGTCCTTGAAAAATTTAAGATAAAGCCAACAAAAAACCCTATCCTTTTCTTTTACTATTTACTAGTCTAATAGCAATTCATTAAGTTTTAAGATTCACTAACAAAATACATACTGCTAAATTAATTTAAATATTACACTACATTCCTTTTCAAATTCTTAGACATTTTATAATTAATTACATAAACTTAAGCAGGCCTCACACTCAGCGCAGAGCCTGATGTAGGCCTCAATTCCACAACCCTGGGATCATGGCCTGAGCCCAAATCAAGAGTCAGATGCTCAACTGACTGAGCCACGCAGGTGCCCCCCAAGATGAAATTTTTAAATGGGTTTCTTCATGATAATCTAACCGCACAGAAAAAGAAATTAGAAGAAAATATTTCTACTTAATAGAATAATCTTAACTGAGTTCACGTAATTAAAAAATACTACTCTTAGTTTTAAAAGAGACATCTTAAGTTTCCATTTATGAACTAAATAATTTCAAATCTTGATGAAAACTGGGACAGGGCTAAATTATCACAATATTTCTTAGAAAATTCAAATTAACTGATCAAAAACATGAACACATGTACACTAATGTTAATGTTTGGGTACTATCATAAGCTAAGCCTAACTTGCAGAATGCTGCCACACCATGCTAATGTGCCATAAACCATATACCCTCAAAGAGTTGAAACATGTAACTGAAGTAGCCAAATTATCAAACCTGTACTATTGGGTTCAATTTCAAAGTACCTACATGTGCTGGAGAGCTCAATTCCACTGCATATTTTCATGGTTAAGTAATGTTTTACACTGCATAAATGTGGCAGTGATTATGCCAAGGCCTTACTGAGTTAAAAAGGTAAAAACCCAACAAAAAAAGAATCCCTCTAAACAAATCCCCTTCCTTCAAATTCAAACCAAATATTCAAACCTTGCTATTTAACAGCTGGTGATGACAGCTTAGAATACTTACAGGGGACAAAAACAGGTAGATATAGTATTATTTGAAAGCGTGTGAGAAGATGGACTCAAGGGTCACCAGAAATTTGGTATTAAATTTAAATTGGATTTAAATTGGATCCTCAGCATCTGGCCAAGTCTCTAATCAGTAAGAATTCTGCTAGGTCCCAGGTCTTTAAGAATGTGATGAAAGCCATGGACCCATTTCTCAAGTATATATACATACACCAAATTGAACACTAAATTGTTCATGTCATTTTCGTAGGTTCCCCTTAAAGGCTCATCTGTGGCTTCCATCCAGGGGATCTCAGGTTAAGGACCCTTGTTACAGATAGTAGGAGGAGCTTCTATTCCATTAAGAATTATTAAATATAGGGGGTGCCTGGATGGTAAGCATCCAACTTCAGCTCAGGTCATGATCTCACGGCTTATGGGTTCGAGCCCCATATCAGGCTCTGCTCTGTGCTGACAGCTCGGAGCCTGAAGCCTGCTTTGGCTTCTCTCTCTCTCTGCCCCTTGCCTGCTCGTGCTCTGTTCTCCCTCTCTCAAAACTAAACATTAAAAAAAATAATTATTAAATATATATTTTGGGAAACAGAGGCAAGTGAGAGAGGACATCAGAGGGCTATTACACTAAATGACCACTGGGCCTCTAACTGCAAGAGAGTACTGGATTGGGGCGCCTGGGTGGCTCAGTCGGTTAAGCGTCTGACTTCGGCTCAGGGCATGATCTCATAGTTCGTGGGTTCGAGCCCCATGTCGGGCTCTGTGCTAACAGCTAGCTCAGAGCCTGGAGCTTGTTTCAGATTCTGTGTCTCCCTCTCTCTCTGACCCTCCCCTCCTCACACACTCTCTCTCTCTCTCAGAAATAAATAAAACATTAAAAAAAAAAAAAAAAAGAGAGTACTGGATTATTCCGCTGATCTGATCTGTTAGGCAATTTGTAGATTCCATGAATCTTAACTGTCACATGCTAGGCTTTATTGGTTTTGGGTAATGGAACTTGGTCATTCAAAAAGCTGACTGACCTTTCTGCATACTTTCCATGTAATTACAAAAAAAACCAAAAACTTGAACAACCTAATGAGCTGAATAAACTAATTAATATTATATTGGACTATTTGGATGTTTCCCCAAAAGAAAACATACTAATGTAGAAAACTCCAGAAAGTTGAAAATATTAGTTCATTTCACTTATGACAAATCTTAATCATTTGTGCAAAAACACTTAGCGGCCCATTTCTACTCTCTCCTGTCATCGTAAGAGAAAGATCAGAAGAAAACTATTCACAGAAAGAAAAAAAAAACCTGTGAAATTTTTTCCATTAAGCAATAAGAAGGTCAGAAATATGCTGAAATAAACTGTTCTGGTCTAATTTTCACCAGATGAAAAGTTGGGAAAGCTTCCATTTCTCTGAATATAATTCAGTTTTTTCAGACTAAGTGGAATGTTCTCTATGTATTCAAATGAATAGTAAAGATAGAATTAAATGCTGGTTTTATTCATAAATCTCAACGGACTGATATGTGGATTCAAAAAGTAAAAGGTAATCTGTTAACTGACTATAGTCTAGAATTTAGATCAGGTGAGTACTACAATGTTCATGCAGAAAAAATAAAAGCAAAATAGATATTATCTAAACCAATTAAATTTGTGAAAAGTCAGAGAAAATTTCAAAAAACACGTGGTTCCTTTTCTCTGAAGATCAAAATGAAAAATTTACTGCTGAAATCAACATATACCAAGGCTATTTTAAGATGGAAAACACTTCCACTGTAACATTAGGCACACACATCATCCTGGTGGCTTACAGCCTCTTAACTTTTTTTTTTTTATGTTTATTTATGTATTTTGAGAGAGAGTGAGCAGGTGGAGAGCAGAGAGGGAGAGAAGAGAGAATCCCAAGCAGGCTCCTCCCTGTCAGCACACAGCCTGATGTGGAGCTTGAACCCATGAACAGTGAGATCATAACCTGAGACGAAATCAAGAGTCAGAAGCTTACCAACTGAACCACCCAGACGCCCCTTCATTTTTTAAGTTTTTAATCTGCTTCTCATTTGAAGAAAATATGCCCAACAAATGTAGCCAAAATGAACTCAGAAAGCAACTGACTTTCATCAAACTAGAACATGTAATTAAACCTCTGTTGACTACTTCTGGACAAGCCAACTTATCCTCTATCTGAGAGACACGCACACCTTAGTTTCTAGAAACAGAAAAGGAAAACTACCCTGCTGCAACTTTCATTTAAGTATCAATTTTATCTGCACTGGTCTGAAATTAAAAATCAGACATTTTTCATTTTAAAGGTGAGAATATATATTGCAGAATATATGAAACTCAAAATTTCTCTAGAATGCCCCAAAATAATAAAAGATATTAGATGGCTGAGTTTGCCTGGTTTCCTATCAACAAGCTCAAAAACGTTTTCTGAGACAGAGAAATACAAAGATTTTGGATATCAGAGTAAACTTAATTCTCTGCAAAATAAAAGGTCAATTACAAAGTTTCCTAATACCAAACATGTAGATTTCTACCAAGATGTTGTACCTGCAGTATCCAAGACTCTCAACTGAACAGATACGCTATTCTGTATCATAGGTTAGTCTATTGTCCAATCACGACATAAATAACTATATTTACCTTCAGTTCTTCTATGGACTGGTAATCATTGTTCTTAATCTTTTCTTTCATGGTACTAAAATCCATTGGATGCTTAATGATCATGGAGTAGCCAGGAGCAATAAAATCAGTCACAGGAAATGAAAAGAAAGCACTTGGGTCTTTCCTGTGAAGATATGAAAACGGTAATTTTATTTCTACTACAAATAAATCTACTGGTCTACGAGAAGTCAGAGGAAAAGCTTCAGATGTAAAAAGAATGTGTAGTATGCTAACATTCTTTGAAAAGTGAAAAAATGATTTTAAAGACGAATAACTAATAACAAGGTTAATATGTTTTACATACTAGTTGTACCTCTAAGACAGAGAATCATTTTAAGATATGCATATCTAATTGGTAGCACCTCATACATAGGGAAAAATGAAACAAAATATAAAATCCAGACTAACTGACCAATGTCTTGGCCTCTGGGAGGTAAACACTACGTACTTTTATCAACCAAAGGGGGAAAGGCAGAAATAACAACTATAAATGCACATCTGCAATCTCCCATGCTGATTTCTAACTATAAGCTCGGACTCTTGGGCGGGGTGGGGCACAGGATTAATACATCCATGTGAAGTTGGCTCCCTTATCAATGGCTCCCACTTCTATTTTGTCTACAGGGGAGAGCTCAGAAACCTGATATTAAAAAGGTCCTCAAAATACCCCCAAACTTAAGAACCAATGCTTTCTAGGTCCTCAATTCTGGCTGTGCATCAGAACCACTAGAGGAGCTTTAAAAAAAGCGTTCCAGCTGGGGGGCAGGGAGGGGAGGAGGAGGCTCAGCCTAGACCCACTAAATCAGAATCTCCTGGGAAGGAGGGCTGGTCCAGACACTGGTACTTGTAAGATGGAATACTCCTAGTAGTGTCGGAACATTTGGCGTTGGTAATTCCAGCACTGACAGGGTTGAGAACCAGTGCTTTACAATTAGGTCATTAGACTGATTTTTTCCTCTGGCAATTTGGTATACCAAAGTTTTTTTACTCCAAATAATTATATTAATAAACATGGTTTAAAAAATAATCTAGAGCACCAGCTTTTAATATGTATTTACCACATGCAGGCCCAATGATAGGTATTTGATGTATTTTACATGTAATCCTTACAAAAGCCATACAGGTGGTGTGTCCTCACTTAGATATGAGAAAACTGAGGCTCAGAGGGCCAATCATTTGTTCTAGATAATAAATGTGACAAAAGATAGAGCTGGAATCTATCCTTAGATATTTGTTCATCTCTAGCAGGATGCCTAAGCAGTGAGACTAAAAAATAAAGAATAAGCAAAAATATTCAGTCTGGAACTGATACATACAACTGTGTGCTACCCATAGTCGTTACTATGAAGAGCAGGAGGACCTCTTCAGAGCAAATTATCTCCACCCCCTAAAATCAGTCATTTTAATATGGCCCTACTCAATTACATTATTTACCAGCATTTGTGCTGATCCTCAAGGATAACGGATCCCTAAAGACTATTCAAAAAATGTGGCTATGGGTTCTAATCCCCAAAGTGCTCTGAGAAACGTGAATATCCCTGGACTAAGAGAAACCTTATTAAGTAGATTTCTTTTAGGGTGACATCAGTAGCCTACATCCTGATTGTGTCCTAAGAAATAAAATTTAAAAGGCAGCCCTAACACTTCATACTCATGCATTCTAGAGTTGGAATACTTAATGCTTACCTGTTCATATTTTTGGGACAAATAATGAATGATTTATTCAAGTGTAAAGACTTGAATTATAATTTTTTCAATTACTCTGTAACACCAAAAAGAGAGTGAAGCCACTAACTTCCGATCTTAACTGCAAAGCTGAACAGCTGTTGAACACAGATAACAGTAAAGGCGTTCACTTACAAAATGATTTATAATGTGCTCTGGGGCTAACAGAGAAGTACAACACAATGAGAAGAAAATTCATAATTACAATGCATGCCCTACACCCATGAATCCTCTGCAAATGACATAAATGTCATTTATGACATTCTTTGGGTTGAAAATTCAAATTCTGAGTAAAGACAGGTATCAAAAACAAGTATTTCAATGAAGATTGAGTTATTCTTTTTCTCTTTAAGAACTTAACATTGGTTTACTCTAGATACTAAAAATTTTAGAACAAAATTTTCCATTAAAGAGAGGGTCACAAATCCTATTTACTTTGTTTCTTCTCCCAGACTTAATAATTATTGAATATTCACAGCATGATAAGCATTGAACAAATATACAGAAGGTATTTTCACTTATTAGCAAAGTAAAAATATCTCTATTATTTATTCCCGGTTTAAAGCTTGAACATCAGAAGTTAGTTTTAAGAGAAATTTACCGTTAAGAATATTATGTATCACTCTTCAGGTTGCCAGTTAAAACAAACCAAAGGCGAACATTTAAAAGTCAGCTTCTTAAACTACTTTCTATTGCCAGGCAAAATATTTATCATCCACTTTAAAATCAAGTACATTTGGATTTAGGCCACAAAATGTGGCTTTAAATAATCAAAAATAGAGACGTGGTTTGGATCCTATATTTCTTATTTTAATTTCTAAGTTATAAAAATGTTGGAAAAAACATTTACCTCTGTAATTGTCTCATCAGTTGATTCAAAGCTTCTTGAAGGGGTGTCTGTTCTACTTCTAAAGCAAAGGAGAAAGGAAAAGAGTGTTTTCAAAAGAAGATTCTAAAGAGTATTGTTTAGCTTATTTTCTTTCCATATGACTTACCTAATACTCACCATTAAATGTCTTATACAGAAATTTCATTTATCTTACAAATATTTGAAGTACTAGAGCATCAATTCAAAACTGAAGCTACTTTAAAGGTCTTATGCAGTGACAGAAATAGAAAACTTAAAAAAAATTCAATTAAACAGCTTTTAATCTTAAAAGTTAAACCCAGTAAACTTCCCTGGCTACAACCCTTAAAATAATTTCAGCCTCCTCATTCAAGTACGTTAATTCAGAGTTATTCCCACCTTCTTGTTTAGCTAAAGAGCTTGCGAGAGGCTTCTCAGGAGGCAAGTCTAATCTTACAGGGGCCTGGCACTGGACATCTTTTTCTGTCTCATTCTCCACACGGTCCCGATCTCGCTTCTTTTTGTCCTCCTAAATGGAATAAAGAGTAATAATTTAGAAATACTTCAGAATTAATACCTTTTAAAACAAATAAATAATTTCAGTGAAAATGAAAATAAGACACCACTTAAAAGAAAATAGGTTTTTAATAATGAAATCTTAATGTATTTTATTGCCATCTACTGGAAAAGGAGAGAATAACAGCTCCTGGGTGGGGGGTAGTAATGGTTCTATATCCTAGAAATAATCAATTAGAAAAACAGGACTATTCACAAAAGCAAGATAACATACCTAGGAATAAATCTAATAAAAGATGTCTAGTACCTTTTGGGAAAAATTATGAAACCTTACTGAGTGGTCACTGTGGAAGATCTGAATGAAGGAGATATACCATGTTCATGAATTGATAGCCAATTCTCTCCCAAGTAATCTACAAATAAAATGTTATATCAATCAAAATTGTAGGATAGAATTTTTCATGAAATTTGACAAGCCAATCATATAATTTATCTTGAGTAAATTATCAAGAATAATCCGCACAGTTCTGAAAAAAGTCACAATAAGATTGGTCTTACCAGACAGTATTTGTAATACTAACAGGGACAAACAGACCAATAGAGAGGATTAGAGGGTACAGAACCAGACTCGTGCACATAGACAAGTCTTGGTCTATCAGGGGTGGCATTATAAAGCAAAGACTAAAGGGCAGTGCTGGGAGAACTGGTTATCTACAAGAAAAGGAAAATAAAATTAGATCTCTACCTCATATCATCCACAAAAGTAAATTCCACATAGATTAAAGACTTAAAGGTACAAAGCAAAACTTTAAAACTTCAGATAAAAGTAAAGGATCTTAATGACCCAAGAGTAGGGAAAGATTTTCTTATCCATAAACAAAGCCAAAAGATTAGCCTGAAACACAGAAAACACAAAAAACTCAGAATATTAACAAAAATTGTGCAAAGAGCATTTATTCAGGTAAAAAGGCAAAAAGCCCAATAGAAAATGAGTAAAGGCTATCACAGGTAACTCCCAGAAACCTGAATATCAAAAAACATGCAAACTAATTTAAGCTGCCTAGAACTCTGGGGATTATAAATTTTAAAACTAGAAAGGATTTCCTAGCTCTCCGACTGACAAAAATTAAAATGCCTGAAAATGTCAAGTTTTGATGAAAACACAGAGAAATGGGGCTCTCATACCTTGCAGATGGGTGGGTAAATAAGTACAACCATTAGGAGAACAATTAACAATAATGTAAGGCTGAAGATGCCTTTACCCTACTTCTTAGCTTTTCTACTCCGGGGCATATACCCTAGACAAACTTCCTTTTACACAGTCTACATGTAAGGCAAGTACAAGAATATTTATTGCCACATTCTGAAATAGTAAAAAATTATGAACAATCCAATGCCTACTAAAAGGAAAATTTTTAAAAATTTTTTATTTTTTTAATTTACATCCAAGTTAGTTAGCATATAGTGCAACAATGATTTCAGAAGTAGATTCCTTAATGCCCCTTACCCATTTAGCCCCCTCCCACCCTCCCACAACCCCTTCAGTAACCCTCAGTTTGTTCTCCATATTTAAGAGTCTCTTATGTGGTCCCCTTCTTTGTTTTTATATTGTTTCTGCTTCTCTTCCCTTATGTTCATCTGTTTTGAATCTTCGAGTCCCCGTGAGTGAAGTCATGTTATCTTTAATTTTGCTTAGCATCATACCCTCTAGTTCCATTCATGTAGTTGCAAATGGCAAGATTTCATTCTTCTTGACTGCCATGTAATACTCCATTGTGTGTGTGCGTGTATGTGTGTGTATGTGTGTGCATGTGTGTGTCTTTATCCATCCATTCATCGATGGACATTTGGGCTCTTTCCATACTTTGGCTATTGTTGATAGTGCTACTATAAACACTGGAGATGCATGTGCTCCTTTGAAACAGCACATCTGTATCCCTTGGATAAATACCTAGTAGTACAATTGCTGGGTCGTAGGGTACTTCTATTTTTAATTTTTTGAGGAACTGCCAAACTGTTTTCCAGAGTGGCTGCACCAGTTTGCATTGCCACCAGCAGTGCACAGCAGGTAAAATTAATAAGCTAAAGTTACATCGTATCAAGATGTATAGTGTTCAGAACACTAATTTCTAGAGACAAAAGTTGAGAATACTGTTACACTGTTGTTTTATAGTTTGAATGTGTAACTGTATATTACTTATAGATGTATGTGGAAGTGGTAAAATTACAAAAACAAGTATGCAAGTGATACACAGGGAACTCATGGTAATGGTGGTCTCCTTGTCAGAGAGAGGAATAGGATTCTTGAAGAATACACAGAAAGCTTCATCTATATCTATAATCTCTTTCTTTTTTCAAAAATATTTATTTTGAGAGAAAGAGCAGGCAAACAGGGGAAGGGCAGAGAGAGGGCGAGAGAGAATCCCAAGCAGGCTCTGTGCTGTCAGCAGGGCTCGATCCCATGGCCCTGGGATCATGACCTAAGCCAAAATCAAGTCAGACGCTCAACTGAGCCACCCAGGTGCCCCTATACTTTAATTTTTTTTTTTTTTACAAAAACAAACAAAAAACCAAAGCCAAAAACCAAAAAAAAAAAAAAAAAAAAAGCAAAAGGTAAAAAAGCTATAGCTGGGTAGCTGGTATCCAGGTGTTAGTTTAATTATTCTGTGCTTTCTTTTTTAAAAAATTTATTTTGTACTAAAATTGTCCAAAAGTGTTTATTCTATGCCTTTGATAATCAAGATTCTCAACAGGATCTTATCGACTCCAAAACTATTCTCCTGGCTCATGTCCTAATTTATCATCCTAGTGTCCAGAGCAGTGGTTCTCAAAGTTTGCTCCCTGAGCAGCACCATCAGCATTATCTGGGAAGTTGCTAGAAGTGCAAATTCTGAGTTCCCATTATGGCTCGCAAGCTTCAGTGTGCACCGGAATCACCTGAAGGTCTTATTAAAACCCCAACGCCTTGGCCCTGTTTCTAGAACTACCCAACCAGTAGGTCTCAGGTAGAGCCTAGGAGTCTGCCTTGCCAGCAAGTCTCCAGGTCTTGTGAGTGTTGCTACAGGAATCGAACTCTGAGTGTCACTGATACAGAGCTTCTATTCTCAGGGTCCAAAGCATCTAGTACAGAATATATGACAGGTTTAAAAGCTCCAGAGAAAAATGTTATAAACTGTACTCATAGTGCTCTTGATCTCAGTTACCATCAAGTTGATTGGTGTCTGTTTTTTATGACTTCATGCCACATTCTGGAACAGCACATTTTGACTTTGGAAAGTTTTGAGTCTTTTCTGCCCAGAACACCTGCCATCAATCTTTTGTAGGCTGGCAAATTTCCTTCTGTTCAATGAAAAAAAAACCCCCAGAGACACAGATTCCTTCCTATGAAATGTAAATTGTGAAGTGAGGGCAGTCTGGAAGGCAATAAGGCCTCTCCTAGGTGGAAGGAACTAGGGCCATAGTGCCAGGAATCTAGAGCAGGAGTTGGCAAACTTTTTTTGGTAAATGGCCAGACAGCATATAATTGAGCTTTGTGGTCCTAAGGTCCCAACTACTAGCCTTCACTGTTGTGTCATGAAAGCAGCGCTGGCCAATACATAAATGAATGGGTGTGGCTGTGTTCCAACAAAACTTTATTTATAAACCCAGGTGCACTGGCCATGGTTTGCTGACCCATGGTCTATGGGCTCAAGTTCTAGCCCCAGCTTTATCCTTAACACACTGTGACCTTCTTAAGCAATTCATTTATTCTCATCAGGCCTCTTCATCATCCACGAAATAGAGATTTAATTGTTGATTTTATTTACCTTAGAGAATCAATGGAATGTGAAACGAGGTCAAGAAATAGGAAAGTTGAAAAAGTACCAAAGGACAGTATTACCTGGTCACTTTACCCTGTCAGCCTAGTCTACATTAACCACCTTATTATTCAGTATGGCAAGTGAATATAGCCTCCCTTCTGGGCTAGAGTCCAAAGAGAAAAAGAATATCCAAACCTACACTTGCAAAGCACCTTAAACTGAATGGAGATTCAGGAACATGTTACTACTGCCAGACGAGAATTAGGAGACCTGCCTTCTAGTTTACCACAATGCGACTCTGAACAAGTTACCTCACTCACTTAGTTTCACCTACAAAACAAGAGGCTTTGACCTCTACAGTTCTCTCTCCACTTAAAATTCTGATTCCAACCTTCTAATTTTCTTCACGATTCAGAACACAGTGAAGAATCTTGGGGCACGTGGGTGGCTCGGTCGGTTAAGTGTCCAACTTCAGCTCAGGTAATGATCTCATGGTTCGTGGGTTCAAGCCCTCTGTCAAGCTCTATGCTGACAGCTAGCTCAGAGCCTGGAGCTCGTCTCTGGATTCTCTGTCTCTGTCTCTGTCTCTCTCTCTCTCTGACCCTCCCCTGCTCATGCTGTCTCTCTCTCAAAAATAAATTAAAAAAATTAAAAAAAAAAAAAGAATCTTACTGAGAATGTCCCTTACTAAAAGTCACACAGACATGTAAAACCAAAAGTTAACAGTTATGCTTAGTAGTTAATGCATTTTGCCAATTACATATAGAAAACTGAACCAAAATACTAGAGCCATTTAACTTCAGGTAGCCAAGAAAGAAGGGTTTACAGTTACAGTTTATAGACAAGCTCTGATTCTGGCTTTGCCACGTATTAGCCATGAAATTATGGACAAACTATGTAATGGGGGGGGCACTAATTTTCTTATCTTTAAAACACACACAATACATAGCTCAGAAGATTGTTTTGAGGATGAAAGACAGTCTATGTGAAATTTCAGCAAAGCACTTGCCCATACTGTACACCCCTTCACTCCCGCGTATAGATAAACACTGGTGGGCAACACACACACAGCCCTGCCCTTAGGCAGCTGACGGTGTAACAGCAGAGACACACATTAAACAACTCATTTAAAAAAAACCCAAACAGATTCCATGGAGAGAGTAACTGTTGGGTAAATCTAACTTCGACGGGACAAGTGTGGGAAGGCTTCTACGAGGAAGTAACATCTGAGCTGAGATCTGAAGGACAGAATTTAGCCAGGCTGGGGGTGGAGGTGGGTGGGTGGAAACAGCATTCCAGGCAGAGGAAATATCCTGTGCACAAGAAGGTCCAGGCAGGAGAGAGGAACAGAGGCTATTTCTGTAACTACAAACACACTGTACTTAAAACTGATTTACTCACAATTCAATGGGAAGTTATTTTATTAATTCGTGAGTGACACTTTTGAAGCAAATCTTTGCTCATATTATTAATATTATACGATCATTGCACTGTAAACACTTCTTTCACTAGAGTTCCTTGTGGGCAGGGTCCCATGTCATTTTTAGCTCTATACTCACAAGCTCAACAATGCCTAATGCATAATACTTGCAGAATGAATTAATTACAGGAGACAGCATGAAACAGGAATGTGAAAGTATGCAAATTAATGGCTGAAGTCCTTAGTGATAAGTACCGTCCTTCAAGTCAGCTACTTTCAGAAGAGATATAGATACAGGGATCTCTAGTTATACTCAAATAATGCTTCCGACGTGCAAAACAATTTTAGAGTTTAACAGGCGATTCTGAATTTAATCGAAAAATCAGTCTTACTTCAAAGCGACACCTCATTTTTGGCCTTAGATTGAAGACAGCATCTGCTGCCTACCTAGCCTGTACCTACCTCTCTGATGCCTCCCCCTGGCTCCCCAAGGCAAAACAAGAAACAATTTCCCCTGGACTCCCAGAACACTTTACTCATACCTCTACTAGAAGTTCCCAGGCCAGGAAGCTTCTCTCCTCTCACATCTGATTCCCCAGCCCAACTCAGGTCCTCCTGTAGGGCAGGAACTCTAGCTTATTCACCTTCACCATTTGAGTGGAATAACAGAGTCTGGCATGTAAAGGGTATCTGGTCAATGTCTGCTGAGTAATTAAATGAATAAATAGCCTTTCCATCAGAGGAGCAACATTACTCTTACCCTCTTCATCTTTCTTTCTCTAGGAGTGCCTGGCTCACTCATCTGGAAGAGTGTGTGACTCCTGATCTTGGGGTTGTGGGTTTGTGCCCCATGCTGGGTGTAGAGATCACTAAAAATAAACAGGGGCACGTGGCTCACTCGGAAGAGCATCTGACTTTTGATCTCCGTGTCATGAGTTAAGCCCCACACTGGGTGTGCTCGGAGCCTACTTAAAAACGAACAAATTTTAGGGGCATCTGGCTAGCTCAACTAGAAGAGCCTGTGACTCTTGATATGGGGGCTGAGTTTGAGCCCCACATTGGGTACAGAGATTACTAAAAAAAAAAAAAAAATAATAATAATAAATAAACTAACTTAAAAAAAAAAAGAGAACAACCTCAGGAGGAAACAAGAGTGGAGGATTTTCTGCTGTGAGATCCTGACTTTGGCAAATGTCATACCAAACACATCAATGAACTGTGTTTTGACAGAATTTCCATTTTGCTTAATGATTTCAGTCATTCATTTCTTCTAGTTATGAGCTACCTCATTCTCTATGCCTTCATTAACTCAGCAATAAAATGAGATACTAACAGCACCCACTCCACAGATCCACAGAGCTATTTTTAAGAATTAAAATAGTAAAGAACTCAGAACTGTGCCTGGCACACAGTAAACACTCGAATGTTAGTGTTTTTGTTTTTTTACTTTGAGACAGAGAGAGAGGGCACATGCACATGCAAGCAGGGGAAGGGCAGAGAGGCAGACAATCCCAAGCGGGCTCTGCACTATCAGCACAGAACCCAATGTGGGGCTTGAACCGATGAACTGTGAAACCATGACTTGAGCCGAGGCTGGATGCTTAACCGACAGAGCCACCCAAGTGCCCCATGATTCTTGACTTTTAATTGTACAAGATGAAAATACACGCATATTATAGTAACAGCTCAGAGCACACGGTTTACCTCATGTTGCTTGAACATGCAGTGTAACATCACTGTAGTCTGAGTTCTAAAGACCAGCTCAAATGCCACTGCCTGAGCAAAATCTTCTGTGATTCCCCGGCCCAGCCCCAGGGACTCCTAGAACACTCAGAACTAGCTTTATCTCCCATTCCCCCTCCCCCTACCC
>NW_027551573.1:8150385-8156019 GCF_008692635.1 Crocuta crocuta | reverse complement strand
TATCCCCCACTCCCCCTCCCCCTACCCCCCCACGGTTAGGCGCACTGTGAAAGGGTGGAGGTCAGTGTCCACTTTAACAACTCTTTTACACTGAAGACCTCTTTAAGGGCAGGATTCGAGTTCCTGTTCTGGCACTAACTATACAATTTTGAGCAAGTGACTAACCCCCCTGGGCCTTCAGTTTTCTCACCTGTAAAAGAGAAGACAGGATGATCTGGCGCTTCTACCTTTGGACATATATCCAAAAGAACTGAAAACAAGTTTTCAAGAGATACTTATATACTTACGTTAACAGTGGCATTATTTATAATAGCCAAAAAGGAGAAGCACACCAAAAATCCACTGACATTAAAAAATTTTTAATTTGAGAGAGCATGTGAGTGGGTGTGGGGAGGCAAGATGGGAGACAGGGAGGGAGGAAGGTGGGGGAGAGAGAGGGAGAGAGAATATCTTAAGCAGGCTCCATGCTCAGCACAGAGCCATGCAGGCCTCAATACCATGACCCTGGGATCATGACCTGAGCCAAAATCAAGTCAGATGCTCCACCAACAGAACCACCCAGGCGCCCCACAGAATTTTACTTACTGCCCCTCAGTTTTACTTCATTGTCCTCTCATGCTTATATTACTAGACCAAAAGATAGGAGCATTTGTTCATTGGCTGTTATTTATTTATATTTTATTTATTTTTAAAGTTTATTTATTTATTTTGAAAGACAGAGAGAGTGTGTGTGCATGAGAGGGGGAAGGGCAGAGAGAGAGGGAAAGAAGGAGAATCCCAAGCAGACTCCATACTGTCAGTGCAGGGCTCGAACTCACGAACAAGGAGCTCATGACCTGAGCTGAAATTAAGAGTTGGACGCTTAACTGACTGAGCCACCCAGGTGCCCGTTATTTTACTTTTTGTATGATGTAGAACCTGGAAATAAAGGACTTGCAGATGTAAAGCTGGATCTTTAGGAAATACATAATAAGAGTTAAGCCAGCACACAAATTCTTTACCAATCATTCAGCATTTCAATGCTGAGGGGTGGTGAGAATAAGCCAACAGACTTTCAGAGGGGTGGTATCTAGATTACGGCCTGATTCAAACGAAGGGATGTTGTAATATTCTGGCTGGTATTAAAGGCCATTGTGCTACACAGAGAAATACTACTGATCGTAACTGCTTGGACATTTTAAACTAATATAACCAGGGCCTTCCCTACTCAAAGGAAGAAAACCATTTAACTCCCGACACTTTTGAAAAATTATAGGGTCTTATGTTGTAAGTGTGTGTGCTTCCCCAAAACTTATCTCTTCCTTATCTTCCCTAAGTAACAGATTCCTGACTTTTATTAGGATACAAAGCCCCACCTCCTTCTGGAACTAAGACACTGCCCAGGCTCTCTAGCAACTAGGGTGGCCATGTGGTTACCTTGTGGCTGACGAAACACAAGCAGATGTATGCCTTTCAGAAAAACGCTGTAAAATGGCAAGGCATGCTTTATCCTTTCCCTGCATCCTTCCTTCTTCCTGCCACATGAACGGACCAGAGAGTCACCAGTCCCCCAGAACCACACATACCCCAGCCCCTTCCAGGCCCATGGGTGTTACACAGCTGATTCTCCCCCAAGAAGAGGCCAGAGGCAACTGCTGGTCCTAAAATTCCCTGGAGATCCAGAACACAGCTCAGAGAGGAGTGTCCTTCTGAAGTCTCCCTATCTAGACAACACTAGCAAAAGAACCCCTTCTCCCCATCTCTGGTCTGGCCCACAAAGAAGGGATGACCCAAATAACCTCTACAGAACCAAATACACCCCAAAGAATCTGGAATGTCCCATGGTCCCTGAGTCCTGGGGAAATGGGACCTTGGGCAAATTCTCTTCATTTCTGAGTTTCCACATTACCTCTTATATAATGAAACCCAACCTACCTGTCCTATCCTGCAGAGTGTTATGTCCAAATAAGACTACAGATGCAAAGGCATCTTAATTTACAAGGTAATTAAAATACAATGAGGGCTAATGACATTTAGAGCCACAGTCAAGAAAGGGCAGAGTGGCTGGAACAGAGAGGGAGAATTCCAGGAACTTATCCCAAAGATGTCCTTATAAAGGTATACAAAAATTTGTGTCTGTGAGGCTCAATACGGCTTTATTTGTAACATTCAGATGTAATATTACATAAAATAAAATACAGCACATCAATATAACCAAATACTACGCAGCTAATAAAAAGAATAAGGTAACTGACAAAAGAAGAAATGAAGAACACGAGTGTGTCGGCCGGCCTTATGGTGCCAGAACTAAAAACAGAAAGCAGTTAAAAGCGGCGACCTCAACTTCCAGTTAAATGAGATGAACAAAGTACAGATGAGACGACAGGATGAAAGATGCCCACACATTCGGGAGATGAAAGGCAAGCGTAGGAGCGTGCAGATCACAGAAAGCAAGAGACCTCCTGGGTGCAGAAGTGGACAGCGGGGAGAAGAGTTGGGCAAGCTCGCACGTGGAGACCTAAGGAACCAGAGTCTCCAGCCTGCATACGGGTCAGAGGTGGGGAGAGCCGCAGGGCTGAGTGCAGAGCACTGGGTGCTGGGCGTCCGTCTCCTACCCCCGCTGGACCCCAAAATACCAGCAGTCGGGTAAGGTCCCTGTTCGAGGAGGGATTTCTGTCTGGAGAACAGACATTTGGGGGTTCCTCACCAAAACGATCAGGTCTCTGTTTAGTGACTCTACAGCTAGAAAACTGTCCAGATGCAAAGTCTTTAATCAGCCTTTTTGTACTTCACAGTGAAAAACAGACTAGGACGGCACAACAGGTATCCAAGGGATGCTGTTAATGTAAAAGGAGACCAAGAAAATAAACTGGAAGAACTGGAAATAAAGACAATGGAAGGAGCAAAAGAAAACTTAAAAGGGAAAAAAAAGGAAATAACCATCAATTGATATCCTCAGAGGAAAAAAAGATGATACTGCATAGAAAAATAAGAACAGGGTGCTATTAAAACAAGGACAACTAGGGGCGCATGATTCAGCTGGTTAAGTGTCGGACTTCAGCTCAGGTCACGATGTCACATTTCACGAGTTCGAGTCTCACATGGGGCCTGCTGCTGTCAGCGCACAGCCTGCTTCAGATCCTCTGTTCCCCTCTCTCTCTGCCCCTCCCTCTGCTCACGCTCGCTCTCTCAAAAATGAATAAACATTTATTTTTCAAAAAAGGACAATTAGAGAACAAGATGCTTTCAAAATTCTAGGAGATGGTAATTTTCCATCTAGAATTCCATGCTGGGTCAAGCCATCAATCTATAGGACTACACGATGGTAGAATAAAGATATTCCAACACGTAAGGACTTACAAAAACCCACCTCCTACGAATGCTTTCTTTCCTAAGGTTCCTAGAGGTAAGAATCCACCAGAGCAAGGGAACAACTCAGGAAGACACGGGATCCAGGAGAGAGGCAGAGGAGGGTCCCAGAAAGCCTGGAGGACTGGTCCAGAGCAGGAGGGCACAGAGGCCTCCCAAACGGACGTCTCAAGAGAAAGGGAACCGTCTGGTCATGTGAAAACAGAAATCAGATGGGTTTTATGCCTCTGTCAGTTTGGGACGATTTGGTACACAAACAAATTAAAGCAACTAACAAGAGGTCAAGTTCAGCCCTGTATTTACTACAGTTGTCACCACGGAAAAATAATTGAACACTGAATACTGACCTAACCAACAATTGTGATGATATACCTACGTGGGGGACGGAGGAAGGGAACTTGGGGGAGTGAAGCAGTATTAGACTGCTAACTTAAATTCTCATCTTCTGTAACGTATGAATAAAAGATGTACTGATAAGTCAGGAAATAACATAAACTACAATTAAAAATGGAGACAAATATCCAAAGGAAAAAACTAAAAAGTTTTGGAAGTAAAACTCTAGGCTGGAGCAGCTGATGGCTTTTGTGGTAAAAGCCCTGAAGTACTCTTGACTTTTAAAAACTATGTTCATTGGGGCACCTGGGTGGCTCAGTAGGTTAAGCGTCCGACTTTGGCTCAGGCCATGGTCTCATGGTTCGTGGGTTCAAGCCCCGCGTCAGGCTCTGTGCTGACAGTTCAGAGCCTGGAGCCTGTTTCAGATTCTGTGTCTCCCTCTCTCTCTGCCCCTCCCCCCACTAGCAAACACTCTCTCTAAAATAAACATTAAAAAATTTTTTTTAAATCATATGCATGTAGCTTTTATAATTAGAAAAAGAATACATTAGTTTTATATGTTGTCACAGTCTAGCCAAAGGCAATTAATAACTGAGGCAGAAAATAACATATTTAAGAAATTCTAAATAGAGTCTCTAAGATTTAGTGACTTATCAGTGTAATCACATGGGCTAGAACACCTCTATTATATATATAAAAACATAAAAAAAAATTACAAAACTAATTTACGGAGATCGATCTTCAAGATGAAGTAGCTGATTTATGAAATCACTCAGGGACATGTTAAATCTGGGAAGTGCAGACATCTAGGCTAATTCCGGGTACGGCTGCGGAGCCTGCGAACCAAGACAGCGGCGACTCCCCCCAACCCCCTTTTTTCTATTAACTGCAGATGCTTAGGAAGATGCTGGTTTTTATCGCTGGGGTCCTATCCCTTAAAGGCGTCTGATCGGGTTTTCTCTTCAACGGACTTGAGTTCTAAGGCGAGAGCTGGCCCTTATATACCCGGCATTTTAGTACTTACTTGGAACAAAACCTGAACCCCAGCACGTCTCACGCACATTTGAAAGGACCATTCTGGGTAGGGCTGAGGCTGCTGCGAGCGTGCCGCTGTCCGACACCGCTGTGAAAACCAGGCCTCGGCTGCTCCCTCACCTGCTGTGAGTGTAACTAAGCGCAAATCAACCAAGAGCTGCTGAGACTGGCAGGTGATTCACGTTTCTAGGCTGCCCTGCTCTTCCTCAAAACCAGACAGACCTTCCAGGCGTTTCGGCGCCTCCCTAGACACAGACTAGAGTTGGGGGGGGTGGTGCAGCAGGAGGCGGGAACTGCAGCCGAGCGGCACCCCCAGCCAAGCTGGCGCCCCGCAACCTCGCTTACCTTGACTCGTCTCCGTTTCCTCCCCTTTTCTTCCCCTGGAATCTGCTTCTCTCCTTTCTTCCTCTTTTTCCGCTTTCTGTCCTTGTGTTTGTCATGATCGTTCTTGTCCTCGAAGAGGCTGGAGTCGTGGCCCGAGCTGCCCGTGGAGAGCTCAGTGACTTCGTTCCCTCCGACTTTGAGGACCAGCTTCAAGGGCTTCTCTACATACTCTTAAACAAAAGGAGGGAGCCCGATTACCGGCGGGCCGCGCTGGGGAGCACCCGCAGGGCAGAGGCGCCGCGCGGGCAGGGGGAGAAGGGGGACCACGGCCGGGGAGGCTCTGGGCGCGCAGTGGGCGCCCCGCGAAGCACCTGTTGACTGACGGACACTCGCCGAGCGGGGACCCCGAACGCTGCGGGCCTCTGGGGGCCGTCTCACACCTCCACACAAAGGCCCCGCGGGGATCCGGGGGGCCCGGGTTCGAATGCCGCCCCCGCCTTGGGGGCAGGGGTGGGGGTGTGCGCGGCCTCCGGCGGGCCGCGCCCCCTTCGCGGGTCCCCGGCCTGCCCGTGGGAGGTGCGGCCCCTGGCCCGC
>NW_027551573.1:8144452-8150342 GCF_008692635.1 Crocuta crocuta | reverse complement strand
CTGGCGGCCGGAGGGGGCGCTGCGGCCCGCGGGCCTGGGGGGCGGGGCCGGGGGCGGGGCCCACGGCTCAGACTCCTCCTTCCCTCTGCTCTCTGGTCTCTCTCCCTCCCTTCCTGTCCATTCTCTCTTTTTGGCTCTTCTCCCTTCCCTCTCTGTCTTTCTTCCCTCCCTCCTTTCTCTCTCTTTCTGTCTCTGTCCGCTTCTCCCTCCCTGGCTCTGTCTCTCTCTCTCTCTTTCCCTCTTCTTACCTCTCTTCTCCCCTTTCTCCCTTCTCTCCTTTCTTTCATCTCCCTGAGCCTGAGACTCAGCCTGATTGTCGTCTCTCCCTCCCTCCCTCCCTCTCTGTCCCGCTTTCCCTTCCTCTTTTGCTGTTTTCAGTCTCGTTGTCTCTCTGTCTCTCTCTCCCTCTCTTCCTCTGTTTCTGTGTGTCTGCCTGTGTTTTCATCTCTCCCTCCTTTCCTCTCTGTCGCTGTGTGTCCCTTTCTCTTCCCTCTCTCCCTTCCTCCCCTCTCTCTTCCCTCTTCTCCCCCTCTCTTTCTCCTTCCCTCCATCCTCCCACCTCTCGTCCTTTTCTTTTTTTTTCTTCCTTTTCTTTTCTTTGTATCATCCTTCCCACTTCCCTGACTTCGTGCTTCTATCCCTCTTCCCTTTGTTTATGTCTTCCTTTAACAATATGTATGGGATCCTGTACTGGATGCCAGATCTAGCAAACCCAGGACACTGGGAACTGGAGGATTCTAATCTTAAAAACAAAAAACAAACAAGAAAAAAAAAACCCAAAACCAAACAAAAACAAAAAACCCCCAAAACCCACCAAACTTATGTGCTGGTATGTAAAGGCCTCCCAAACTGTAACGAAAACAACATCAAGCCGAGAGTGTCGTTGGTAAGATCCATATATGGAAATAAATGTTGACATCTGGATGAAAAGGCTCCAGTAGCCCTGAAGTGGATTGTTTTAGTTTTATGTTTCTCTCTATTGTTTGATTTTTTTCCATGTGCATGTTAAATTTTTAATAAAGATACAATTTAGAAAAGTACAGAAAATATATCAGCTCTTACCAAGTGAGGGTCCAGACTAACGCCATTGCTCTGTACATGGACGTCTACTCCTTCATGATGTTTTAAGTCTTTCTCACTCACTCTTATCCTCAGGTGCTGAGCCCTACGGGAGAGATGTTGTTCACATTTCTGTTTGTTGCCATTTACCCAAATATAGTATTAAGATGTATTTAAAAGAGCACATCTAGGGACTTTGGCTGCAGGGAAACAAAATAATGTTGATAATTTTCTATATGACAGCATCGTAAGATAGGAAGTGCAGAAACATTTTGCAGATGGAGGAATGGATGCCCAGAGAAGTGAAGTAGGTCAACAGTGAATGGTAGAACCTAGACTCAAATTCAGGTTTTTCTAATTTGAACCACAAGCTCTTTTTCCATGTGAATAAGGTGAAGGATGTCTTGAGGGACTCTACTTTGAACCTTATAATGTCCTGTGTATTTTCAGATAAACCCATGATCACAGCCTTACCTCAAGAAAGGCAAAAGTCATTTATGCGTTAGTAAGAATTTGGACCTCTGGATCACGTCTCCCAGGAAGATTTGTAGCTTTAGCTTGAACTCCCAATGGCAAAACACTAGACTTCTAGTTCAGGACCCTATGGTTGGAGTGTGACAGATACCAAGTTTGAGTTATTTCAAGTAAATAAAAAGATTTCAAGTAAAAAGGTTTTCAACTAAAGCTTGAAGATGGGAACCAGGGATTTGATACTGTCTGATTTCTCTCTCTCTCTCTCTCTCTGTCTGTCGTGTTTCTGTGTATATAGGGCTCCACTTTTCCCCCTCTCTATATGGCTAAAAACATGGTTACCAGCAGCTGCTTCCTGAATAACTGGGAAAATAGCCTCTTCTCTGATAGCTTCACCCAGGAAGAAATGCCAGAGAAAGGCTCTGATTGGCTTAGGTTGGGTTATGTGTCTTAAGGGCCAGGGAATGGGAGACTGATCCAGCTTGGATACCCAGTCCACCCCGATGGCCAAGAGGAGTTAGTCTGTGACTATCAGGCCTCACCAGATCCCCATGGTTAGCCTCGAACAAAGGAAGTTTGTGTCTGTTGCCTCCCTGGCCATCTGCGAGGCGGAGTCAGAGTCTGGGAAGGGGGTTGTGCTGGGGAAGGTAACTTGACCGCTCTGAGATCAAGCTACCACCATTGCCCACTAAGTATAGGGCAAAGCTTGGTTCAGCTTTTCAGCCATTGGCCGGAATCTTTTTGCTTTAACTCCCCGTGCGGGTCTGGCTTCCAGGGTGGCGTGCCTCACTCCAGTCCAAACCTGTGAGTTTACCTCTTCGCACCTCATCACCCGGTGTGCTTCCGCAGGGAAGGGTCTGGTCTCATTCCCTTTGTTTCCATAGCACCCGGCACAGTGACCACTACTTTGCAAATACCCCTCAGAGCTAGCTCGCTCTGTGTGTGTGTGTGTGTGTGTGTGTGTGTGTGTGTGTGTGTGTTTATGTGTCTGTGTCTGTCTGTCTGTCTTTTTTCTTTTCTCTGACCAGCCTGGAATGGAGCGAAAAGGGCCTAGTTAACTTATTCCCACTATGGAGCTGAGTAATTGCCCTCCTCCCCTCAACAGAGATCGTACACAGGTTCCCAAAGTGTTCACAGCAGTGAAAAACGTGTAAGGGCCTGAAATGGCAAACATCTCACAGAAACTCCTGGGAGACAGTCCCCCTGGTTTCCCCACTTTGTAAATTCCCAGCCCCAGGACAGTGCCGGGTACATAAAAGGCCCCAGAAAATGCCAGCTGAACTGAACCTTGCTGTGTAGTCCAGACTCCAAAGTGAGCCCTGAAGACTCCTGCCTCCTGGAGTCTATGTTTTCCAGTTGTGCATGGACAGAACTAGAGACTTGTTTCTAGGCGTTAGGATGTGGCAAAGGTGATGAGATGTCTCTTTCGTGTTTCAGTTACTTAAGCTTATGACTTCTGTCTTGCTAGCCAACTGCACTGCCATCTTGGCCCGCATGTTTCAAGGAAGAAGGGCGCCATGTTGGAGAGGCCTACGTGCAAGGGACTGGGGGCAGGCTCCAGCCAACACTCAGCAAGGCAGCCCTTGAGCCATTGACCCTGCCAACAACTACCTGAACTTCAAATGGAATCCTTCCTCCATAGGGCATTCAGATGAGCCCTCAGCCCTGCCTCACACCTTGATTGCAGCCTCCAAGAGACCCTGAAGCAGAAGACCCAGGTAAGCTATGGTCAGACTTCTGGCCCACAGAAACAACTGTGAAATAATAAATGTGTGTTTACTTAAACCATTCAGTTTTAAGGGAATTTGTTATACAGCAATTGATAGCATACACAAATATTATCCCAAATACGGAACTTTCTGAGCTTGCTGCATATCTCAATAAGAAGGACTTAAGTGAGAGTAAAGGAACAAATTGCCTGTGCGTGGTACTTGCCTAGAGTGTTGCACACACTACTTATCCCTTTTTCTCCTTTCCCTAGCCTGGTGAGAGGAACATTTTTATCTGTGTCCCAGTGAGGAAACTGGAGCCTGAAGAAGTCAAGTGGCTTATCCAAGGTCACACAGCTTGCTTCTCTAGGATCTGAATCCATGCCTGCCTACCTTCTAACCACAAGGCTGCACTGCTCTTTGAAAAGAGGGCCAGAAACCTCCCAACTTTCTTCCTGCATGTTTGGAATAGCATCAGATGGAAACAAATGCCACAAGAGGATACACACGCTTGTATGAACTTGTTGGAAGGGATGTTTGTGCATCGGAAGGATCAGAAGAGAAGTTAAAGAGTGGAGATCATTGTTATTTGCTGCTTATGGATTTCTGGGGTCCCATGAGGCTAAATGAACAAAGGGAACCCGAACACTGAAAAGTGACTGCTGTGCTGATGGAACAGTGCTCTGATGGAGAAACTTTGGGTTTCGTGATACCTGGGCACCGGTGCTTCTGGCCTGGGCTGTGTGGGGAGGCTTCATGGCAGAAGCTAGCTGTCCCCCATAAGGCAATGGGGACCTTTCTCTTGTGCATCCTTACTGGCTGTAGAGGAAGAGGACAGTCTTGGGAGAGACAAGGCTGACTCTGTGCCTTGCTTAGTCCCACACAGTACCCTCCTTCATCTGTGGGCCTCTGTCATGCCCCTCGCAGTCTGTTTTGCTGCAGCCGTAGTGGAGGCTAAACAGGGGTCTCGTCTTTCCGAGGTGGACTGACCTGACATGTTTTACCAGGTCCCTAGGACACAGCCCCCAAAGGTCTGGGGGCGAGTAACTGCCATCCCACCTGTTGACCATCTGTTGCCCACCCACCGCCAGCCCGCACCCTTGTTTAGGGTCCTCCCCGCAGCCCCCAGAGGAGGGTGTAGGGTGTCCATCTTAAAGAGGCGGGAGCTGTGGCCACATCGAGACCAGACAGGAACCAGCTACATTACACAGCGAGTGGGCGGGAGTCAGAACTGGAAGCCAGGCCTCCCAACACTTGGACCAGAGTAACTCCCTGCAGCTCGGGAGGGTGCAGAGTAACTCCCTGCAGCCCGGGAGGGGGGTGGCCTGGCTCCTCCGTCCCGAGCTCACGCTTTCCAGCTGTGTGACCTCGAGCACAGCACTTCACCCCTCTGCACCTCAGTCGCCCCTCCTGGACAAGGGCAAGGGAATCAGGCCCGCCGCTTCGTAAAGTGGTTGTAAGGACGAAAGAAGATAATGTGGTCAAAACGCCAAGGGTAAGACCACGTGTAGAGTAAGGGCTCGATACGTGCCAGCTGCTGATGTTACCTTTTAAAAATTTTGTGATTCATGGGGTGCCGGGGTGGATCAGTCGGTTAAGTGTCCCACTTCTGCTCAGGTCATGATCTTGAGGTTCATGAGTTGGAGCCCCGCATCGGGCTCTGTGCTGACAGCTCAAAGCCTGGAGCTTGCTTTGGGTTCTGTGTCTCCCTCTCTCTCTGCCCCTCTCCAGCTTGTACTCTGTCTCTCTCTCTTCTCCCTCTCAAAAATAAATAAAACATTTAAAAAATTTTTTAATTTTGTGATTCTTTGCAAACATACCTGAGGTGATGTCATTTCTCTGGTCAAACTGTCTCATGGCTCCTCATCACTCAGAGTCAAAGCCGAATCCTTACCTTGACTTTCAGGCCTGATCTGCCCCGTTATCTCTCCAGGCCACTTCCTGCCCCCATCACAGAGGCCGGCCGCCCGGTCCTCCTCACTGGCTTCTGATGCACCGGCTTCTGCCCCAGAACCTTGGCCTCTGCTCTTCCCGGTTCCCAGAGCATTCTCGCCTCAGCTCCTAGCCTGGCTCCTGCCCTAGTGTCTTCTGGTCTCCCGATGACTGCTTCAGAGAAGCTTCCAGATCAGAGATCTACAGCGGCACCTCCTGACTCCTTACCTTGAGTGGCTTTGTTTCTCTTAATAATACCGCGCAGGGCCACTGACCTCATGTCATGTGTCTGTTATGTGTCTGTGTGCGTGTTTATCAACTGTCTCCCCCCAGAAGACTCCCGACTCCCTGAGGACATGGATGGGGCCTCTGTCACTCACGGTTGTGTTGCCCGTGCCTAGCACGGAGCCAGGCTCAGCACAGGCCCTCAAGAAATATGTTTTGGATGAATGAATAAATGAATGAATGAATGAATATTTATTCTGTTTTATGAAGATAATGCCCTCCTACTTTCTTCCTCTGAGAGTCTTTTGGTTGGGGACAGGAGGTGACTGGTGGCCTCCCAGAGTCTGAGGAGGAGGAGGAGGAGAGAGGCAGTGAGGAAGGCTGGCCACTGGGGGGGGTGGCTTTCCCAGGAAATGGCCTCTGCTCCGCTCTCTAGGGCCAAGCCCGTCTGCAGAGGACTTGTTGCCCAGGGGGTGTGAGGCTGTGGCGGGGCC
>NW_027551573.1:8108578-8144447 GCF_008692635.1 Crocuta crocuta | reverse complement strand
CCCGGAGGCGAGCCCGGCGTCCCCTACATCTGGGCCCGGAACTTGGGCGCCTGTGGGGAGGGAGCTCGGGGAGGCCCAGTGGGCGGCCTGGAGTAGAGTGGGCCTCCCCTGGTTGGGCAGCCCTGGGAGGCCCAGTGGAGACTCTTCACAGGCCCCACAGATGAAAGAGGCTTCCTGGGAACTGACCCCATGATCCCATCAGGCTGAAAGCCCTGAGCATCANGCCTGAGGAACTCCCAAGGCCAGCTGTCCCGGCTACTTGCTTCTCTTGTCTTCCTTTGTAGGAGCTCCCAGCCTTCCGTGAGGGGTGGGCAGACCCAGCCGTGGGCACCAGTGCGGTTGGCGTGAGGGTCGGGGCAAGGGAGGAGGACAAAGGCTTCTCGCACCATGAAGGGCTCCCCAAGTGTGCAAGGACAGAAAGGGGGTGGCAAAGAGCCGGCTCTCCCGGGTACTCTGGGGGCGCCCTGCCCTCTGTCCCAGGGGGACGGGAGAGAGGAGGCATCCCCCGAGCCCAGGCCCCCAGCAGCTGCAGCCGGCGCCCCAGTTTGGCAGCGCGGGCAGCCGGCCCGGCACCAGCCTGTGAGCGCTGTGCAGAGGGGCCCCGAGGGGGCCGAGGCTGCCTCGTGGGGGCAGCTCTTTGGGGATGCAGTGGCCTGAGGTGATTCCCTGTGACAGGCTGTTGACAGTGCGGCTTCCAGGGTTGCTCACGATCACAGGTGGTGCCGCCCCAGCTGTCTGCCTCTGAGCGAACAAAAGAGAGGCAGCAGATGGCAGCTGTCCGTGTGGTGATCCTGTACCCCGCCCCCCCCATGGCCTCGGCGCTGTTTGCTGGAGGGCAGTGAGTCCAAGCCACGGTGCCCATTGTGGATGACCGCAAACGTCATTTGGACTCAGATGCTGCCAGACAGAGAGCAACTTGGAGCCCCTGATCAAGCATCTTCCTCCCTCCCACACCCTTCCTTCCAGCCTCCCTGCCTCACTTCCTTCCCAGCCTCCCTGCCTCCCTGCCTCCCTTCATCCTATTTTCTTGAGGGCCCACTTTTTTTTTTTTAATGCTTATTTATTTTTGAGAGAAAGAGAGAGAGAACAAGCAGGGGAAGGGGCAGAGAGAGAGAGAGAGAGAGAGAGAGAGAGAGAGAAAGACGTATAGAATCCAAAACAAGCCACAGGTTCTGAGCTGAGGCTGGAACCCATGAACTGTGAGATCATGACCTGAGCTGAAGTCGGATGCTTAACCAACTGAACCACGCAGGCGCCCCAAAAGATAAATTTTTAGAGAAGTATTAGGTTCACAGAAAAATGAGGGAAAGACACGTAGACTTCCCATATACCCCACCCCGTGCCTCCACACGTACGTAGCCTCCTCCATTATTAATATCCCCGACTGAAGTGTACCTGTGTTACAATTGATGAACCTGCATTGACACATTACCCGAAGTTCACAGTTCACATTAGAGTTCACTCTTGGTGTTGTGCATTCTATGAGTTTAGACAAATATAATGACATGTATCCATTATTACATCATCAAACAGAATATTTTTACTCCCCTAAAAATTCCCTATGCTCCATCTATTCAGGTCTTTCCCCCACCCCAGCCCCTGGCAACGGCTAATTTTTTTTGCTGTCTCCATAATTTTGCCTTTTCCAAAATGTCATATGCTTGGAGTCACATAGGATAGAGCCTTCTCAGATTGGTTTCTTTCTGTTAATAATATGCATTTAAGATTCTTTCACATCTTTCCTTCTTTTTCATCTTTTCATTTCTTTTTAGTGCTGAATAATATTCCATCTTCTGGATCGCCACATTGGATCACCACATTGTCTGGATTATCCATTCCCCTACTAAAGAACATCTTGGTTGCTTCCAAGGTTGGGTAAACATGTACAAAGTTATTATAAACATCCATGTACAAGTTTTTGTGTGGACATAAGTTTTCAAGTCCTTTGGATAAACACCAAGGAACATGATCGCTGGATTGGATGGCGAGAGTATGTTTAGTGCTTCTGAGCGAGCAAAAGAAATATTACAACACTAAATATGTTTAGTGTTGTAAGAAGCTTTACCTGTAATGAACGAAAGTCCTTGTTGCTCCGTGTCCTCACCAGCATTTGGTTTTATCAATTTTGGCCATTTTAATAGGTGTGTAGTGGTACCTGACTATTGTTTTAGTTCACATTTCTCTGAGGACATATGACATGGAGCATCTTTTCATATATTTATGTGCCATCTGTGTGTCTCCTTTAGTGAGGCGTCTGCTAAAGCCTTTGGACCATTTTTATTTATNAACCGCGAGATCATGACCTAAGCGAAGGTCGGACACTTAACCGACTAAGCCACCCAGGCGCCTCTTTGGACCATTTTTAAATCCAGTTGTTTTCTTATTATTGAGTTTTAAGTTTGTTTCTTTGTATATTTTGAATAACAGTCCTTTATCAGATAAGCCTTCAGCAAATATTTTCTCCTAGTTGGTAGCTCATCTTTTCTTCTCTTTATGGTGACTCACAGATCAGAAGTTTTTAATTTTAATGAAGTCCGGCTTGTCAATCATTTCTCTCATGAATTTGTGTGCCTTTTGGATTGTATCAAAAAAGTCATCGCCATACCCAAGGTTATCTAGATGTTCTCCCATGTTGTCTTCCAGTTTTATACTTTCTCATTTTACCTTTAGGTCTGTGATCCTCTGTGAGTTAATTTTTGGGAAGACCGTAAAGCCTGTGTCCTGATGCATTTTTTTTTGTGAAGATGTTCAGTTGTTCCAGCACCATTTGTTGAAAAGACTACCTTTGTTCCATTAGGTTGCCTTTATTCCTTTGTCAAAAATAGTTGACTATATTTATATGGATCTATTTCTGGACTCTCTATTCTGCTCCATTGATCTATTTGTCTATTCTTTTTTTTAGTTTATTTATTTTTGAGAGAGAGAGAGCGTGCGTGAGCACAAGCAAGGGAAGGGCAGAGAGAGAGAGGGAGACATAGAATCCAAAGCAGGCTCCAGGCTCTGAGCTGTCAGTGCAGAGCCCAACATGGAGCTTGAACTCACGAGCTGTGAGATCATGACCCGAGCTGAAGTGAAATGCTTAACCGACTGAGCCACCCAGGTGTCCCAACCACACTGTCTTAATTACTCTAGCTTTTTAGTAAGTTTTTTGAAGTTGAGTAGTGTCAGTCCTCCAAATTTGTTCTTTTTCAGTATTGTGTTGGCTATTCTGGGTCTTTGGCCTCTCTATGTAAGCTTTAGAATGTTTGTTTATACCCACAAAATAAATTTCTGGATTTTGATTTAGATTGCACTGGTTAGGTAGATCAAGTTGGGAAGAACCGACATCATGACAATATTGAATCTTCCAATCAGTGACCATGGAATATCTCTGTTTATTTAGTTCTCTGATTCCTTCCATCAGAGTTTTATAGCTTTCCTCATGTAGATTTGGTAGATTTATACCTAAGTATTTCACTTTTTGGGGTGATGATATAAATGGTATTATGTTTTTAATGTCAAATTCCACTTGTTCATTGATGGCTTATAGAAAAATAATTGGCTTTTGTATATTAACCTTGTATCCTGAAAACTTGCTATAATCACTTATTATTCCTTTTTTTTTAGTTTTTGATTCTTTCAGATTTTCTACATAGATGATCTGCCAACAAAGACAATTTCTTCCTTCCCAAGCTGTATTTTCTTTACTTGTCTTATTACATTGACTAGAACTTCCAGTATGATGTTGAAAAGAAGTGGTGAGAAGGGATATTCTTGCCTTGTACCTGGTTTTAGAAGGAATGTTTTGAGTTTCTCACCATTGAGAATGCTGTTAGATAGCTGTAGGTTTTTTCTTTTTAATTAGGAATTCTTTATCCAGATAAAGAAGTTCCCCTCTATTCCTACTTTCCTGAAAGTTTTTTAAAATCATGAATCAGTGTTGGATTTTGTCAAGTGCTTTTTCTACTTCTCCTGATATGATCGTGTTATTTTTTTTCTTTAGCCTGCTGATCCAGTGAATTATGTTAAGTGATTTTTGATTGTTAACTAGCCTTGTAACCTTGGATAAATCTCACCTAATTATAGAATATAATTCTTTTATACATTATGGGATTCTATTTGCTAACATTTTGTTGAGGATCTTTGTACCTGTGTTCATGAGAAATATTAGTCTTTAGTTTTCTTATAAAGTCTTTGTCTGGTTTTCGTGTTAGGGTAATGCTGGCCTCAAAGAATGAGTTAGGAAGTAGTACCTCTGCTTCTATTCTCTGAAAGAGATTGTAGAGAATTCATATAATTTCTTTCTTAAATGTTTTATAGATTTCACCCGTGAACCCCCCTGGGACTTGTGCTTTCTCTTTTGGAAGGTTATTATTTATTTATTTAATTGCTTTAATAGATAAGGTCCTATCAGATTGTCTATTTCTTCTTGTGTGAGTTTGGCAAATTGTGTCTTTCAAGGAATTTGTCCATTTCATCTAGGTTATCAAATTTGTAGGCATAGAATTGTTCACAGTATTTCTTTATTGTCTTTTTAATGTCCGTAGGATCTGTAGTGATGTCCTTTTTTTCATTTCTGATATTAGAAATTTCTGTCCTTGCTTTTTTTCCCCTTAACTTGGCTAGAGGCTTATTGATTTTATTGATCTTTTCAAAGAACCAACTTTTGTTTTCATTGATTTTCTTTTTTAAAAAAACTTTTTAAATGCTTATTTGTTCATTTTGAGAGAGAGAGAACAAGTGGAGGAGGGGCAGAGAGAAGGAGAGACAGAATCCCAAGTAGGCTCCACAAGATCAGCACAGCCCAATGCAGGCCTTGAACTTACAAACCGTGAGATCATGACCTGAGCCGATGTGAAGAGTCAGGCACCCAACCGGCTGAACCACCCACGCACCCCTCATTGATTTTCTTTATTGATTTCCTATATAACCAACTTTTATACCTTGGAAACAAATAAATCAAAATTTGAGTCTTCATTGATTCGAAACGTAAATGTTAAAACTTATAACTGAAAAGATAAAACACATTTGCACTAACGAAACTCTGCTTTTGTCTCTTATACACAGGAGCTCTGTTTATGACTTTGAAACTACAAGTTGCTAAAAATCTTTGAAAACCAATGATACACTCTATAGGGGCCCTTCCATGACTCTGTGATTCAGTTCAATAAAACACTGTTGTAATCAGATGTTTTAAAAAACTATCCATCTTTTGGTAAACCATAAAGTCATACAGATCTGTCAGGTTTGGGTGTGTGGTTGGATAAAATCATCTGGAAGACAATACAGGGTAAGAACACAGCACTGGAATTCAGGATGTCTGGTTCTCACCCTTGTTTGCTCAGCCTCCATGTGACAGAATGCTTCTGTTTGGTGTATCTAAAGCCCACCTCTAATGAGACTGAGCTTCAGATAATGCTACCTTCAGGGGCTCAAATGATGCCACAAGATTCATGCTTTCTCTGTCTTTTGGCTCTGCTTCCTCTGCAGTTGTCGTATTTTCAGACAGGCTATGACGGCTCCAGGCTGACATCCTCATAGATCCCAGTTCAGAGAAAATAGAATGTTTCTTTCCCTAGTGGTCCAGCAAAAAGTCATGAGGCTATTTGACTGAGCCAATTTAGCTCTTGTGCCGACTCTGAACCAATCAGCATGAAAGGGTGGGGGTGGGGTGGGGTTGGCCATGACGGTGGTAGAATTCTACGACAAGCCAAATCTCCTCTAGCCCTGGAGCTTGAGTGGGAGGCTTGTGCCACCAAACCATGTGGCCTAAGTTGAGGTCCCCAAGAGAACTTAAGATGCTGTTACCACAGGATTGGTGAATGAACGGTGGATAGTAAAAACAGTTTCTAAACTCGGTTCTCTAGCTACCTTGAGGGGACTTCAGTTTTGAGGACCCGAGGAGAGAACGATGTGTACAGCGAGAGGAAGAGTAAGTGTTCTGGGATGGACAGAGCCCGGAGGCACAGTGCTGTGTAAACTTGGCCGGCAGGCAGTACCTGGCTGAATAAAAACACACAGTGCTTAACAAACACAACAGGCTTCACAAAATGTGAACTCTTGCCCCTTGTGAGACCGGTCACCAACAAAGAGCTGACAGAGAAGCTCTTTCTGACTAATCACATTCTGGTTGGCCTGGTTGACTCTTGCCCTGCTCATCCGAGAGGCAAATGTGCCCATTTGCTTGGGGAAATGCCACCAGGGAAGCTCTTTCTGCCTATTTCTCTTCTGTGATCTTGTCTTTTCAGGGGCCAGTAGGGATCAGGCTTGGAACTGCTGACACCGTTGGCCCCATGAGAAAAATGTGTGAGGCTCAGCCGGATCTATTTATGCCAAAGTTTACAATGTCACTGAGTCATTCGCACTTGGAACTGCTGATGATTTGTTGTAATTGTTTAGCCCTCCATGTAGGTAATTCGGAAGGTGCTGATTGATGAATGGCCATCCCTTTCTGGTTTCTGAGGCAGAGAAAGGAAAAACAGAAGTTTCGCCTTTATTCAAGAGGGAAAAGCTTGGAGTGGGGGACGCAGTTTTCTCCTTCATCCTTGCCTGTTGAGCTTTCACTTGGGGCAAAGTCCCCTCCTCCAAGGTTTTCTAGATGCCCCCATTATGAGGAAATAGCCACCTGTCTGTGTGCCCTTGACATTGACTTAGCAAGAGCTGCCATGTCTTCCGACTTCCACTCTGCCCCACTCTCAGTCCATTCTCCCCATGAGAGCCAAAGTGACCTTTATGAATGTAGATTAGACTGAACCATTGCCCTGTTCACAACCCTTCTGGTCTCCCTTTACACTCAGACAAAACCTGAGCTTTTGTCCTTCCCTGGGTCCTCCTCCCTGATTCATTTTGCACCATGATCCACTTTGTCTTATTACACTCCAGAAATAATTTTCCTAATTTTAGTCCCTTGAACATGCCACACTTTTCTACCATGCAGGACCTCCCTACAGGCTGTTCCTTTATTCTGGAATGCCATTCATATGGCTGGCTCCTTCTCATCTTTTCCCACCTCGGAAAGGTAACTCCCAAACCCTGCTTAAATGAGTCTCCTTTTAGTTCCTCTCATAGCGCTTTGTACTTTTCCCGTTTACTTTAAATTTTTAAAAAAATTTATTTATTTTTGAGAGAGACAGTGCAAATGGGGGAGGGCCTGAGAGAGAGGGAGACACAGAATCTGAAGCAGGCTCCAGGCTCTGAGCTGTCAGCACAGAGCCCGACGCGGGGCTTAAACTCACGAACTGCGAGATCATGCCCCAAGCCAAAGTTGGACGCTCAACCAACTGAGCCACCCAGGCGCCCCTTTCCGTTTCCTTTAAACATCACCTTTGCAATTACATATTTGTTTATTATCAGTCTCCCCATTAGACTGAGTTTCATGAAGGCAAGAGCTGTGTCTATTTTTTTAAAAAGTTTAGTTTAAGAGAGAGATAGAATGCAAGCGTCAGAAGGTCAGAGAGAGAGACAGACAGACAGACAGAGAACCCTAAGCAGACTCCGCACCGTTAGCACAGAGCCTGATGGGCTCGATCCCATAAACTGTAAGATCATGACCTGAACCAAAATCAAGAATTGGATGCTTAACCGACTGAGCCAGCTAGGCACCCTGAGCTGTGTCTATTTTTCTGTTGTGTTCACTGCTATATCCTCTGCACCTGGCACTGAGCATGTAGATAACACATTTTTGATTGGGGGATTGAAGTTCGCTCTTGTGGGAGTCAAGACTTACTTCCGTGTTTTTCTTTCTGGCCAAGACTGATTTCTTCTCCCAAGAGGGGAGTAGAGGTGGGGGGTAGTGTCACACATACCTCTGTCTCCCTCAAAGCACTTAGCATAGTGTTTAGCCCACAGTGGGGGCCCCGTGGGGGTGGCTGAATGAATTCACATTACAGATACCCTTCCTCTCCTCTCTGCACAGCCAGCCACTCCTGGAAGAGGCATACATAGCGACCTAGGGGACGAGACTTCAGAGTTGCCAACCCACCGCAAATCTAAAACTGACTCTTCTGGTGGTGTGTTGTGGTCCCTGTGGTCCCTGACAGGCTCTAAGACTCATCTTCCAAGATGCGGCACATCTGAACTGCCCTTGAGCCCACATTCTCACTTCAAGAGATACTCATTAAACAAAGAGTGGCTGTGTTAGGGTCCATGGGGGCCTCAGACAAGAACAAGACACAGCCCCCGACCTCAGGAGGCCCAGGGTTTAGTAGAACAGTTGCATAGCTTCCCCCTTTCCAGTTGCACAGCCTTGGACCCACTACTTAAAACTTCTCCAAAGTTTTGGTTTCCTCATCTATAAAATGGTGTAAAAAAAAATGTACCAACATCATTGCTGGTAATTTAGTGAGTTGATGCATGGAAAGTGCTTAGGACAGGATTGGGCTTCATAAGGCGTGGCAGTTAAGTATAGCAGTAGGTACCTGCTATAGGTTGGGACAGGAGTCACCTAACTGCAGCCCTCTGACCACCTCCTGTTTACGATCATCTCTAGGCAAGCCTGCCCTCTGGTGGTAATAATGCAGAATGACCACCTGGCCTCAGCCCCTGCCTGTTCTGCCCAGACTTGGCTTTTTGCCTGTCTGGTCCGTGACATTTCCCAGACCTTCCTCTTTCACCAGGTTCCCAAGGTTGCCCTTCCTAGTCAACAGGGTTCTCAGGTTGCCCAGGGTTGTGGCAAGTCAGGACAAAAGCCTCAGCGTTCAGTGGTTGCAGAAGCCCATCTGGCACCAAGTTCCCTCTTTTTCCGTGAACAGCATCCTGAGTTCCCTCTCCCCGACATGCCCCAGGCCTGCCAACGACGACGGCATCACACCTGCCAGGGCAAGAGACTAGTTCAGGAGTGGTCATGTGACCCACGCCGGCCAATGGCCCTATCGCAGCTGGTAGGGCCAGTGATTGGCTCAGGGGTAGGCATGTGACTGGGGCCTGGCCAATGAGAATATCACAACCCTGGTTTAGTGATTGGCACTGGAGTGGACGGGTAACTGAGGATTGATTTTGCCGGGAAGTTTTGGTGAGGTGGTGTCTCCCGAGGTTGCTAAGCTGTGATGTGTCAGCCTAGAGCTGTTGGGGCCTGAGACTAAAGGCAACGTGGGAAAAGCAGGGCCTACAGCAAGTCTTCTGGTGACTGACAGTACTGGGGTTTCTGGATCCTCAGCCTCTTAATGCTTTTCAATCCAGTGGGAGAATAAACTCCCCTTTGAGTTGAGCTACTTTGAACTGGATTTCTGTTACTTGCACCTCAGCCTACATAACGTGCCTGCGCACATGCACACACACACACACACACACACAACACACACACTTCAGTACTTACGGAGCACTCCTGCTCTGGGAACAGAGCACTGCCTGTTCCCAGAGCATAGAGAGCTGACCTGGGCTCCCCTCAGGAGTCTCAGGAATGGGGGTAACAAGGTAGGCTCCTTGCTCAGGTGCTTTTAAGCAGGAGCACGAGCAGCTACGTAATCTGTGGGGTCCAGAGCAAAACGAAAATGCGGGATCCTTTGTTTAAAATTTTTAAGAATTTCAAGATGATCACTGCAGAGCACTAAGCTAAGCGTGAATGCCCACGCAACTGCACAGGTGGCTTGCTCATAAAGCCAGCCCTGGTTCTCAGCCTGCGGCCATTTAGGCCTTGATGTGAGGAAACTGCCACAAAAGCCACTGGGAAATCATTGCAGTGTAAGTTGTTCTAAGGGGTTGGCTCCTTAGAAATAGGCTATCTGGCATGGACCCAGATTTGAAAACTGCTCACCAGGGCAAGACCCTTAAAGGGAGCTGGCAGTGAATGGAAGATGGTACTACGTGCCCGTGGTCCCTTGCTAGAAGGAAGAAAGTTATCAGGACTGCAAATATCTCAAGTGTGGGCATGCGTGTAGCTGGGAGCAGAGAGAAGAGGTGCTGGTTGGTCTCCCTGTCAGTTTTGAGGAGGAGGGAATGGGAGATGGGGATCCACGTTTTGTAAAAAGAAGAGTCAGAAGCCTGAGAAGCTTGTCAGGAGGCTTGGTGGTATCTCTGCAACCAGAAAGACCTGGGACTGACTTCCACTTCGACCAGTCAGTGACCTTGGGCAAGTTACTTGACCTCTCTGAGTACAGTTTCATGGAATGGAAAATGGCACTGATATTACCCTCAATGGGTTTGCGGTGAGCACAGGGTGAGATCATGTCTATGAAAACACCCTTTATAAACTAAACTAATAAAAATATAACCACAACCCATCAATTCTAGGATGGGCTTTTTTTTTTTTAATTTCATATTTCTGAAATTGGGATGAATTGTAATCATGGTATAACATTATTTAATTGGCAGCTTCTCATTTTCCTTGGTGGTTCACAAAATAATCGTGTGTTGCAACCCGTGGCATCTCGTGAGCAGATTTGGTGAACTTGTAGCTGAAATAGTAGTCGCTGTCCTTTCTCCCCCGCGGCTACCCTTGCCTGTGAGCGCTCAGAGAACAGAAGTGCCACCTTTTCCTGTGCGCCTCCACAGAGCCTGGACGATGTCTGGTGCAAGTTCACTGCTCCTCTAGTGCTTTATACTCTAATAAGGACAAGTGGCCAGCTAAAAGGTTCGGCTGGAAGGACCTTTGACCAGCCAAATGCAACCTTCTCACCTTCCACTTAATTTGTCAGCTTGGGCACAAGGGGTGGTCATTTGCAGCCCAGCACCCATTGGCCTTATTTCTGAGAGCTGCTGTGGTCCACTCTCATTCATTTGGGTAAAGTACAAGGGAACACCTCCTCACCACCCCATCATGCCTCTGCCTCACCATCTCAGTGCTCCAGACTGATTCAGCTGGCATAGGACATCCCTCTGGCGTCAGTGATAGGTCCAGGGACAAACACAATCCAATCAGAGACTTGGAGAAACAATGAGATTTTTGCTGGTGTGACGGCCCCTGTCGGTGCCCCGACCGTAGCGCTCTTGGCATTTGCCCTCTCCATGAACACTGGCTGAGATTCCAGCTGCCAGTCCTTGGGGCTCTTCCGGAGGGCTCTCTCAGGCTGCTGGAGCCCTCTGTGTTCACACAGGCGGCGGGGCAGGGTGTCAGGGAGTCAGTGCCACCAAGGAACAGCCAGGGCTGCCACCAAGGGGAGGCGAGTGAGGTGCGTAGTGTGCAGAATGTCAGGAGTCCTAGATCCCATCCTGGAGCAGCCCTCAACCAGGGGCTGGTGGATAAATGTCCCTGATCCCCCTTGGGGTGCATGCTTGACCCCGTCTCTCACAGCTCCCCGGTGAGATCAGGCTCCCGCCGCCCACAGAGATAACTGGCTCCATTACACACTCTTTATTGGCTCAATTCCCTTCCCTGGCTCACTTCCCCATTCGCTACCAGTGTTTCCTGTGATCGTGTCCCAGCAAACCACTCGTCCTCAAATCTTTGTCTCAGTCTTTGCTTCCGGGAGAGCCCAAACCAAGCCCCAAGGACCCCTCCTGTTGGCTGTGTTTAAGGGAGGGTTCCCCTCCAGGAGCTGCGAGCAGCTGTCTCGCTAGCCGTGAGGGGCAAACCCTCCGAGCTGGCATGGAGGAGAGCGGGACTGAGAGATGGCAGGCGATGCGATTTTAATGAAGTTTTGCTCAAAGCCTCATACACCACAGTTTAGACAATTTATGAGATGCCCCAGTAGGTCTCTCTGCGCAACAGTATTTTATCTCCTGCAGCCTCACGACAGGATTAGTGTCTTTTGGGAGTCATCATTCTGGAAGTCGTTCAGGCGCGGGTGGGGAATTGTAAAGAAAAAGTAGAAAGCGGTGCACGCATGTTGGTAGGGTGGGATGTGATGTGCATGTGTGGCCTGTGTGTGTGTGTGTGTGTGTGTGTGTGTGTGTGTGTAGGTGTGTTTGTGCTTCTTGGCCAAACTCATCTCACAGGCTCCAAAGTCAGGAGACGCAGTACAGCGTTGGCTAGTGGGAAGTCATGTGGGCACCCAAAACCGGGCACTGGAGGCCTGCTCCCCAACTCTCATCCCTTTTCGTCTTTCAGGAACCTTCTCTCTCATCTCTGCTGTTCTCAGTCACTCGTCCCTTTCTCCTTCCTCCGCTCTTTGCGGCCCAATGTGATCCTCAAACCACTCGCCCTGACAGCCTGACCCCAGTGCAGTCTCCATAGAGAGCCTGATAGGCCCTGCGCAACTGCCAATAGATAAAGTTTCCTTACACCAGGTCCTACCCCTGTGGTGTGGCCGTGGTGCTGGGGGCGGGGCCTGGGGGACAGCGGCCAATGAAATATCCTCAACGGCTCCGCCCCCTGCAGGTGTCTGCACCAAGAGCCTGAGGCTAGAGTGTGGGAGGGAAGATAACAATGGTAAGAAGAGCCAGTAGTGACAGAGCAGACACGGGACACCTGTTACCTCTGTTGTAATAACATTTTATGGAAGTATAACAAGCGCACAGACCCTAAGTGTACAGCTCAGTATGTATATTACGTCTTTTAGTTCTCACAGCATCCTCTGGACACGGGTATGGTCACTGTCCCCTCCAAGGAATCGGCATGAAAAGAGGCTCAGGGAAGTCCATCTCTTCTAACGAGCGAATCTAGGGTTTGAATCCAGGCAGTTCAGTCCTCGGATCCGAGTGCATCACCACCACTGTATACTGTTCGTGTCACAGGTCACCTTCAGGGATGGACAGAAGAACCCGTGTCCATGCGCAGCGACAGGGAGACGAACCGGGTGACGTTGACTTCCAAAGTGCGTAGGGTGCTAGGTGCAAGAGTTACAGCCTGGCTCTTCCCTCTTGGCCATCCCTCCCCCTGCCCCTCCGGGTCACTTGGTGCCTTCCCCTGCTTTTCCCGGGCAGCACGGGCGCAGCTGGCGGCAGCCTCTGGGAACCACCACGCGGCTTTATGATGTGCAGATGGTGCTTCCGCCGAGCCCCTCGCTTTTTATGTCAGTGGCCTCTGGGAGCTGGGCCAGCCCAGATGTCCCTGATCGTGAGAAAGCCTCCCCTGGCAAAGGCTGGCACACGATGCCAGGGATGGGGGCCTCAGGCCAGCTCTGGCTTGGATTCTCTGGTGAGGGGGCTTGGCCGGATGTTTGTGAGGCAATGAGTCTGTCATTTGTGTCCAGCCCTGTGGATTCGGATGGTGTGTCTGCAGAGCCAGGAATATCACTTCTGAGTCTACAAACAGATAGAGATACTGCACAGCTAGCTTTTCAAAGGGACTCTACATTGATCTCTTTTTCCCATATATGTTGTTTTATCTGACTCTCAAGCTATCTGTGGCTACAGACTGCCTCTCCCATCAGAGGAGGTGCCCTTCTGGGACAGGAACAATCCCTCCCTTCCGCACTCCCCCTTCGGTGATAGACTGGTCCGAGATCAAGAGCCGCGTGTCTCCTCCATCAGACTGGGAATTCTACAATCAGAGATAAATGTGTCTCCCCTATCAAACTAAGACTCACCAGTATCAAGGAAAATGCGACTCTGCTATTTGTCCTCAGACTGGAAGTTCCCCAAATCAGGAAATTAGGACTCTCCCATCAGATTGGAGACTTCAAGGTTGAGAACTATGTCTGTCTCTTCAATCAGGCTGAAAACTCCCCAGGGAAGAGATGGGTGTCTTCCCCACCAGACCAGGAGCTCCTTGAGAATGGAAGCATGGTATCTCTTCATTTCTCTTTTCCCCAAGTGTTCGACAAGCCTCTGACTCCAGAAGACACCTGCTGCAGGAGAGAGGTCTGCTGATAATCCTGGGGGTGGAGAGTCCAGCCTGGACTCGGCAGAGCTGCCCTTGGCTCAACCACCTGCGAAGGGTGAAGTCAGTGTCAGCCAAAGTGGGTTCTACGATGCACGGGTGAGGACAACCAACTAGGAGATTTATGGGCACCTGGAAAGTGTCCATCTTGGACTTACAGGAGAACCCAGCTTCTGCCTCAGGGCTTGCTCCTTTACAAGAGCTCAGTGATGATGGCCAAATGAATGAGTGAGTAAGTGGGTGAATGAATGAATAAATGAATGAGAGGGTGAATGAAGATGTGGTTCCAGCCCTTGAGAAGCTCACTTTCTACAAGGGAAGGACTGAAGCTCACTTCTTTTGTGTGCCTCTGTGTGTTGGACAGAATTTTCGGCTCTTTCATATATATTGCCCTCAACACAAGCCTAGAGGATAAGTTCTGTTTTCTCCACCCTGTCAATGAGGAAATTGGGGCTCAGAGAGGAAAAGTGACCTCTTCAAGGTCCCACAGCTGGTGGATAAGACAGCTGGGATTTGAACCGAGATGCTTTGATTTCCAAATGTGTGCCTCCTTCCTGAAAAAATTATTGCCATTCAATTTCAGAGTTACCCAAGACAGATGTGGGTGAAGTGGCATACGAGCTGAGGGAGAAGGAAGCTCAGAAAGGCTTCAAGGCAGGAGTGACATTGGGGATGGGTTTTGAAGCATGAGTAGGAGTTCACCAGACACTGAGGAAAGGAGAGATGACTCTGGAGGGCTCCCTTCAGGGTTTGGTGGGCGGGATGCCCACTCCTACATGCGCTCACCTATGGCCCTACATCTGCAAGAGCGGGGCGTTCTCTCTCTCTTTGGGAGGACACACAGATGGAAGCCTCACCTCATGTTGGCACATCACTGCAAAGGTGCCGGGAAGTCTCTGCTGTGAACCTCCCACCCTGGCGCCAGCCGTGCTCTTCACAGGAAGGAAGGGTGGGGGGCCAGCTGTGATGGAAAGGAAACTGAGGCGTTTCCTCTTTGGACCCTCTGAGAGGGGCTGGACAGTGGAGGAAGAGCTGGGACCCCGGTCCTGCATCTGGCTGGGGGGAGGGGGCAGAGGAAGATGGGGATAGGTGAATTGTCCCCCCGGCCTGTGACCAATGGCCATCTCTCTCTGGTTTAGAAAGCTGACACTGATCTATCATATCCCCTGTTAACATGGACATCCCTTAGGTATCTTTTCTGGGTCTGGTGTGTGAGAACAGGCAGGTGTTACATTCTCCTGGGTGTGAGTGCAGAGTAGGTTTTCAAGAGATACTTGGTTGCTGGCCCACAGTCAGACTCTGTGAGCTCATCATTTTGTTAAAACTGGATAGAATCAAGTTTAGCTCTTAGTTGAGCTCACCGCAGTCCGATGAGAAGCACAGATTCAAGGAGGTCAGAAAGAAGGAGCAGGCCTTCTTGACCTGTGGCTTTTAAATTGCATGTGTGTTTTAATCAGCAGAGCCTTAAAAAAATCCTGGAGATTTTACCTGAAGCTCAATGGGTGTAACAGACGAAAACTCTGTTTGCAGGACCTCAGAGTAGTACCTGCCCAGCTCCCTCCTGACTTCCCCTTGCCCCCCTCAGGAATGTTCATGGAACCCCAATTCTCCCCATCACTTGAGTATCTCTGGTGTATTCCAACTCCTGAACTTCACCATGAGGACAAACGAGGCACTGAGAGGGGAGCGTGAGGTCACATCGGTAGTAGGTGTGTGTGTGTGTGTGTGTGTGTGTGTGTGTGTGTGTGTCCCTCAGATTCCTGCACTGAAACTCAGTTTGTGGGAGGATGTTTGTTCATTTGAAGTGCTGGTTCTGGAACCATCTCCTCCAGACTCCCATCTAGGCCAGAAGAGTGCCCGTGACCCCAGGCTTTGGCTCTGGACCCTACTCCCCAACAGGGTAAGAGAGACTCTGCCCATGTGGGTAGACTCAGTCTCTTTTGCAGGAGGGCAAACTGAGGTCCAGCAAAGGCCAGACTCCAGGTTACGTGGGGGTCAGGCGGGGTGTTAGTGGAGGCCTGGGTTCAGAGCTGTTTTTTGGTTCTGTCCCTCCTAGACCTTTGTGTGTCCCACCATCAGTCAGAAGGGAGACCCTCCCACGGGCCCCGGCAGACAGCCATCTGCCCGGGCCTTGCCCAGGCGGAAGCTGTGAGAAGCAGGTTCCGATATGGAAGGTGCCAAGGCGTTACTAACAGGCTGTCGGTTGCAATTAGGGCAGCGGCCTTTCATCTCCCTGCTGCTCCCCTCCTGCTCAGGACAGCCTCCCATCAGCTTTCCGCCCTGACTCCGTCTGGCCCGTGTCAGGCGCCCCTCCCGAGATGGGACAGCAGGCAGGGGCCGGGCCGGGCCGGGCAGCCCTGGCTGCAANNTGTAAATCATGGCCAGGGCCCGCCTCTGTATCCAACTGTTGAGTTTCCCCAGGGCCCACCTCCAGCAGCCTTCGCTGCACCCCTCAACGCCCCCGGGAGCTGCCGGGCCCCTCTCGGAGCCTCGGTCTGGAAGGCCCTGTCCGTTTCAGCGAGGCCTGCCCGAGATTACCTAAGGTGTTCTGGTGACTTCTGAGGGCCTTGCATGAAAGATAACGCCCAAATCAACAAATCTGCCATTGTGGCTTTGAAGAGCCAGTCTCAATCACTTTATTTTGTCTTTATGTCAGGTTTGCCAGATGGCTTGGGTCTTTCTGAGGCCCTGTACCGAGGGGGCGCAGAGAGAACTGGTACAGCTTCAAAGCTCCTTTTTAATCTTTAGCAACATCACAGCGGCTGGGAAACTGCCTGGGTTCCCACAAGTCTCTCCCACAAAAGAGGCGCGGCCGAGGCTCTAATGAAAGCCAGATAAAGGGATGGCTGGAATCAGAAACAGAGGGAAAAGAGCAGTCGTTAGTCTTTCTTGTAGCTGTTTCAAAAGAAATTCTAAGACAAATTATGGCTTTGGGTGTTTTTCTAAAAGGACTGACAGAGAGAGGAGCCGGAGGAGGATGCTTTGACCCCTCGGCACCCTTCCCCGTGCATAAAAGGCACAGGAGACTGAACAAAAGGCCGAAATACAACAATAAACTTTCAGCGTGCGCGCGTGGGGATGAAAGCCTCGCTGGCATAATTATGGGCGAGGGTGCGCGGGAGCGGGCGGGTGGCTTTACCTTGCCGCCAGCGCTATTAATGATGCGGCTCCCTCCTTTTTCTTCTCTGGAAGGGGTGCCTTTGGTTTTCGGGGCCGGGAGGGGGGTGGAGGGGGCGGCGCTGCGCCACGAGGCGGACACCAGGCACAGCATCGCTCCCAAGCGCCCTCCCCGGCTGCCAACCGCAGGGCACTCGTGAGAAGGAGGCCAGCGTGCCCGCGGGTCATCCTCCCTCCCCACCCGGCCCCCTGCGGGCTTCACGGCCGTCTCTTGGGATCTGGGGAGGGTTTTCTGACCTGGCGTTCTAGGCCTCCACTCACTCTCTCTTACAGACCTAGGAAGTCAGGGGTGCGGAGGCCGTGTCTGTTTCACGCACTGTCTTAACCCCCGGCCTGGTGCCGCCGTGTCTCCGGTATCGGGCCACCAGCCGCTCTCACCTCGTGTTTCACCTCTTATTTCTGAGGATGGCTGGTCAGCTCCGTGCGAGGCCTGGCGGGCATGCGACAGCCACGGTTTGCTAAAAGGAGGGGGGACATTGGACAGGATAGGGCGCCATTCCGGGAGAGGGTAGGGTGGACAGCTGGGGGAGGCTGAGCGGCCTCCTTTTGAGAGCGCCCTGGCTCTGAAGGCTGGGGGGACCATCAGAGTCCCAGGACCGCAGAGCGCCGCCCCGAAAGGGCCCCTCACGGTGAAGGCGGCAGACTGAGGTCTTCGGAGGGGAAGGGGTTAACCCAGGTCACACAGCTGGTTGGGGACAAAGCCAGACCTCAAGGTCATGTTCCACGGGAGGTATCAGATAGTCTGAGGGAAGAGGGGTTTTGAGTGATGTGGGGCGGGAAGAGAATCCAGATCCCATGGGGAGAGATGGACGGGGTCTGTCATGTGTCCCCCTGCCTTCTCCTTTTGCCACCTTGCAGGGCTCAATGGCCACGGGCTTTGGGCTGTGGAGCCCTGGCAGGAAGGTATTTCTGGGGCCCTCTAAGCATCGGGCCCAGTGCCCAAAGTGGGGTGGAGTGAGGGGTATTGCCCATGGGCATCTGTCTTCACTCGCTTCATCCCTGGAGGCTCTCGCTCTGCATCAGGGACTCAAGGAGAATTGAAACTGAAGACGTGTAGCTGCAGAACTTTCACCTGCCTGATTTCCAAGGTCTTCCCTCTGCCCTTCTCGCTTTTAGCCCCCAGAGCTGAGAGAGAGAGAGAGAGAGAGAGAGAGAGAGAGAGAGAGAGAGATGCGTTGCCTGTGGGAAGGGTGCAGGAAGACGCGGCCACACCTCCGTCTCCTACATTCTGCCTTTGCTTTCTTTCTGTGTGTCTCCCCCCCATTCCTCTTCGGTGCCGCCCGGCCTGGGGCCCTGGTTTCTGTTCTTGTCACTGGGGCCTCTGTGGCCTCCTGTCTCCTGCTCCCCGCTGCCACCTGCCGCTGACTGAGGAGCTCAGGGTGCCTAGGGGTGGAGAACCCCAGCTGACTGAGGAGTCCAGACTAGCTGGAAGAGGGGGGGCAGGTGGCGAGCTGGTGAGGGCAGGGTTGTCTTTTCGCGCATCCTCTCTTATGGCAAAGCCAGACAGATACTGCCAGCCAGGCTCCTGGGCTATTTTAATGAAGAAACATCTGGGCAGATTGGGGGTTATAACCATGCGGGGGCAGGTTTCTCTGGCTCTCCAGTATGTGCTTCTGTCCATGTATGGACATGTATGTACTCTCCTGTGCCCCGCCCACCACCAAGCTGCCCTTGTCCAAGGCATCCTGCGGTGGGGAGGGCATAGGTCCTGGGGCCACACCCCTGGGGCTTCAATCCTGGCCCCTCAACTTCTTACTGGAGGGCCTTAGGCAAGTGAGTTACCTTTTGGGGCCTCATTTTCCTCACCTAATGATCGTCCTTAGCTCCTACGGTTGTCACGAGAGATAAGTGAGTTAACACACAGAAGTGCACAACTGGTACTCGACAAACATGAGCTTGTTCTCCCCATTCACGGCTCTTCAACCGTTAGTTGTGAGCAACAACTCAGTGTATAATCCACCATGTGAACCGGTCCTCGTGCTTGGGTCTTGTAGGGGTTCTGGGGTCAACGACTGTCTCCCCCTTTCCCGCCTGCCCCACCTTGTCTTCTGACAACCAACATTCTTTCCTGGGGGGCATATTCCATGTAGTTCTAAAGGTGGGGCAAAGCCTGCAAGGTCTGCATAGGTGACTCGGGCCTATTCCTCAGGCCACAGGGACTGATTGGCTGGGAAGGTCATATGACCTAAGCCAGGCCAGGGTCGGACCCAGGATTTTGCTGCCAGAACTGTTAGGGAAGGTGGTTTTCCATTCTCGGAAACCCCAAGTTCTAAGCATGATGTAAGCTAGAATCACTAGAAGCCTCCTTCTCCAGCTGCACGAAGGAAGCTACAGTAGGAGGAAATGAGATCATCATGTTGAGAAAAGTAGAAATAAGACAAGAAAAGAAAGGGAGGAGTGGAGAGAGAGAGAGAGAGAGGGAGAGAAAGAAAAGTAGCTTGAATCCAACCTGCTAGCTCCCCTGTTCTGTGTGTGTTTACTGCTGGACCAAGAACCTTTTGGACTTAAAGAGATTGAAAGAGTCCTGATCAGTGGTGGAGCTGGTTTGATTACCTGGGAGGCCCTCTCACAGGAGCTCAAACTCTCCTCAACAGAAGCCACACCATGAGAAGGGTGCTGAGGAGGACCCGCTGATGAGTTGAGGGGCAGAGGCAGGGGGTGGCTGGGTGGGAGACTTGGAGTCAGTGTGCATTCAGCAGAATATGTGCCTTCCTGGTGGTGGTAGCCATCAAGCTGGGCTTGATTTGGGGGTCTTGGCAAAAGGGAGAGGGGAGCAGGTAAGCACTCCAGGTAAGCTAACGGCTCAGATGAGAGAAAACATGAGATAGATTAGAAGATCAACAGCTGGTCTGGTTTGGCTGAAATATCAGGTAAGTGGGAAAAAGGAAACTGGAGGCAAGGAGGCTGGAAAGTTCTATCAAAGTCAGAGCAGAGCACGTGTTGAGTTTCAGGTCTAGGAGCTTGGATTTTATGGACTGGACAATAAGGAGTCATTGAAGTTTTCGTTTTGTTTTGTTTTGTTTTTGAGTGGAAGTTGAAAGATTCCGAGCTGTGCAGAGGATGGTTAATATGTCAAGGCTGAAGTCAGGGAGTTAGTTAGAAAGCAAGTGAGAGATAATGGCTGGCTAGCTTTGGGCAGTGGTCTAGAATGGAGATGTGCATCTTGGGAATTTGTTGTTTGATGTTCCACATCCACTCTCACTTCTGGTAAGAACTTCCCCATTTTCCTTGGGGAAACTACCACTCCCTCAAACTCAGTCTATATGGTCTGGTGAGACAGAGCCCACACCCAGTCCTAAGGCATGGCATCTGACCTTTGCCTTAGTCTGCATGGTCTGGGCACGCCTGTGACAAACTAGGGCATGGTATGTGACCTTGCCCTAAGCCAACTCATATATCCATCCCTCCACCACACTCAAAGGTTCAAGATTGGGTCTCGATGAGAATCAGCCCCACTATTTTTATAGAATGAGTTCGGGAAAGGGAATTCTATTTTCTAGTGGATTTGTGGCAGAGATGCAATGGGTCTGGGCCTTTAGAGGTCCTCAGGAGATAGAATTGAGTCACACAGAAGAAAGCAGAGTGACGTATGGAGAGAGTGAGACCAAGTCCTAACACAAGTTACTTGGTTTAAAAGATGTGCCAGGGAGCAACATGTAGAGAAGAGGTGGGAAACCTTTTTGGCAGAAGAACTGGCTGGTGGCTAAAGGAAGAGAGTCCCCAGAGGCAGGTGGGTGGAATCACAGGTTTTGGTGTCCACTGACAAGTCCTTCAATGTCTCTGCCTGAGTTTGCTCATCTGAAAAGTAAGCCCAGTGATGTCTACCTTGTAAGGATGGTATGGAAATTATTAGCAGGACTTGTCTCCAAAGTGGATGCTTAAATACTTGCTTTGCTACTGTTATTTACTTATTATTAATCGATTAATTAATTAATTAGAGAGGGAGAGAGAGAGAGCGGTGCGCACACATGAGGCGGCTGAAGGGCAGAGGGAGAGGGAGACGGAGAATCTTAGGCAGGCTCCATGCCCAGTGCAGAGGCTGACATGGGGCTCAGTGTCATGACTCTGAGATCATGACCTGAGCTGAAATCAAGGGTTGGACCCTTAACCGACTGAGCCATCCAGGCGCCCTTCGACTGTTATGTTTTAGTGATTTATTATGACTTTTCAAGGCATGGAGGCACATGGGGTGTGTGTGTGTATTAGTCATCTTTCAGTTGCAAGTAAAAGAAACCCAAATCAAACTGGCTTCAGAAAAAACAGAAGGAAATTGTTGGCTCACATATGAGTACAGTCCAAGGGACTAATGGATTTCAGGCATGGCTAGGTGTAGGGGCTCACATAACATCACCAGAGTCCTGTCTATCTCTCCATCTTTTGCTTCTGTTTTCCACGGTATACGTTCCATTTCAGGAGTGTGCTGGAGCCAACGGTAAAACATTCAGGAATCTTGAACAGCTAAATCATTGGTAGCATGAAATTGTCCATGGTAGGAGTATTTATATCATGGAAATTGGCAAACGCTACAAATCAGGGCCTTTTTTATTTTTATTTTTTGTGGGAGGGGAGCCAGTTCACTAGCCCAGGCCGGCTCCATCCCCACAAGGCACTTCACTTTGCAGTAGCAGCAACTGGCTGACATCCTGCCATCTATGCAACCCCAATGGGAAGCAAGTGCTTCCTCCCCAGGAATTCAGGAACTGTCCCAGGGTTGGGTCTCATTGGCCTGGCTTGGACCACAGGCCCATTTATGAAATAGTGACTGAGGCCGGGGACCAGGGTGCGGATTATACTGATTGGCTCATGTCTTCTCTGGAGCTGGGCGATGGGCGTCAGCTCCACGTGAACCTCGTGGATTGAGTGGGCGGGGATGGTTCCCTTATTGTAACAAACAACCACAGAACCTGGCTGCCTGGAACAGGAAGTGTTCATTGCTCGCACATCTGCGGTTTGGCTCGAGTGTCTGGCCAGGCTGAGCTTGTCTGAGACAGTTAGCTGGGACCGCTCTCCCCGCCACTTCTCCAATCTTCTCCTCCTGGGACCAGCTGATCATCCCCGAATGTCCTCCTTGGGGTGACGGCAAAGCAGCCGGATGAGAAACGGCAATGCTCTTGGAAGGCAGAGGCTCAGACTGGGCACACCATCACTTCTGCCTCATTCTTTCCCCAAGCCACAGGCCCTGGGCCCAGAACCAAGGGGTGGGGATGTAAGCTTTGCTTCTTTAATGAGATAAACCATAAAGTCCGATGGTGGAAGTTTAGATGTGGAGAGGGGAAGATCGGGAGCAGTGAAACAGCTTTGCACCGTCCCTACAGGAAACCAGGATGTTGTCAATAGCAGAAAGGGAAGGGATGCTGAGTGGTATAAACAATGAATGTGCACTCAGGGTGTTGGGAAGGGTGGGGATGGGTTGGGCTGTGTTGTGTGTATGGAGGGGGGAGGGAGAGGGTGAGAGGGAAGGCAGGGGGAGAAGGGGCTAGAGCATAAGGTAAGGACATGACTGCTCCTGTGACACCACTTGTGTGAGATCCATAACTGTCTTGGCCTGAAGACTCTGGGGACTGTCCTAATTTGTGTTTCCCCAGGAGCAGATCCTGAGAAAGGGTTTGGGAGTAAGTTTATCTGGGAGGTAGGGCCAAGAAGCAACAGTAAGAAAGTGGAAAAGTGACCCCATAGCATGCAGGTAAACTGGTTCTCTGGGGGAAAAAAAAAAAAAAAGCCCACCCAAACCCAAAGAGCAACACCCTGATTTGAAGTGTCTGTCAATTTCACAGTGTAAATTTCCACCGTGGTTGATTTCAAGCTGCTGACATGACACATCTGAATGAGGAGCCGGGGGAGAGGTGGGTGGAATGTGCTGCCAGGAGCGGTAACATAAGGTGGTGAGTGAGACTGAGATGGGGGATGGTTGGCAAAGGGAGGGTAACCAAGCCAGTCGTCACCTAAGCCACTAGAGCTCAGTGCCACTGGGTGCCGGCAGTGGTGAACGGCATATGCCCTTGCGTTACCCCTTCAAGGGCAAGGGGCTGGGGTGCTCCTTCACCAGCTCCCCATCCACCGTCGGTTTGGGTTATCCCCCAGGGGATGGTAATTCGCTGGCACTTCTGGCCAGGGCTCTGGTCACAGAGCAAGACCCGTGGGGCTGGATGTCACAAGGTGGGCCAGTGTGTGCAGAGGTGGTAAGGGGAGCCACGGGAGCCCTAGTTACCAGCCGAGAATGAGGCCATCCCACTGACTCCCTTAGAGCTGCCTCCAGTAGGCCAGCCTTCAGGGTCCCTCACCAGCACCAGGGCTATTCTCCCTCAGCATACTACCCCTCAATTGAAAGAAACATTCCCGTGGTGCCTGTGTGCCTCAGTTGGTTGAGCATCCGACTTCAGCTCAGGTCAGGATTTCATGGCTCGGCTGGTGAGATCCAGTCCCACATCATCGTCCGGCTTTGTGCTGACAGCGCCAAGCCTGCTTCAGATACTCTCTCTTCCTCTCTCTCTGCCCCTGCCCACTCATGCTCTCTCTCAAAAATAAATAAACATTAAAAAAATTTTTTTGAAAAAGAAAGATTACCTGCTTTCCCTCAACAGGAGACGGAGTAAACATCCTTTAACATTCCCAGTGATACCATTTTGATGTTCTCCGGATGTGGAGGTGTTTTCTCTGGGATATTTTCAGATCTGTCTTCATTGGGGGTGGGAATGGGGTCATATTGTGTTTATTTCTTGCCTTTTCTCAGACCCTCTGATGTTTCTTTCTTGGGGTTGGGAAGTCTGGAGAAAATTCTCTCTGTTGTGTTGTTATTGCTGTTGATAGCTAAAGTCCATTCATTTATGGGAAACTACTCGTTTTGATGGTTTGCCACATGGAGCAGGCACGATGGGTGCCCCGCACTGACGCCCTTGCCACTCACAGTGCCCGCTTCTGACTTCTCACAACGGAGAGCCACGTCTGCCCGGACTCATTCTCCGGATGCATGAGGGTGACCGGCCCCACGTGCCCCAGGAGCAGCCCTTAGTGGAGGCCCATTGGGAAATGGGGGATGAACCCTTCAGCTTTATTATCCCTTGGGCGGGATGCTCAGGGATGTCACAGGGGTCTGGGTGGGACTGAACCCCTTTTGCNACACCCCTACAAATGCTTTCTGGGGCCATTTCCCTGCTAAGCTGCTTGTACTCACATCCTTGTCTCAGGCTCTGTTTTGGGGGACCTCAGACTGGGGCATCCGTCTTGGCTTCTGAACTAGACTGCCTGATAGGGTTGCAGTGGTTTCTAATGGTGCTTTCTGGTTTCCCAAAGGGGCTCAGCAGGGTTCCAACATCTGGTTGAAGAGTCAAGGAACGTGAAAATCCAAATCCAAGGAGGCTTCACGGGGAGACTGGGGCAGTCAGGGCTATACGTGCTGTGTCCTCCCAAGTGCCGGTCCCCGTCTCCTGAGCCCTAGACCCCGTGGGTCTGTCCGGATGGCTCTGGCTGGAGCCCCAAGCTCAAAACGGAACTTATGAGTCCCCCCCAACACTCCACATCCAGCCCACCTCCCTCCTATCATCCCTCACCCCGGTCTTGCCTCCCTGCAGCCCCTTCTTTGGAAGCAACCTTGACCACATTGCTCCCTGCTGAAAAGCGCTGGCTGTGGCCCCCCATCCCCATAAAGCGGGAGCCCAGACTCCTGGCCGGGGCTTCACAAGGCCCCGTGGGAGCTGCTCCCAGCCCAGTCTGCGGTCTCTACGTTCTGCCCTTGGAGCAGAACTGCCTTCCGTTCCTGGAACTGACAGGCTCTCACCTGCAGGCTTGAGCGAAAGCTATTCTCTCTGCTGCCACGCTCTTCCTCCCTCTTCCCCTGGCCAGCCCTGACTCATCCTTTTACATCCAGCCTAAATGCCACTTCCACCGAGTGGAAGCCTCCGATTCCTGGGCCTGGGGGGACAAGAGCCCGTTTTCTTATGAACCTCAGTGGTCACATGGATCCCCTGAATTACATTCAGTTACTTAATCCCCTCTCTCCTGGGAAAGGCAGACTCTCCCCTAGCACGCCCCGTCTGATTTATTCCTGGGCATATCTTTGGCACTTTGGGCTGAAGCCGCCCTGTGAATGCCTGGCTGGTGAAGCAGGGAGTGAATGAGTGACTTCTCTCCCACCTGCCCCGGAAGAGTGCCGCCGGAGACCTTGACTTCCAGCTCTCCCGGAGGAGACAGAACTTTTGCTTGGCAGCCTCTGTGTTCCTCACGGCATCTTCTTCAGGTCCTTAATGGGAAGAGAGAGGGGAGAGAGGTGGAGAGGAGGAGGCAGGGCAGGAGAAGAAAGGAAGCCCTAATCCATGGCCCAGAAGGAATGAACATTTCCAACCTTGCTACATCTCTCATCTAAGTAGGTCACACGGAAGAACTTGGGGGTCCCTGTCAAAGTTTCAGGCAAAAACAATAACTTGGTTTTGACCTTGCTCTCTTCAAAAAGCAAGTTGCTGCTGAGCTGCAACATCAAAAAGAATAAATAATTGTTTTTCTTTTTTGTTGTTATGATATGGATCATCTGAGCGGTTAGTGGTAAGCAAGCGGCTTTGATTCGACTCTGGCTCCCCAGCGCTCCAGCCTCTGTGTGTCAGCAGGCTCCTGTTTCCACCCCAGGATAGCAGAATCCCTTGATTAAATTCATATTTGTTTTAATCTTTCTCTGTGTCTGATCTCGAGCTCAAAGATGGTCAGGAGAAAAAGCCGGCTGCCCCGCTGCGGCCATGGGGAGGGCCCGTGTCAGGCCTCACGCTGGTTGTTCTGTCCGGAGCGATAAGACAGCCAGCCTGCAGGCCCACTGTGCTAACCCCGGCCCCCGCACCGCCGGCGGCTGCCGGGACAGCCTGCTGAGCCTCTGGGCCGGGGGAGCAGACCGAGGAGAGCAGGGGCCAGGTGCCGGCCACAGCCTCCACCCAGAACGTATGCGAATTCTCTCTGAAACCTTGAAAGCTGGAGAAATTCTGCATCTTAGGTGCACAGAATGGAGTTCATCACCCTGCCCAGTTCACAGTGGGCCGAGGCCATCGGACTGTATTTTACGCCCTCCTGCCCTTATCTCTGCCCCTCATAACACCAGCATGGAGGCAGCCTCCCCATGTGTCGGGTAAATACCCTCAAATACATTGTTGCTTTGTATGTGGATACATGTTTCTTTTTTTAATTGTTATTACGGTAAAAAACGCGTAATGCAAAACTTGCTTTTTTACTCTACATGAGGTTCGTGTACAGAGAGACCCTGTGCTCTGGACGGCATAACTTAGTGTACAGGAGTCGAGGCTCTGGACTCAATCTGCCTGAGTTCAAAATCCCAGCTTTGCCACTTGCTTGCAGTTCCTTAGCCACTGGGTGCCTCAGTGCCTCCATCTGTGAAATGGAATGGGATACTCGCACCTGCTTTGCAGAGCTGTCCAGAGGATTAAAGGAGATCGTACTTGCAAAGTACTCAGAATGCTGCCTGGCATATGCTAGATGCTCAGAAAATGTTAGCTCTTCTATTTTTCACTCTTTCTTTTCTCTTGCTTAGCCCAGTGTTGGTGAGGATCACCCATGCTGCTGCATGTGTATCTGGTTCCTTGCTTTAAACTCTATTCCACGGGGAGTGTTGCTCACATTTTATTTTTTAATTCCTTAGAGATGGGCCCCTAACTGGCCATGCAGCCGTGAGCTCTGTCCCTTGCAGCCCAGTAGGGAGATTTCTACCGTGAGCTGGTGGAATGAGGGGTCACTGGGTCCTAGGTCGGAGGTCAGCCGACTTCGTAAGCTGTGAGACAGCATAGTTTTGGCTTTGTGGGCCTTACAACTTCTGTTGCAATTACTCAACCTTGCCGTCATGGCGCTAAAGCACCATAGGCTATATGTTAATGGATGTGTGTGTCTGTGTTCTCATAAAACTTTATTTACAAAAACAGGGGTGGGCCAGATTTGGCTTGCAAGTTTGCAGACCCCCACATTAGGTCATAAGTACACCAAATGTCACTGAATATGGCCAGGTGCTCCCAGACTATTCTCCAAGCAAGCCCATGAGTTCCTCTTTCCCAGTGTCTCCCTAACACAATTCTCCGAGTCACAATTCAGAGGGCAGAGGGAAGGAAGAGGGCCCGTCCCCTGCCTTCATCCTCTGGCTGCCTTTCTTGCCCTGCTCTCTGGTCATGACTTTCTTTCTCTGTGAGGTTGGGCCGTTTGCATTTTTGGCTGAGACGTTTCCCATGAAGTTAATGTGTTTCTGGGACATTTGAACTGTTGTCACTGCCATTTATTGTGTGCCAGGTGCTGTGCTAAGCTCTTTACACGTATTAATCCCTTTCCTCCTCCCAACAACACTGTGAAGTGGGTACAAGGAGAATTTCCTTTTCCAGATTTCGAAAATGAAGTCTCAGATGGGTGGAATGACCCGCCTGAGGTCACACGACAAGAACGAGGTGGAATCAGTACATGAAAGCACATCTATTTAATGTCAAGTCCAATTCCATTCTAGTCCCTCTCACGGGGGCTCCGTGAGGAGGGCGGGGCCTGGCAGAGGACGTCTAGGAAGCTCAAGTGGGGGTGGGGCATGTAGGGAAAGAAAGGGAGTGCTATGCCTGGCATTTATGTGGTAGAAGTACTGTTCGGATCTCGAACTTGACTCTAATATGCCTGGTGGGGATAGGGATGCCTCTGGCTTGGATCCTGATCTGGCGGTTTGGGTGGTCATGCTCATGGTGGAAAACTCTGCTGTGGAGTCAGCAACTTGAGATTCAGGTCTGTGCTCGGGGAAGGACTTGGACCAGAAAGGGCAGAGGCTCAGTGACATGTGCCAAGTGCGAGGCTTGACCTGAACTCCGCAGGAGAGAGGGCTGTGTCTGGACACTTGGGACCCCCTCTGTCATCAGTGCTATGCCTGGCATTTACTTGGCAAAGCAAATACTGCTCGAACATGAATGAATTACAAATGATATTTTCCAGCCAATCTTTATTGACATAGAGCACACATACGGAAAAGTATGCAAATCCCGAGTACAATGCATTTTTCCAAAGCGAACATACCCCTCAGAACCCAGATCAAGAAATAGAACTTCACCAGCACCACAGAAGCTCCTCTTGTGTCCCCCGCCAGAAATCTCACCTCCCACGAGCAACTACCCTTCTGGCTTCTAACAGCATAAATTAGTTTTGCCTGCCTGTGAACTTGAACTTCATATAAATGGAATCATCGATGGGTATCTTTTTTGGTTTGGCTTCTTTTGTGCAATATTGTGTTTGAGATTCATCCATATTGTTTGAATGTCATTTTAGTTTGTTCTCATTCCTGGAGAAGTATTTCATGATACATACATGGTATAAATACAGTTCTTGCTATATAGGTGAGACTATATAGTCTGTCTATCTATCTATCTATCTGTCTGTCCATCTATCTACCTATCTATCTATCTTACATAATTTATTTATCCATTCTATTGGTGTGGGCATTTGGATAGTTTCCTTTTTTGGCTATTCCACATAATCCTGCTGTTAACATTCCTATATATATCTTTTAGTGACCATTTACGTGATTATCTATCGGGTATATATGTAGGAGTAGGGCAGGAAATCTTTAGCTCTGGCTAAACAATTTATATTCTTACCCCAGGGCATGAGGGTTTTGTTTGCTCTAGACCCACGATTACATCAGGGCTTGCAAACGGCCATTGAGTTTACAGGTGTTCTGAATGTCTTTAAGCTTCACCAAACTGTGGGTTCAAATGAGGATTCCTCACATATCCATGTCCTGATCAGACAGCCCCCTCTCCTTCTCGCCTTCCCCCATAGAGCTATAGGTATTAACACACTGCACATGTCAATCACTAATGGTGATGGCATTTATGTGGTACAAGAACTGTACAAGAATTTGTTGATTTAGGGGCGCCTGGGTGGCTCAGTCAGTAAGCATTTGACTTCGGCTCAGGTCATGATCCTGCGGTTCATGAATTCCACCCCTGCGTAGGGCTCTGTGCTGACAGCTCAGAGCCTGGAGCTGCTNGGCCCCCCCCCCCCCCACTTGTACTCTCTTTCTCTTTCTCAAAAATAAATAAACATTAAAACATAATTTGTTGATCTTATGACCATAACAACTCTTTGAGATGGGTACACTTAATATTAGCCCATTTTGCAGATGAGGAAGCTGACACACAGAGCGGGGAAGTTACTTGTAGCCGGTATGTGGCAGTGCTAGTATTAAACTCCATGAAGTCTGGCTTCATTTTTTTTTTAATGTTTTATTTATTTCTGAGAGAGAGAGAGAGAGAGACAGTGTGAGCAGGGTAGAGCCTCTCTCCTTAAGCCTGATCTCACAGTGCCTCGTAGCTCAGTCTTCTGGCGCCTTAGCTTCTGGGCCATACTTCCTCCTCCTGCGGGCCCTCTGTGAAAGGCACAGTCTCATTGTTCTGTTCAGGCAGCTTCCCACAGTCTGTCACTGGTGTCCCGGCCACTATCTCATGCTGTCTGGGCCACCCTCCCCTGGCCTCCCTTAGGCTGTCATCTGGGAGCTGCTGCTTACGTCCCTCAGGGGAACGGACCCCACACTCTGTCAGAGGGATCCCACGGCCGACTTACCTGGGCCCTGGGGGTCTCAGCTCTTGCTGCCAAAATGACTGGTTTGGGAGGGGCCTGAATAAGAGCCAGCGGGCAAGAGCTACTATTCCTCCCCAACTTGCAGTCTGGCTCATAACATCAGACTTTTCTTTCCTTCAAGACGATTTATATTTTAGGGGTCCCAGTTCCGTCTGGGTTCTGGTTTTATGCAGTAGAAGCGGGCGCTGGCAAACATAAGCACGAAAGGAATGGCATGGAGGAGCATTGGCAGCTCGCAGAAACAAGAGAAGACTGGGCGCCTTTGAAGTGGCGCCCAGACTCTCCCAAGACTCCATGGGGGATGGTCCCCCCAAATAGGAAGGGTGCTTGGATCCTGGGGAGAAGGGCAAGACAGAGAGATGGGGGGCGAGAACCTCCTGGATCCTGGCCCTCATCTGGGAAGCCCTGCAGCCCCACCCTGACACCATGTAAATCAGCGGGCACCAATAGGGTGACCGGGAAGGCTGGCTCAGGCGTCCCCCACGCACTGCCCGATGCCCTTCGTAAGTCCGCATTTGGAATTATTTTTTCATCATGGTGACTTAGCTGCGAAACGAAGGGCTCAGCGCTATTCTGACCATTATTCGTCCAACTGGAGTCATAGCGCCGTCTAACAGGAGCACACACGGGGTGAGAGCGACAGCTGCGACGCTGATGGGCGGAATGCTGAAGTTGGCAGTGATTTATGCAACAGTCTCTCACCTCGTTAGTTCACATTCCAGTCTTAAGATAACATTTAAAATTTTAAATGTTGTTTCCAGGAATAGCCAAGAAAAGATTGTTCATGCCGTTGTCGCCATTGGCTGTTTTGTTTTTCTTTAGGAAAACAACTTACCCACAAACTCAATGTGTTATAGAAAGGTGAGGAGCTTTGCTGGATATATAAAGCAAGCAGTATTGGGGTTAGATGCATTTACAATTTAACAATGCAAAAAACACGGGCTCCTGGGTGGCTCGGTCGGTTAAGCACCTGACTCTTGATTTCAGCTCAGGTCATGATCTTGTAGTCGTGGGACTGAGCCCTGCATCGGGCTCTGTGCTGGGCATGGAGCCTGGTGAAGATTCTCTCTCTGCCCCTCCCCTGCTTTCTCTAAATAAATAAATAAATAAATAAATAAATCAAATATACACAAATAGATTGCAGATAGTAATTCTGAGATCAGTTTTAGAAAATTGTAAAAAAAAATCACCACTGAAATGATCAGTGAAAATGTTCATTGTGACCAAATTCATTTTGGGCATTTGGGCATTTGGGCAATTACAATAAGGACAACATCGTAAACCCACTGTGGCAGCCAAGGTCACCTGACAATGATTTTGAAAGTAAAAAATTTGAATATGAACAAAAAGAGTGACAAGTGCATTTAACAAATGTTGTTAGAAGCCAGAGAAACCAGAAGCTTCCCCAAATCCTAAAAACTGGCAGAAATAGCTTAAAGTGTGGCCGAACTATCCAGGAGCAGAGAAATGGATCCCTGAGATACTAAACAACAAAGAAAGGAAACCCAGGGACTGATTCTGACAATTTGTTGCTTTGACCATTGTTCCACCTGTCAGCTCACCTGGGGTTGTAGTCGTCAGTCAAACAGATGGAAGATGCTGATGGGTCTTGGGGACCCCCAGCCCCTCCACACCGCCCATCCCTCAACAGTGTCGGGCTTTGCTCTTCCCGCTGAGCCGCCACTGCTGTCCAACTTCTGGTTCTGCCTTTCCTGTCAAGATTACTTACTATGTTTGACCATTTATGCTGTCTTTTCCTTTAGGAGCTGTATTTCGACGTGGCCAAGTAGCCCCAGTTGAGGAGGGAAAGCACCTTTATATGCAATGGTACTAGTTAATAAGTAAAGGAATGAAGCAATTAGGAGATGGTCATTTTGCAGCCATTAATAAAATTAACTGATGCAGGCAAGGTTCATTAATGATGTTGTAAGCATTGGCTGGAAAGTTGACCAAGCACTGGGTTTTTACCCAACGTCAGGGTACTGGCCCCACAGTCTACCTGCAAAAGGAAATATGTAATTACCTAATGGCAAGGTCTGGCTGTTGCCTCTCTACCCAGACATCAAATTTATCTAGTGTCACTAATGTAGGTTGTTCTGGGCTTCCTGACAGGATATCATGACGAAGCCATAGCTTCACCTTTGAGAGATCTTTGCCAAAGATGTTGAACCTGCTTCCTAACCAAGTCTTTAGCTCCAATTTGGGCTTCTAGGAAATATAAAGGACAAAGGGACAAATTAAATGATGTCACAAAGAAACAATCAGACAAACACAGATTGGGCAGTGTTCCATAAGATAAAAGGTCTAGTATTTTTAACCAAGTCAGTGTCCTGGGGGATAATAAATAAGACTGAAGGGAGATTGCTCTAGACCAAAAACGACCTAGAAGACACAAAAGTGCAAGAAGGGCTCTTTGACTGTGTTTTAGTTTAAACAACCAGAAAAGATATTTTCAGAACAAATGAGGATTTGAATATGGATTATTAGATGCTACTAGGGAATTAATGTTGTTTTTGTTAGGTGAGACAATGATACTATGGGAAAGTATCCTTACTTTTTTTCTTAATTTAAATTCAAGTTAGTTAACATATAGTGTAGTATTGGTTTCAGTAGAATTTAGTGATTCATCACTTACATATAACACCCAGTGCTCAACCCAACAAGTGCCCTCCTTAGTACCCATCACCCACTTGCTCATCCTCCCCTCCAGCAACCCTCAGTTTGTTCTCTGTATTTAACAGTCTCTTATGGTTTGCCTCCCTCTCTGTTTTTATCTTATTTTATTTTCCTTTCCTCTTCCTATGTTCATCTGTTTTGTTTCTTAAATTCCATGTATGAGTGAAATCGTATATTTGTCTTTCTCTGCTTGATGTATTTTGCTTAGCATAATACACCCTACTTCCAACGACATTGTTGCAAATGGCAAGATTTCATTCTTTTTGATCATTGAGTAGTATTCCATTGTGTGTGTGTGTATACATATATATATGTATATGTATATATATGTATATATGTGTATATATGTATATGTATGTATATATGTATATGTATGTGTATATATATGTATATACGTATATGCGTATATATGTATAAAACACATCCTCTTTATCCATTCATCCATCGATGGACATTTGGGGCTCTTCCCATAATTTGGCTATTGTTGATAGTGCTGCTATAAACATTGGGGTGCATGCATCCCTTCGAATCAGCATTTTTTATCCTTTGGATAAACACCTACTAGTGCAATTGCTCGGTCATAGGGTAGCACTACTTTTAACTTTTTGAGGAACCTCCGTACTGTTTTCCAGAGTGGCTGCACCAGTTTGCATTCCTACCAACAGTGCAAAAGTGGTCCCCTTTCTCTGCATCCTCGCCACTATCTGCTGTTTCCTGAGTTGTTAATTTTAGCCTTTCAGACCGGTGTGAAGTGGTATCTCATTGCTTTGATTTGTGTTTCCCTGATGATGAGTGATGTTGAGCATCTTTTCAAGTGTCTGTTAGCTATCTGGATGCCTTCTTTGGAAAAGTGTCTATTCATGTCTTTTGCCCATTTCTTCACTGGATTATTTGTTTTTTGGGTGTTGAGTTTCATAAGCTCTTTATAGATTTTGGATACTAACCCTTTATCCAATATGTCATTTGCAAATAACTTTTCCCATTATATCATTTGCCTTTTAGTTTTGTTGATTAGTATCCTTACCTTTCAACAACACATGCTGAAGTACTACTGTCATAATGTCTGCAATTTAATAAAAAATATGGAGAAGCAAATATGTTAAAGCCAGAAGTTTATGGATGTCCATTTTTCTATACTTTTTAGTTTATTCAAACATGTCTTCAAAAAACTTGAAAGCAAAAATATTCCAGTGCATATGAAAACATTTATTTATTTACCTATTTATTTATTTACATGTATTTATTATTGAGAGAGAGAGAGAGACAGAGCACAAACAGGGGAGAGGCAGAGAGAGAGGGAGACACAGAACCCAAAGCAGGCTCCAGTCTCTGAGCTGTCAGCACAGAGCCCGATGCAGGACTCAAACACACCAACCATGAAATCATGACCTGAGCTGAAGTTGGACGCTTAGCTGAATGAGCCACCCAGGCGCCCCTCCAGTGCATATGAAAACCTTTAAACCTCTTAATAGTCTGGTCGCAAGTAGTGAAAACAGAGGGGTGGTGACTGATTTAGGCAAAAAAGAAAGGCCTAAGCCATCAAATACTGGCTTTGTGGCTCCCACAGCAATAGTAACTTGAGACGTGCATGGTGGAGTCTGGCTGTGGTAGGTGGTGACTTTACCACAGTGCATGAGATATCCCATGATGGTGGCTTGCCAGCTTCTCTGGGAGTCATTGCCAGGGTTTATGATTGAGTTTACAAAATTCATTCAATACTCTGGCACATGTGCAAGAAACACATGTGCGCCCTTGGAAAGGTGAGTGTGCCCTTGAAAAATCGTAGAAAAAGAACCAAAAAACCAAACAACCCACTAGACCTATAAAATCCATGTGGATTTTTATAAAATCCATGGGATTATTCCCCATCTTCTGGATTTTACTGTCATCTCCTATGGGGCTGAGGCAGACCAGGACTTGCCTTTAGATTCAGAAGCTGTGATTCTTGACCTTGGCTGCGAAGAAAGGTGTGGGTGATCTTGAACAAGTTACTTAGCCCCTGGGACATTAGATTTTTCATCAGTAAATAAAGAATGATAAAATCTGTCTTCCAGGGGTTTTTGGCCTTTTTTTCCTTCAGGTGAATTTCACAGAACATAAATTAACTACAGTAATACCTCGGATTGTGAGTAACTTGTTCTGTGAGTGTTCCGCAAGAGGAGCAAACATTTCTAATAAATTTTAACCTTATAAATGAGCAATGTCTTGCAATATGAGTACTACGTGATGCTGAATGTCACATGATCACAACTGAGCCAATGGTTCTTGAAATTCACTTTGATATACGAGTGCTTTGGATTTCAAGCATGTTTCTGGAATGAATTATGCTGGCAAACCAAGATGTTACTGTATTTGAAAATGAAGAATTCAGTAGCACCGAGTATGTTCATAATGTTGTACAATTGTCACCACCATCCAAATGCAGAATTTTTCAGCTTCCTGGTGGAAATGCTGTAACCCTTAAACAAGAGCTCCCCATCCCCCTTTTCCCCAATCCCTGGAAACCACTAATCAGCTTTCTGCCTCTATGACTTTACCTATTCTGGATATTTCAAATAAATGGAATCATATAATATGTGACCTTTTGTGACTACCCTCTGTCATTTAACATATTTAATTCATAATATCATAGCATGTATCAGTACTTTATTCCTTTTTATGGCTGAATGCTCTTGTATATATATGCCACGATTTGTTTATTTGTTCCTCCACTGATGGACATTTGGGTTGTTTGTGCCCTTTGGCTATCGAAAAACAGTTCTGCTATGAACATGCATGTGTAAGTATTTGCTTGAGTTCTTGTTTTAAATTCTTTTAAGTATCTAGCTAGAATTGAAATTGATGGGTCATTTGGTGATTCTATGTTTAACTTTTTGAAGAGCTGCTAAACTGTTTTCCACAGCAGCTGAACCCTTTTACATTCCTACCAGCAAAATCCGAGGGTTCCAAATTATCCACATCCTTAGTGACACATTATTATTATTATTATTATTATTTTTAAATGTAGCCATCCTAGTGGGTGGCTTCTTAATGTGATTTTGATTTGCCTTTTCTTAATGGCCAGTAATATTGAGCATCTTTTCCTCAGCTTATTGACCATTTGTATATCTTCTTCGGAGAAATGTCTATTGAAGCCCTTTGCCCCTTTTTGGTTTGGGTTACATGTTGTCTTACTGTTGAGTTGTAGGAGTTCTTCATATATTATTGATACGAATCCCTTCTCGGATATAGGATCTGCAAATATTTTGTCCCAATTTGTGTGTTGTCTTTTCACTCTCTTGATAGCATCCTTTGTTGCACAAAAGTTTTAAAGTTGGTGAAATCTGATTTATGGGGGTTTTTTTGTTGTTGTTGTTGTCACCTGGGTTTTCGGTGGTATATCTAAGACTCTACTGCCAAATGTAAGGATACTCCTGTGTTTTCCATGGGGATTACAATTAAATCCTAAATTTATAACCATCTAGTTTGAACTGATTCCATGTTAGCTTTAATAGCATGCAAGAACTCTGTTCCTATACATCTCTGTCCCCTCCCTCTTATGCTGTTATTGTCACAAATTACATCTTTATATATGTGTGCCTATTAACATAGGATTTTAATGACTGTTGTGTGCATTTGTCTTTGAAATCAGATAGGAAACAAAGAGAGGAGTTAGGGGAAAAAACCCATGATAACACTGCTTTTATTTTACTTGTGTAGTTATATTCACTGAGATTCCTTATTTCTTCATATGGATTCACACTACTATCTCATGTT
>NW_027551573.1:8098415-8108438 GCF_008692635.1 Crocuta crocuta | reverse complement strand
GGCTTGTCTCTTCGTGACAAACTCCCTCAGCTTTTGTTTGTTTGGGAATCTCTTAATTTCTCATTCTCTTTTTTGTTTGATCAACTTTTTATTTTTTATTATGGTAAAATATACATAACATAAAATTTACGAGGAATGCTTGCGTGGCTCAGTTGGTTAAGCTTCTACTTGGGTCATGATCCCAGGGTTTGTGGGTTCGAGCCCTGTGTTGGGCTCTGTGCTGACAGTTCAGAGCCTGGAACCTGAGCTTCAGATTCTGTGTGTGTGTCTCTCTCTCCCCAACTACCCCACTCACACCCTGTGTCTTAAAAAAATTACGATGCTGACCATTTTAAGTGTACAATTCAGTGGCACTATCTCTATTCACAGTGTTGTATAACCATCACCACTATCTATTTCCAGAACTTTTTCATCATCCCAGATAGAAACTCTGTGCCCATTAAACAATAACTCTCCACTCCATATGCTTGGGAATATAATAATTAAAGCAACGATAGGCAGCTCCCTCCCCTTCCTCCTGCCCAGTCCCTCGTAATCTCTATTCTCCTTTTTGTTTCTATAAATTTGCCTAATCTAGATTCCTTTTTATGTTTCCTATCTCTTAATTGATATTCTCTATTTGTTTATACTTTGTTCTTCTGGTTTCCTTTAGTTCTTCATTCAGCTCATTGAGCATATTTAAGATAGTTGATTTAGTCTTTATGAAGTAAGTCTAATATTTGGGCTCCCTTGGCGACAGCTTCTGGCAATATTGTTTTATCCTGTGAATGGGCCATACTTTCCTCTTTCTTTGTGTGGCTTGTAACTTTTTTGTTGTTACAAGTGGGCATTTTGAATGTTATAATATGGGAACTCTCAAAGTCAAATTCTCCCTAGTTTGCTGCTGTAGATTTTTGAGCACTGCAGTCATTCGTTTGTTAATGACTCTTCCCAAGTATTTTTTTTTTTTTGCAAATACTGTATTCCTTGTTGTATATGGTCATTGAAGTCTCTTTTCTTTTATCTCAGAGGTTACTCAGTGACCTGTGAGATTCTCTGAAATCCCTGGGACCAAAAAAAAGGAAAACACTTTCCTACTCTTTGCAGATTGGCTCTAAGCCAGGTCACTCCTTCAATGTTAAACCAGGCTGTACACATTTCCCTGGGCTTTTACCTTCTTCTTGTGCAGACCCCAAAAACCTGCCTTATGGGGCGCCTGGGTGGCTTAATTGGTTAAGTGTCTGACTTTCGCTTAGGTCATGATCTCGCGGTTCGTGGGTTCGAGCCCCGCGTCGGGCTCTGTGCTGACTGCCGGCTCAGAGCCTGGAGCCTGTTTCAGTCTGTGACTCCCTCTCTCTCTGACCCTCCCCTGCTCATGCTGTCTCTGTCTCTCTCTCCTAGAAATAAATAAAACATTAAAAAAAAAAAAACCTGCCTTATGGTAGAGCATACGGCCCTATCAGATCTTTTCTGAGCAGATGTCCAGCCCTAGGAATGCACACGGGACTCCAGATTCCCTGTTACACATAGGGGTCCTTTGAAGGCGTTAGTGCCTCAAGGATCTTTCTCTTTAGTCTCTTCCTTCCCAGACTTATGCCACTTGCCTTGTCTCTCCTCCCCAGGTAGTGATTGGCAGGCACCTGGCTATAGATAACATATTGTTTTCTACAGATTCACCCTAGAAAGCCGCTCCCGCCTTAGGGGGACAAAACAAAGGTCAGCCTCCATGCTTGTGTCTCAAGGAACCGCCAGACAAATCAAAATGCATGACTACAATTTCTTTGAGAACAAGATCTGCATTGCCCTTCAACTTCAAGTCACACTAGGAATGTGGGCTGCCATTCCCGTGGCTGCCACTGAGCTGGAGAATGGGGATGATAGGCAGGGAAGCAAAAATGCTGCACACTTTTTGAAATTTAGCAGTCTGTTTCTTCATCGAGAAGAAGAAAATTCTCTACTTACTGAACCTTCTTCTTTTTTTCTTTATTTTTCTTTATTTTTTAAAAAATGTAAATTTTTGAGAAAGAGAGTTTGAGCAAGAGAAGGGCAGAGAGAGAGGGAGACACAGAATCTGAAGGAGGCTCCAGGCTCTGAGCTGTCAGCACAGAGCCCGATGTGGGGCTTGAACTCAAAAATCGGGAGATCGTGACCTGAGCCAAAGTTGAACGCTTAACCGACTGAGCCACGCAAGCACCCCTTTTCTTCCTTTTGGTTTTCAGATTCTAGTGTTCGAAAAGAATAGATTTTGTTAGATTTTGCTAGTTTAATTGTTGCTTCTGTGGAGGAATCAATCCTTGGAACTTCTTACTCCTTATTCCTCCCTTTCTGTGCCATCACTCAACCTCTCCCAGGTTCAAAAAAATTTTTTTTATTATGGAGAACTTTAAGCATACACAAAAGTGGGGAGGGTATTTTAATAAATCCCACAAAGTCCTCAATGTTTTAAAAATTATCAGCCCATGGCCAATCTTGGCTCATCTATGCCGCCAAGGACTTAGTGCTTAGTGCTCAGGGTCCTGAATGCATTCTCTTCTTTCCGCAGTAGCTCTGCGAGGTAGTTGCTAATATCTCCACATCACAGATGAAGAGATTGAAACCGGGGGCTTCATTTTCCCAAGATCACTTCCGGAAGCAGGGCTTGACCTGGGATCCCAGTCATGGCTTCAGCTGATGCCCCAATCGCTTTTCCTTGGAAGCCCGTTGGATGGAGAGGCAGGTGTGATGCGCATGGCTAATGTTCATTCCAACCCACTTCTTATCCGCTTCTTGGCAGGCAGGATCGTGACTCTAAAGCTTTGTGATGCTAGGCAGGGTCCTGTGGCAAGTTCTGCTCAGTGAAGTGTAGGTAGAAGTGACGTGTGTGTCGTCATTGGGCAGAAGCACTTAATTGCTGGTGCTTTGCCCTCTGGCCTTCTCTTTCCTTGCTGCAGGGAACTGTGAGCCTTGCTCTGAGGTACTGGTTCCAAGTTACAGATAGAGGAGCTCCTGTCGCCTTGGGTCCTTGAGGAATGACGATGACACAGAGCACAGTTCTTTGCCAACCCTCACTGTATATGAAATGAATGATTACAAGCCACGCACCTTTGTCAGGGCGAAGTGCCAAAATCTGGGGCTTGTCTATCAGTGCAGCGTTACCTAGTCTATCCTTACTGGTAAAGCCAGGCAGTGCTGTCATCTCTGTTTTATACGCAAGGAAACTAAGCCCTGGCACCTTGCAAAACATCAAAAACCAATTTAGTTTTAGAAATAGGGACGGGACCCACATCCCTAATCCCTTGTCTAGGTTCTTACCTACTGACTTCTGGCGGCATGTGTAGCTTTCTTAGAAGGGCTGACTTGACGGGGAGGCTTCCTGTGATGCCAACAGGACCCTTTTCCTCAGAGTATCTCTCATTCCGTGGCTGCTGTGCCCGAGTCCTGCTATCCGCCTGCATTTTTAAAGCATCCTTTCCACAATGGAGATGGGCTGTTGGTGGTGTGTGTGTGCAGCCTGTTTTTGAGATCTCACTGATCTTTGCCATGGTTTTTAGAAGACGTGCCTTTTCAGGCAATGTTGCATGAGCACAGGGAGCATGGGTATGGTCCAAAGGTAGGAGATCCAAGTTCGAGGCCCCCTTATTCTCTGTGACCTCAGGAAAGCCAATCAATGTCTTTAAGCCTCACTTTAATCAGATATAAGATGAGGCCAAGAACAAAGAAGTTGTGTGAAACTAGTTACACCATATGAAATGCAACTGAAATGGAGTGATAATAATCTGCAACACATAGTCACTGTTACCAGGGAAAAGACTGGAAGTTTGTGGGTTGTTTTTTTTTACATTTTTTTTCCTAACACTGATTCATTTTTGAGAGACAGAGATGGACAGACTGTGAGTGGGGGAGGGGCACAGAGAGAAGGAGGCACAGAATCTGAAGCAGGCTCCAGGCTGCGAGCTGTCAGCACAGAGCCCAACGTGGAGCTCAGACTCACAAACCATGAGGTCATGACCTGAGCTGAAGTCGGACGCTCAACCGACTGAGCCCCCCAGACGCCCCGAGACTGAAAGTTTTAATGCTGGGGTGTGGGTTTTGCGGGTGGTTTTAGAGCAGCAGAATGTTTCCAGATGACCCAGCGGCAGCCCTGGGTGGCGTGGATCGGGAAGGAGGGCAGACGAAGGGGGGCCGGTCAGAAAGCGGATGCAGGAACCAGAGTGGGAGCAGATGCAGGTCTGGGCAGGGACAAGGGCAGTGAGTGATGGCAAAGGACAGTCGTGAGACAGCTGGGGAAGGGAGAGCTGGGCGGCCTTGATACATGCCGTGACTACTCTCAGCTGGTCTCAGGTCACCTATACGGACCGATCTGACAGCGCGCTTGTGGTCCGGCCAGCCCGGGTCCTGCCCCGAGCTCTGTGCACCTATCCGGGGCCTCCGGGCCGGCTGGCGGGCTGAGATGGTGGGCAGGTGTCTTCAGCAGGCTGCGTGCTGCTGTCCACAGCTTACGGGTTGTCACTGTGTGCACGGACCCTGCCTGGAGCCACCTCCGCTTCCTGAGAGCCTAGAAAGGAAAGCTCCCTGGGACCGTCACACGCGCCAAGGGCAGGAGCTGGCAGCTGCGGCCTCGCTGGGAGCTGGCTCTTTCCTTTACAGCCAGGCCACTGGCTTCAGACTTGCTGGCCCTGGGCACCCCGGGGTCCCCCTCCTGCTCTCATGGGAATCAAACCTGCCTGGTGTCTTTTTCCAAGTCAGCTGAAAAGTTTCTAATCTCTTTGCAAAGTGTCAAGTATCTTCCAGGGCCTTGAAAGGTGATTTTTCTAAAAGCAGATCAAACAGTTCTGACATCTGCTGCCAAGCCATTTTAAGTCCTACAGGCTTGCCGCTGGCCTCGGCGGCTCCGCTGGCTGCAGATAAAGGTTGAAGCGGCATGTCTCGTCACAGACACGAGGAGCCTGCTTGTGGGAGCCACGTCCTGGAGAGAAACATATTCCGTAAACGTTAATCTGCTGCTTTGTCTTGGCCAACAATTTATTCTTTCATGAAAGCCAGGCTCTGGCCCCCAGTTGAATTCTGCACACACATTTTTTTAATTTGCCGGAATTTGCGAAAACACATCAGTGGCCCTGCTGCTCTTGGGTTTTTATGTTTAGCAAAATAATCCCACGGCACGGCCTTCAAAGGGCTCTCAGCATCCCTCTCTCCCCAGCTCTATTTTGGCTTTCCGAAGAGGGAGGCAAACGGCGCGCAGAGCCCATGAGGATGCGGGGCCCTGGGTCACTCGTCCAGCGCGCTGGGAGGTGCTGGGTGGCCGGCCAGGACCGCCGAGAATTGGTTCGCCAACCCGGGTGCCTGCAAGGCTCGGGCAAATAAAGGAGAGGGCCAGGTGAGCTGGGGGGGTGGGACGCTGAGGCCTGGTGGGGACTGAGGCAAACTGAAGGCTGCGTGCCCTCTCTGCACGGGGCAGCTGGCCCTGGCACGGAACGGTTGCTGTCGTGCGGAATGTGGGCCCAGTGCCCTTAGAGCGTCCCAGTTTCCGAAAGAAGGAAGGCATTTGGTATTTTTTAAATGTGAAATCTGTCCGTTTTTAAATGTTGGCCCACATTCTCTTCAAAGGCTCTGCAGGCCAAACCAAACACGTCTGCTGGCCGACTGTGCCTCGCGGGGCTGCCCGTTGGCCATCTTGGATGAAGGAGGCAGAGATAAGGAAAGTGGAGGGCAGCCTCCTCTATGCTCTTTAACCTGGGAGGTCACGTCCCACAGATGGGGAAACTGAGGTCCATCGTTCAGAGATGTCACTGATCTTTTCCCTCTGCCTACAGCCTCTCTCCTGCAAGACTTAAGAATGTTACTCCCCCGGGGCGCCTGGGTGGCTTAGTCGGTTAAGCGTCCGACTTTCGCTTAGGTCATGATCTCGCGGTTCGTGGGTTCGAGCCCCACATCGGGCTCTGTGCTGACTGCCAGCTCAGAGCCTGGAGCCTATTTCAGTCTGTGACTCCCTCTCTCTCTGACCCTCCCCTGCTCACGCTGTCTCTCTCTCTCTCTCCTAGAAATAAATAAAAACATTAAAAAAATTAAAAAAAAAAAAATGTTACTTCCCCAAGATGTGAAGCCTAAGGGGTGCCATCTCCCCCGGACTTGCAGAGCCTTTACAATTCAGAGAAATGTCTTCAATGGCAGCATTTCAGACGAAGTGACGGGACAGTGGGGTGAGGGCTTCCCCAAAGTCTCTCAGCCGCCAGGTGGTTTTCTATTCTGCCTGGTCCCAGGCGGCTCCTGGGGTTGGTCTCTCCCTGGCCGTACCCGGCAGAGGTGCCTGCTCTCCGACACAGCTGCTGGGGGCGCAAGCGAGGTGCCCATGAGGGGCTGGACCGCTGGAATGTGGGGGTTTCCACACCCGCAGGTCTAGCACAAAACTCCCAAGGTGGCTCCGGCTGGCAGCTGGCATGGAAGACAGTGTCCCCTCCCTGAGTGCTCAGTAAAACGAGTGTGAGCCGCCAATATTCTCCCAGAACCTGCCCTGGGCCCGGCCGGAGCAGAAGCGGATCGCTATGAGGAAAGGGTGTCCTTCTCACCTCTCCGTCCTGCTGGCAACGACCAGTGAGCCGTCTCTCCTGCCCCACGCTCCCAGCCATGTCCCCGTCCCGCCCTCACACCTCCTCGTGCGCGGTCTATCAGAGCCCTGGCCACCAAATTAGCCCTTTGTGATTGCATTCGGCTTTTATTGGCTCAAGCTGGATGTTGGAGCTGGAGCCAGATGTGAGGCCACGGGACCACTTGAAAGGCCAGGTAATTAGCAGCATCTGCCTCTGACTTCTTATCTTGACAGGCAGACACACGGGGCAGTGACCTGGGAGCTGGGAGGCACTTGCCTTTTCCACATTAAATGAGACAAAGGCCAAAGGGGACCCCTAGTCGGCTGGAATGCTGCCGTCTGTGTGGGCACACGTGTGCGCGTGTGTGCACGCATGCGCGCGTGTGCACACGTGTGTGCAGGCACATGTGCAAACGTGAGTGTGAGCCTCTTGAAGAATCATCCCTTCCACCCACGGCTTGCTCTCTTCCCTCCAGGTCCAGGAAGAACCGTCTGCCAAGCTCTAAACACCTGGGGGTAGAATTGGTATCAAGTTTAAGTTGAGGAGTAATTTACATACGATGAAAGGTATAGATCTTAAGTATACAGTTTGATGAGTTTTCACAAATGAGCGAAATTCCTGTAATCCATGCCGTAACGAAGATGAAGATGTAAAACTTTTTCATCACCCCAGAAGGTTCTTTATGCTCCTTCCCGGTGAATTCTCCTCTGTCCCGTGCCCAGGCAACCGCAGTCCTGATTTCCATCACCACAGATTCGGGTGTTTGTTTTTTTTTTCCTGCTCTTAAATATCATGTAAATGGAATCATGGAATATAAACATAGACTTACAGTCTTTTTGTCCTTGGCTTCTTTTGCTCAAAATAATGCACTTGAGATTCACCAGGGAGTGGTACATTCCTTTTTACTGCTAAGTGTTCCAATTGTGGGGGTGTACTGCAATTTGTTCATTTATTCTCTGGTTGAGGGATATTTGGGAAATTTCTGGCTTTTGGCTATTATGAATAAAGACACATCATAAATGACTATGCATTGATTGGCTGAAAATGATGCAAATCTATTATCTTACAGTTTCTGTGGGTCAGGGGTCTAGGCATGGGCTGGGGGCCCTCCGTTCAGGCTCTCACTAGGATGAAAGCAAGGTGTCTGCTGGGGCTGGGTCTCCTATGAACCCTGGGATCCTCTACAGACTTTAGAGAATTGTTGGTGGAATTAAGTTTCTTGTGTTTGCAGGACTGAAGTCCTCAGTTCCCAGAGGCCACCTTCTTTCTGTTCCCTACCGTGTGGCCTTCTCCACAACATGGCAGTTTGCTTATTCAAGGCCAGCAGGGATATGTCTGCTGTTGCTTCAGATCTCTCTGACGTCTTCCATCTCTGATTTCTAGGCTCTCTTTCAAAGGGCTCACCTGATTAGGTCAGGCCCACCCAGGATAATCTCCCCTTTGATTAAAGTCAGCTGATTAGACGGGGCGCCTGGGTGGCTTAGTCGGTTAAGCGTCCGACTTTCGTTTAGGTCATGATCTCGCGGTTCGTGGGTTTGAGCCCCGCGTCGGGCTCTGTGCTGACTGCCAGCTCAGAGCCTGGAGCCTATTTCAGAGTCTGTGTCTCCCTCTCTCTCTGACCCTCCCTTGCTCATGCTGTCTCTCTCTCTTTCTCCCCTAGAAATAAATAAAAATATTAAAAAAAAAGTCAGCTGATTAGGGACATCTGAAAAATTCCTTCGCCTTTTTCAGCTGATGTAACTGAATCACAGGAGTGATATCCCATCATATTCATACTCAGGACATGCGTACCAGGGGATGAGACTCTTGGGTGCCATCTTGGAATTGTGTCTACCGCAAAGAACTATGAACATTCTAGAGTTTTTATGTTACTCAAGTGTGCATCTTCAAAAGATGAGGGCATTTTCTTTTTTAATTTTTTTTTTAATGTTTTATTTATTTCTAGGAGAGAGAGAGAGAGACACAGCGTGAGCAGGGGAGGGTCAGAGAGAGAGGGAGTCACAGACTCTGAAACAGGCTTCAGGCTCTGAGCTGGCAGTCATCACAGAGCCTGACGTGGGGCTCGAACCCACGAACCGCGAGATCATGACCTAAGCGAAAGTCGGACGCTTAACTGACTAAGCCACCCAGGCGCCCCAGATGAGGGCATTTTCTATTGAGCTAAAATAACATTATCCCACTTTATTAGTAAATCACTTCTAAATATCATCTTATACCTGGTCCATATTTGGCGAGGAAATCAGTTGTCTTAGAAGGTGTTGCAGCCAGTTTGTGCAGCAGAAGATTGTCTGGGGCCTTGCGGTGACTGTGGACACCTGTGCCTTGGATGGCTTTCCATCCAGCACAGTGCCCTTTGTTGTGGCTGCTTGGAGAGAGTGGGTCCATCATCTGGCAGATGAGTAGTGAGATTTTTTTTTTAATTAAAAATTTTTTAATGTTTATTTTTGAGAGTGAGAGAAACAGAGTGCAAGTGGGGGAGGGCAAGAGAGAGAGGGAGACACAGAATTTGAAGCAGGCTCCAGGCTCCGAGCTGTCATCACAGAGCCCAATGTGGGACTCGAACTCACAGATCTCGAGATCAAGACCTGAGCTGATGTGGAACACTCAACTGACTGAGCCATGCAGGTGTCCCTCTTTTGTTACTATTTAGCTTGTTCCTCTATCCCTTTTTACATCCTGTGAACTGGAAGTCAGATCGGCAGTTTAATGGACCCAGTAAACGTCTTCTGGCTGGCGCATATTATGGGATAGTTGAGAGCTTCAGGTGGTACCACTGGGCAGACACGGGATTTCTGGTTGTCCCTTTGTTTCTCGTGAAAGACTGACTCCTGGGTGGGGGTGGGGACATCCTGGCCCCTCGAATTCCAATTCTTCCTCCCAGGCCAGAAGGAAATCGGTAGGGTCTTATTTTGTACAATGCAAATGTCCAGTTGTACACCGATGAGTCACCTAGTGGTTTTAACACATTCGTTGATAATCCTTGCTTCAATCAGTGATTGCATTAGGGGCCGAGGGTGGACTTTTGACCCAGCATTCCCCCTTTGCAAAGCTACAGTTTGTGCTGAATCTACCCGGCTTTGGCCCCTGGGGGCCTGACCTCCCCTGGCAGGGATCATCTGGCATAGACCCTCNACCCGCCGTGTCAGTGCTGAGTCTCCAGGCCCTGGGCCATGTGGTGGAGCTCCCAGATGTTTCTTGACAAACGAACGTATGAAGGCAAGGCGAGTGCACGGTTGAATGTTCCCTTAGCCCAAACGCGGGGCTCCAGAGCTTCCTGAACTCTGCACCTGCCTTTTGGGTCTCCAGTTGTTTTTCAGACCAGAGGCCATTCAGGAGGCCCAGCGATGCACCGAGGGACCTCTCAGCGGCTCTCTGACTAGTACCTCCTCCCACAGGGAGCCTACCTTGATATGCTGATGCCCTTCTCCTGCCCAGTGTCCCACCAGCCTGTGGGTGGAGGGGGTGGGGGTGGGGGTGA
>NW_027551573.1:8074103-8096603 GCF_008692635.1 Crocuta crocuta | reverse complement strand
TCTAAGGCGCTGCCTGATCTGCCCCTTTCGGGCCGCCCAGCCTCCTGTGCCACTGTTTCACCCACGCCTTCTGTTCTGGCCACACCAGATGGCTCTGCTGGTTTGGTCTTAGAGCATTTGCTGGGCTTGGATGCGGTTGGGTCGGGAATGCCGTACCTAGGGTTCCAGCCTTTCTTTCCTGATACCCCGGGGACAAGGATCCCTCCCATTATGTGAGCACCACACACACCTCCACACTTTTCAGAATGTGGATCGTACTGTGTTGCACTATCTTAAGCTTGGAAACCGTTTAATACAGAAAGCTACAGTAAATCCATCTAGCAAATATGCTCACCACCAGAACTAACATATGACAACATTTTGTCATCTCTGGTTCACTCTTCTTCTTTTAAAAGTAAAACATAAAATCTATCACTGACAACATTAAAGTCCTTTCCGAAGTCCTTTATATTCAGTCTCTTCCCCTTCTCCACAGAAGCTGCCACTCTGGTAAATCTGGTGAGCCAGCCTGTGTTTTAATACCTTTATTACAGTTTTGTCCAGCAATAAATAGCATATAATATTGTTTCTTGTGTATAACGTTTATACATGTTCATATCTTTCAGTTTCTTGTTTATTTTTCACACAAGTTCATATTTTTTTACATTCTTTTTTGCCGTAAGAAAACAGTGCGTATTTAATCAATACAGTTTAAAGCAACATCCACTTATTTTCTCACTGTTACTTCTGAAAAAATGGGTTAAAAGTCCAAGCACAGTGTGGTTCATCTGCTCAGGTGTTTCTTCTCAGAGGGAAGAAACTGTTTTATTTTATTATTAGTTTTTTATTTTTATTAAAAAAATTTTTTTAATGTTCATTTATTTTTGAGAGAGTGAGACAGAGCGCAAGCAGAGGAGGGGCGGAGAGAGAGGGAGACACAGAACCCAAAGGAGCTCCAGGCTCTGAGCTGTCAGCACAGAGCCCTACATGGGGCTCGAACCCATGAACTGTAGGATCAGGACCTGAGCTGAAGTCAGACACTTAACCAGCTGAGCCACCCAGGCACCCAAGGACGAAACTGTTTTAAAGTAAAATCACCTGGGATAAGAGCTCCCTGGAAACGGGATTTCCTGTCACCAATGGATTTTTGTTTTGTTTTAGCTTTACTGAAGTATGCTTGATATACAAAATATAGCACACATATAATGAATGCATCTTGATGATTTTGGACAAATGTATACACTGTGATACCATCATCACAACCAAGGTATTAAACTTCTCTATCACCTCCAAATATTTTCCTTGTGTTCTCTTGTTTTTTAAAACCTTTTTAATGTTTGTTTTTGAGAGAGACAGAGCATGAGTCGGGGAGAGGCAGAGAGAGAGACACACACACATAATCGGAAACAGGCTCCAGGCTCCGAGCTGTCAGCACAGAGCCCGACGCGGGGCTCAAACTCACAAACTGTGAGATCATGGCCTGAGCCGAAGTCGGACACTTAACTGACTGAGCCACCCAGGCACCCCTGTGTGTTTTTTAAATAAGAAAATTTGGCATGAGATCTCTTCCTGACATACATTCAAGTTCGTAAAACCATACTGTCAAAACCACGGGCACTGTGGTGTCCAACTGATCTCAAGAACTTATGCATGCACTTTTTTTTTTAATACATTTTTAACATCGCTGTCAATTTACCTGGTTCTCGTTCATTCCTTTGAAGATGTGTATGGAATTCCATTTCTGAATAAATCACAGCATAGATTTTCCCCATTGAATCATTTGGCTTCGTTTTCCAGGGGGTGGACGTGGAGACAGAGATTGGTGGACAGCGAGTGGCCTGGGGAGTGTTCTCAGGAACACCACGTGTGAGGGAGCAAAGGCAGCAGAACTGGGCACAGAGAGGTGGGAGCGTGACATAGCTGGGGCAGAGACCTCCGCCGACCCCCACAGGAAGTGCTGGAGCAGGGCGAGACTCTCAGAGTTGTCCTCGGTCAGGACGAGTTTCCAGCTTTTGGACCCCTCGTTGTCCGGTCATTGGATGAAGGCTGCCTTCCAGAAAGGGGCATGATATTGGGTGAGGCAGCTCTCTTTATTGAAGATCAAGTCCCAGAGAGTAGTCGTATGGGGACTACCTGCGCCCACACTTCCGGCAGCCGGGGAGTGGGGAGTGAGTGCCTCTGTGCTCAGCTCATCACAGCATCCGATCTGGTCCAGCTCTCGTGTTGCTTGGATCCACCTGCTTCATCTCATTAATTCACTGCCTCTGGGAGTAGCTCCTCCAGGATTTTTCCAGGGAAAATGACAAAAGGGAAGTTAGAGGGACACATTGTGGCCCCTGCCACCATGGCTGGTGTTGAGGCTATATCTGGGTCTTGTAATCTCCCATTTCTACTGTCCGTTTGTGTTCATTTCATATCAATTCGATGTCTATTTCATCCTCTGTTAGCACCTCCACAGGTCTAGGTGGCTTTCCCGCTGCTGTGACCCTGACTGTCATCATCAGGGGGCTATACCCTTGGTCATCATGTTCTTTCCAGGCCATAATCACCATACATGTCCGTTTGCTAGCAGAACTGGGAATTACCAAGAGACACTCAGTAGATTACCTGGCTTCCAAATCCATTTTTCTTTGTTCTCATTATATAAGGGCAGCCCTACGTTCTGCTATTAGCAAAAGTACACTTGCCAGTATAGTGGCCCATCTTCTTGCCTGTTGGCCTCTTGGCTTAAGGAAATGAAAGTAACCAGGTGATGGTTGTAATTTTAAGTTTAATGGGGCCTTTATTGTGTCCTCTTTGGAGGAGCATGCCCTCTTTTGAATCAGAACTTCTAGATCCACAAAGTCTAAAGTTGAGGGAATGAGAAACCCAACTTCCCCAGTTAGGTTATGGTGAACAATAGCAATTGGGACGCTCCTACTTCCATCTGTGGTTCCTGGACTCATCTCCTTTACCTACTGGGTAATTCCATGCAGATCAATCACTGCTTTAGAGTTCATTCCCATCTTGAAGGATGGTGTACCATCCTCACAGCATGTGTTCTCCAATATGAGACCTTGGTGACAACTTTCAAGCCAGTACCTTCTGAATGGTACAGTTTGTGACAGGGATGCAATGGTCATTTGCCCATCATTGCACCTTCTTTGCTGTTGAATGGGCTTCTTGATCCAGGCGATGTTGTACAAGATCCTATGTCAGTAAATCAAACCATTCTGCCCATCCCAGGGCGGTGGTATTGACTGGACCCTGCAGGTAGGAAAGGCAAATCCATATGCGGGATCTGTATTGATCTCAACCAAGAAGATTTGCTGGCTATTTCAGGGTGGTAGGGGTCCGGTGTAGGCAACTTGTCACCAAGAGACTGGTTGTTTGATTTAAGCAATGGTGTCATACTGAGGGCTCAGTGTTGGTCTCTTTGTCAGCAGAATGGACATTCTGCAGGGGCTGTAGCTAGATCCACTTTGGCCAGTGGAAGCTCATTTTTGGCCCATAAATAGCTTCCATTCCTGCCACCATGGCCATTCCATTGATGAGCCCATTTAACCAGCATTGGGGTGGCCAACTGCAGAGATTGGCTGACATTGACTGGCCAAGTTGTTCTGTCTGATTGGTTGTTTAGTGCCTCTTCAATGGTGGCTGCTCTCCGACGGGAGTTAACACAAGACACATAGATCTTTGCAGTTCATACTCACTCTTCTAAGTCTATCAATGTTTCTCTTCCTCAGACCTTCATGACGCAATCGTCTGCCTTTTCTCCTTGAAATAGCCAGGCCTCTCGCCACTGCCTGTGGATCCATGTAGAGTCTAACCTCAGGCTACTTCTTTTCCAGCACTAATGGAATGATCAGACATGTCCCCCCAAAGCTCTGCCGCTGGGAAGTTTCACTCACCACTTCCAAGGTGGTAGAATAACAATGGATCATTTTTGTCTTGTGCCACATGCAGAAATGACTGATTTGTGAACCAAACTTGGGCTTTTCCCTTCTCCATCAGCTGGCCAAAAGTTCCCCCTCCCCCACCTAAGAGGCCATTGATATGAGCCAAAAGAGAGGAACCAGTGCAACAGTGGTAGATGACATGGTACTGTGGGCTCCTCACTCAGGCACATCCTTTCCTCACACCTTCAGGCCTTGCTTGTTCCTGATCTGAGATGTTCCATTGCTGTTGTATGGTCAATTGCTGTTGGGTACAGCCAGCCTTTTGACCTGGCAGGTCTGAGGGAACTCCACTCATGATGGGCTGCATGGTCATTTGAAGCTCAAGGTCAGATGGGATGGTTCATCTCTAACTAGGCTCAGTAGCACTTCAGGAGCTATTTTATAAAAGGTATAGACTTTTCTGTTGCACATGGTATGCTCTTGCTCTTCCATTGGGGCTTGCCATGAACTCTACATGGCATCTTTCTTCCCTCACAAGTGTTTCTAGTACCGTAGGGTCTGTTGAGGTATTTGACTCAAGTGTCAGCCAAGTTGCTTACACTGCAGTCTGGATTCACTGTGGAGCATTTTCCTGCTCTGGGTCCCCCTCAGGGCTAGCAGCCTTACATATTACATGGTATATGGATTGGAGCTGTACTCCTAGGCATGTTCTGGAAAGTCCTATCAGACATGCTTTGTGGGAGAAGGTACAGATAGCACTAATTATTTTTTTAATGTTTATTTATTTGTGTGTGTGAGAGAGAGAATGTGCATGTGTATGAGTGGGGGAGGCACAGAGAGAGAAGGAGACAGAGAACCCAAAGCAGTCTCTCAGCCATCAACTCAAAGTCCAATGTGAGGCTCAAACCCACAAGCCTTGAGATCAGGACCTGAAACTGAAGTCAGACGCTCAATTGACTGAGCTGCCCAGCTCCCCTTATTTGCTTTTTAACTTTGGAGGGGATATCCCAGGCCACTGGCTTCTCAGAAACTTCGCTGGCACGGCAGCCTCCTGAATGTACAATAGGGTTTGTCTCTTACTCTCGGAAATACACACATTGTACAAAAGCCTCCACAATATGTGCCACTGCTTGCTCATCCAATTAGCATGATGTCACTGATCTAGCAATCATTGTGATTTTCTAGGGGATGTCCAGCCAGTCTTTCTGGACCGTGTTATGATGGACAGCAGGAGAGTTAACTTAGCCCTGGGAGAACTGAAAATGTATACTATTGCTCTTCTTCCATGAATGGGACATTTTTCTGATCCTTCTCTTGAAAGGAATGGAAAAGAATGCATTTGCCAGATCAGAGGCTGCATACCGTGCACTTGGGGCTGTGTTTAGCAGACTACACACCATCAGGCAGCTGCAACGGAGGCTCCTACTTGCTGGAGTCCACAATTGTTCACTGTCATCCTCCAGAGCCACCTGTTGTTTAGGAGCCAGTCAAGGGAAGTGAATGGGAATATGATGGAGATCACACATCCCTTAGGTTTTAGGGGTGGCGCCAATCTCTGCCATTCTCTCTGGGACACGACTTTGTTTTTTACTTACTATCCTTGGCTAAAATGGGAGGGGGGTGTCAGGGGCTTCTCACTTGGCTGCCACCACTGTGATAGCTCTTATCACAGGCCGAGGAGCCAATGTGGAGCTGTGACAGCCACCATGTATGTTTCTTCCCATCATACATTTGGGGCTGGGGGAATGAGCACGGGCTGGGGCTAGGGCTCAATGAATCCACTGTGAATCAGATGTGAATCAAGCCAGATATCACTGCCTGGTCCCCACATGTCCTTCTTTAATGGCGGTCGGGGGGCGGGGCATGATACCACTTCAGTTCCTTGAGTATCAGTGTCAATTTGGATCCTGTATATGAAAGTCACTGAAATGTGAGGGCATTTTTATTTATCTTTTTTAAAATTTATTTTAATTTATTTTAATTTTTATTTGAGAGAGAGAGAGAGAGAGAGATTGCATGTAGTGGAGAGGGGCAGAGAGAAAATCCCAAGCAGATTCCATGTTCAGCACAGAGCCCAACATGGGGTTGATCCCAAGACCCTGGGATCATGACCGGAGCTGAAATCAAGAGTCAGGTGCACAACTGACCAAGCCACCCAGGTGCCCCAGGGCATATTTCTTCCTTGAGTGCATGGTTATCCATGTGAATGACTGTAGGTCCTTTGGAGAAAAGCTGGGGGAATAATTACCATCTACTCCTACCATGGCATTGCAGGGTTCTTCCTCATGGCAACCTGGCTTCTCCTTCCATCAGTGGTTTCTGGGTCTCAGAACTAGCTGGGGTCCAGAAATTGGTCAAGAAACTGTGACTTTATTAGGATGGCTGCTCTCGGCTTTCTGATCATCTATCCGTGGTTTCTTTCGGTGGTATAACTTGCCCATCTATCTCCCCCCTGGGGATGCCTTATTTTATTAATAATCTCCTTAATCTTTCTTTGGATACCGCTCTCCTAGTTGCTACTGCAGTTTTGTTCTGCATTATGATCATTACCACTCACTTCTGATGGTTAAGCATCTACTCAAGACCTCATCATCTCCACTGCGAGGAGGGAGTCCGTTCTATAAGAGCGTATCCTTCCTTCGGCCCTGGTCTCCACCAGTGAGCTTCTTACCGATGCTGGGTCCACCTCACACTGTTATTCCTTATGTTGGTGAATGTAGCGCCCTCTGGGCCTTCCATGGAACAGAGCTAGCTGGGGGGTGTTCTGCCTTTACATAGTGTATCTTCTCTAGCATGCCAGTGTCTGTGAGCATTCTGATTCCTTCCTCTACCATCTGCCATGACAGCTCTGGCGTTTCTCCTTCACTTTGTACGATCCATCACTTTCTCTGCGCTTGTAAGATCCATTCTAGTAGCATATTAGTACCATCTCCCAAGGTCATTGCCAGGGTGTTCACTCTGATCATGGGAGAGTGCTCCCGTATCAATACACTCTCCTTTATCCAGCTTTACAGCCCATCCCCCTTAATTGAGAACCCTCAGGATCTAATTCCATGATGGTCTCCTGGCTCCTGCCAGTGTAGACTGACGAGATCCTGCAGCACCTTCAGGGTATAGTGCTTTCTCTCCTTAGCAGGTCCAGCACCTGACCCAGGCTCTGGCTTGACCCTAGTTATTGGTGGTGGTCAGGAGGAGAGGTAGGGGTAAATCCTATCTTACAATGTAGAGGCCTCTGCACCATCTTTAAGCAAAGGGAAGCATCTTTAAAAGGGAGGAGGGGCCACTTCTGTGAGTCCAGAGGGTTCAGGAAGACCAGGGTTTCAATATTCTTGGGCACATGGACCCCATCTTAAGCGCCAAGGTCTCCCTGCCGAACCAGGGTGCTAATTTTGGCATAAACAGATTTGTCAGAATCGGTCGAGAATTCCACTTTCTTTGGAGTGCTGCTCTTTTTATAAGTAAGTCCTGGGCTTGATCCTGAGCTTTTTATGCCCTCTTGCTGCAGGAGATGAGAGTTGTACACTTCACTCTAAGTTGGTAATTAATCACCTTTGGTCTTTCATTGGCTTTCTCCAGTGTATTTATTGCACCTAATAAGACCCTTCCAGTCTGTCTCAAATGCCTGAGATGTAGCAACTGGCACAGCCCTTTCTACCATTTTGCTATCCCACTTTACCCCCTGTGAACATTTTAACAGCTCCGCATGCCAGTACTTATGTATCCCAGTGATGGGGTCCTCATCGCCACCTGGCAAGTAGGGTGATCCGGCTCTAAAATCCCAATGCAGAGGGCCCGTTCTTGACCACCTCTGTTACAAGTAGGTTTCCAGAGAAACCGACTTTGAGATGGAGACTTGGCTGCAGGTGGTTCATGGGGGAGTGCTCTCAGGACTCCTCCCTGTGAGGGATGAGGGACCGTGGGAGGCAGGCTTGGCTGGAAGAGAAGGTGGGCTGCAGCACAGATCGTCAGAGCCTCGACGGGTCCCGTGGGCAGTGCTGGAGCTGCCGTAGTCCTACTGATTTGTGCTGAACTGAGACAAGGGGCTGGGCTTCTATACTCCTGCACTGGTCTGTCCCTAAGGCGGACTACCGGGGAGGGCACATAAGCAAGGCAGCTCCCTTCGACGGAAGGCCATTCGCAGAGAAGAACTCAGTTAAGAGCCATCAGCAGCCAACACCCCCAAGGAGACGGGGCAATGCGTGTCTCAGACCACACGGGGTCTAGGCCGCTCACTACAGCCTCTGCTACAGAGAGGCAAATGCCTTCTATCTCCCCCGATTATGAAAGTGCAGTAATGGCCACCTTCGCACATGCCTGTGCCCTGCCTGTTTCGCATCATGCAGCATAAACAGAACATGTACATCTCGCTGGGGTAAACACGACGGAGTTCAGAACACGAGTAGGCTGGCTGTGTCGCAGCGGGCACAGGGCTCAGGCTGCCCCAGTTACCTTCTCCCCCACGGTTGCCCCCACATCGGAAAGGATCAGTATTTCCTTCCTACACTCAAGGGCTGGAACTCTCTATCTGGTACACACTTACTTACCTAGATTAGGAGCTGCCGGCTATAGGGCACGGACATTGTCAGCTGTCTATATATTGGCATCTGTTTTACAAAACTCTAAGGAGATGCCACTTCACGGCATTTGGACCTTTACATTGTTGTTAGGCTGACGGGTGGGAAAGAGCAGCTCATCACTATTTTTCCTTCCTTGCTTACCTCTGTGGTGGGGCATCTCTTTACCCGTCTCTTGGTCATTTGTTTCCCTTTGCTATGACTTGCCCACTCATTTTTATCTTTTCCTGCTGGGTCACTGGTCATTTTCATACTGAGGTGTGGGGTTCCCTGCTTTGCTTCCTGTCTCTGCGCATTCAGTGCNCCCCCCCCCCCCCCACACAGTCTGGTTCTCTGCATCTTTTTTTAAAGATTTTTAAAAATATTTATGTATTTTTGAGAGAGAGAGAAAGAGGCAGAATGCGAGCAGGGGAGGGCACAGAGAGAGGGAAGCACAGAATTGGAAGCAGGCTGTAGGCTCTGAACTGGCAGCACAGAACCTGATGTGGGGCTCAAACTTACGAACTGCGAGATCATGAGGTTGGATGCTTAACTGACTGAGCCACCCAGGCGCCCCTAAATATTTTTAAAAGTTTATTTTGAGAGCGTGCATGTGCATGCATGTGTGTGAGTTGGGGAGGGGCAGGGAGACAGAGAATCCCAAGCAGGCTCCACGCTGTCAGCACAGAGCCCAACGCAGAGCTCAATCCCACAAATTGAAAGATTATAACCTGAGCTGAGACTGAGAGTCAGACACTTACCCGACTGAGCCACCCAGGTGCCTCTGATTCTCTGCGTCTGTATGTCTGAAGAGATAAGTCTGGTTGTGTGAGAGAGAGTTCAAGTCTCATGCTTGCGCCCTTGCTGCAAGGGTGCCGAGGAAAGCAAGCACCTGGCACTTGTTTCTGTAGTTGAAGGTGGGCTCAGCTTCTCACCGAGTCCCAGAATGTGAGGAGTTTCTCAGAGAGGCGTCAGCCTTGGGAATCCCCCTTTCAAGAACGATACACATTGGGGTGCCTGGATGGCTCAGTTGGTTAAGCATCTGGACTTCGGCTCAGGTCATGATCTAGTGGTTTGTGAGTTCGAGCCTCGTGTCGGGCTCTGTGCTGACAGATCAGAGCTTAGAGCCTGCTTTGGATTCTGTATCTCCCTCTTTCTCTGCCCCTCCCCTGCTCACGCTCTGTCTCTCAAAAATAAATAAATGTTCAAAAAAATTAAAAGAAAAGAATGATATATATCTATTCCAGTGTTAACAGGTCCGTACCACAAGGTCACAAGGATATGTAAACATGCCCAGCAGGTGCTCATGAGATATTGTGGGGATGGCAAATTAAGTGGATTTGCATCATTTGGCATTTAACCCGTGCAAAGTCCCCACTCCCTCAGCCTGTGCTCCTTGGTCTCAGGAGCGAAAGCTAAGAGCTCTTCTGGATCAGGTGGGTTTGTCCCACCAGTGACTGTGCTATTCCCAGGGAAGGTATGTCCTCTTTGTTGATCTCGGTCCCTATTGTCTCTCTGGCTGCCCCGAGGGAGTGTAGCTTTTAAAGACAGTCATTTTCATACGCTCCAGACTCCCCACCAACTGCATTTGAGCCCATCATTTGGTGCTCCACCAATGGCTCCGTGGTCCGTGGTGAGGTCGGAGGGAAAACCCATCTATCCTGGGGCCCCTGGGTGGCTCAGTTGGTTAAGCGTCCAGCTCTTGGTTTTGGCTCAGGTCATGATCTCATGGTTTGTGAGTTCGAGCCCCATGTCAGGTTCAGTCAGCACTGCTTGTGCAGAGCCTGCTTTGGATTCTCTCTCTCTCTCTCTCTCTCTCTCTCCCTCTCTCTCTCAATAAATAATAAATTAAAAAAAAAAGAATCTGAGCTATCCTGTACTTTGAAATTCAGGAAGTTTTCAAGGATGATCTTTGACACTCTGGAAGTTTCCTTTGGTGTGAGGACTTTAGGATCTAACTCCTATTGATGTGACAAAACCTCTGAAAACAAGCTGAGGTCAAGTGCTGCGTGTGATGGGCGGCCTGTGGCAGTCTGGAGGATTGCGGGAAAGAGGGTGAGGTGGTGACTGAACAGCCATGTGTGCCAGGAGGGCAGGAACGGGAGTGGGCTGCTGCGGCTGCGCATCCCTGAGAAGTATGAAGCTTGTCTCCTCTTCCTCCCACAGAGCCCCTTCCCTGTGCCCTTCAGCGGTCCCCTGCTCTGCCCCGCAGGGTAGCGATAGCTGAGATGCCCGGAGCCCTCTGTTAGCCCAAGGCTGCTGTTGGCCAGTATTCCCGGATGTAAGTGCGTCCTGTCCTCTGTGCCCTTGGCTGGGGGTGGAGCGTCTCAGAGCCTGGAGACTCTCGCGTAACCGGTGCACTGGGGAGGGAGGGGTCCTGCGAGGCTGAGAGGCACACCACCAGCCTGGAGAGCCCGCGGGGCCGGCCTGTCCTGGGGACTGGTCACTGCTAGGATCTCCCGTCGGCCTGCTTGGCATCCTAGACCATCGCTGCTGCAGAGGGCTGCAGAGAACTTCAAGCTCTCTCTTAGTCCCGGTGGGAAAAACCGAGGCCTAGCCAGGGAGAGGGGGCCCTGCGACAGGCTGGAGACTTGAACCCAGATCTCCTGACCCCAGCTGGGCCCCAGCCTCCCTCCTCAGCAGTGTGTGGCACTTGGGTCCCTCTCCACCCTGGTTCCAGAGGGCCGTCTGGGAGGACTCTTCCTAGCAGGGTCAGAGCCGGGCTGCCGGGAAGTGGAGGCCCTGGCCCAGGGGGCGGGGGGAGGGGGGCAGCACTAGGGGCTCCACGCCAGACCCCAAGGGCTGGACTCTCTTCAGCAGAGCCCTTCCTGGTTGCCCTAGATGATGCTCCTGACCGTCTGCGACATGTGATCCAGAACCACAGAAAGGGGGGTTCGGGCCTTGCACAGGCCTGGGGGCCCCTCGTGCATCCTGGGAAAAGGAAGGAAGGTGCCTCCCAGGCCATCCAGTTGCTCCCCAGTGACTGCCACTGTCCTTGGGGCCCAAGGACCAGATCTTAGCTCATGAAGTAGATGGGTGAGCCAGGGGAGGGGGACAAGCCAGGCTGTGTCTGGGGGCAAGAAGGCTCCACTGAGGGCTATGGCCACCCAGCTCCCCATGCAGAGACTCCCCAACGTCAGCAGCACCCCTCCTCCAGCCCCAGCACCATGCTCTTCCAGAATCCACTTCCGGGGTCGCCTCTGTAGCTGCCCAGATAAGCAGTGGGCTGAACAGAACCCTCCCCCCGCCCCCTCCCCTGAGAATTCTGGGGCAGACACCAGAGTGGGAGCCAGATTCCTGAGCTCTCGTCCCCCCTCAGTCTTACGGGGAGAGAATGGGGCTTTTTTTTTCAAAGTTTATTTATTTATTTTGAGAGAGAGAAAAAGTGGGGGAAGGGCAGAGGGGGGAGAGAGAGAGAGAAAGAGAGAGAGAGAGAGAGAGAGAGAATCCCAAGCAGGTTCTGAGCTGTCAGCACAGAGCCCAACGAAGGACTCCAACCCAGAACTGTGAGATCATGACCTGAGCCGAAGTCGGACACTTAACCAGCTGAGCCACCCAGGCATCCCAAGAATGGGGCATTTTTAAAAAAATAACTTATAGTCAAGTTAGCTAACATACAGTGTATACAAGTGTAGTCTTGGCTTTGCGAAGAATGGGGAGTTTTTGACTAGAGACACATCTGTGGTTCGCGCGCGCGCGCGCACACACACACACACACACACACACACACACAGGTTTCCAGGTTTCCATGAACATTTACAGGGAAACTTGTTTGGCCTGAGCATGGGGCATTTGGAAGGAAGAGGGAGCGCGGAGAGACGGGAAGATGGGCTGCAAACCGTCTCCCCTCTGGGCTCTCCTGAGTTCTGGGCTCCCGCAGAAGTTGGAGGTGCAAGCCGAGGAGGCCGCCGAGGGAGATCCTGTGAGACTGGGCGCCCAGCTGCGGCTTCCGGCCCCCGGGGCCCAGGGTGTCACCGGGCTGGGGAGAAAGGGCTCCCCACCTCTGCACGGAACCCGGCCCCATGGCAGGACCTGGAGGCGCGTTAGGGGCGCATCCTTGGCTGGTTCTTGCCTTCAGCAGTTCCAGCGGCTTTGTGGACAGGTGGGGGCCAGAGCTGGAGCGCAAGCGCAGGGCGCGGGCGCACACATTTTGCGGGTGCCGCTGCACCACCACAGACGTGAGCTGCGTGCGGGCTCCCAGGGTCGGGGTCGGAGCCCGGCAGGCAGCAGCTGCTCACTGCGCGCTTGCTGACTGCCTGGGGCGTGGGGAGCAGAGATGCGTGGCTTGAATACAGCACGGGAATGTCCTGCGGGAACCGTGGGGCGCTGTGCCCGTGGGAGGGGCTCTTGCGTTCCTTCCCGCAGGGCGTGGGTCACAGTGGCGTGGCAGACCCGGGGACACTCCTCCTGGTGGGCAGGGTTTAATTGCAGGCCCCTCAGGCACCGCCTCTGCTTTCCCGCACCCCCTCCCCCACCCAGTGACTGAGCAGGGGGATGGTCCCAGAGCCTGGTCACGCCCCGCAGTCCTTGCTCTGGGGCTCCCTGGGAGGCGGGCGGAGCCTTCATCAGGCGGGACTGGGGTGCGGCGGACCCCGGTCCTGCTTCCCCGCCCCGCCTTTCCCCCGGCAGGCGGCTCTCCTGATTACAGCTTCTTCACAACAGTTTTATTACAATATGGTTTGCATCCCATACAAGTCATCTGTTTACGGTGTGCCCCTCAGTGGTTTGTAGTATACGCACAGAGTGTGGTGGTCACTACAGTCAATTTTAGAACATTTTCATTGGCTCCCCCAAGAAATCGTAGACTCGTGAACAGTCACACACACACACACACACACACACACACACACACACACCCCGCCCCTGGAAACCACGAATGTACTTTGTCTCTCTACAGATTTGCCTATTCTGGGCATTTCATGGCTTCTTTCTCCTAACAGTTTCATCCACACTGTAGCCTGTATCAGCCCTTCATCCCTTTTCCTGGCTGCGTAATATTCCACTGCCCACCTCTGCCACACTTCATCCATTTGCCAGTCCGTGGGCATTTCTGCCACGTCCACTTTTTCTTCCGTTGTGAAGAATGTGGCTCTGACACTCATGTCCGGTTTTGTTTCTCAGGAGTAGGATTACTGGGCGGCATGGTAATGCTTAACCTTTCCAGAGACCGCCAGACTGTTTTCCATTTGCGACATTTGACGTTCCCACCAGCAGTGCCGGAACATTCGGATTTCTGCAGCTCCTCGCCCACACTGGGTCTTATTCGCCTTTTTCATGCTGGCCGTCCTCGTGGGAGTCAAGTGATCTCTCTCTGTGCTCAAATTTGCATTTCCCTGGAGGCTAATCATGTTGAGCATCTTTTCCTGGGCTTATGGGTCTGAATAAAGATTTCGTCTTCCTAACTGCTCAGCACTGCTTTCCAGAGAACCCAGCCTGGAACAGGAAGGAGAGCACATTTGGGGCGTCGAGGAGGAGCCCATGCTCTCTCTTCCCTGTTTCCTCTCTGTCTATCTGTCAGCACTCCCTTCTTTTTGCCCCCAGTTTCTGGAACACACTGGTGATACCCAGAGTGTTTGCAATTCTTTCTTTTCAATTAGAAGCACAAACATGTCAGCTGGACACCACACCATGGCAACCACCCCATAACAAGATACGTTTTCTTTCCGCGCGGCTTTCCAGAGACCGACCGGCTCGGTTAGGCCTGAAACAGCCCTTTCCAGGACCACAGCCTCAGTCACCGAGTGGCAGAGCCTGGGGCTGGCCTGTGGTCATCTTCTGGGTCTCAGATTCTGCACGGTCTCCATCCTTGCTCTCCCTTTGCAGTTTTCTCCTCCCCTCTCCTGATGATTTCCTTGGTGCTAGTCTTTTTTCTCCAGCCAAGGGGTGTGAGCTCAGGGAGGAGAGCTTGTCCCTCTCTTAGCGCCAGCAAGCACAGGGACTTGGCAGAGACTTGCCACTGACAAGAAGCAGCTTTGTGGTGAGCGGGAGCTGGGGATCGAGCCTGATGGCCTGTGACCCATAGGAGGCTGGACCCACCCCTNTCGCCAAGGATGGTGACAGCGTGTAGCAGGCTGTGGTGTAAATAAAGGCTGTGGTAGATCTGGCTTTGGTCCCTGGTTCCTGGCATAGCACTCCTGAAACTTGTTAGTGACAGGAGTGTCTTTTCCTAACGGGCCCTTTTGACCACACCTGAGTTTCTGCTCATGAGGTGACACAGGGTGGGGCACCTAGGAGGCTTCCGGATGGGGGCTGGTCACCAGAAAGACCCAACAGTGATTAGAAGTGGGAACTTTAAGCCCTACCCCGGACCTCTGGGGTGGGGGCTGGAGGCTGGGTTATAAAACTCTTGAACTAAAACATCCGGAGGGCTTTGGGGCTGGGAGAGACCTTGAGTAGCGCTGGGGGTGGGGGAGGGGGGAGATGTAAGTGCCCAGAGGGGGCCTGGAAACTCTATGCACTCCCACCCCTTGCCCTGTGCCTCTCTAGTATTTGGCTGTTCCTGACTTATGTCATTCATTCATTCATTCATTTTTTAACACTTATTTATTATTGAAAGACAGAGAGACAGAGCATGAGCATATGGGAGGGGGAAACACAGAATCTGAAACAGGCTCCAGGCTCCGAGCTGTCAGCACAGAGCCCGATGCGGGGGCTCGAACCCACAAACCGTGAGATTGTGACCCCAGCTGGAGTCGGACACTTAACTAACTGAGCCACCCAGGTGCCCCGTGAGTTGTGTCCTTTAAAATAAGCCAGCGATCAGAAGTAACCCCTTTTCCTGACTTCTGTGAATTACAGAGCCTGAGGATGGGGTTGTGCTGAATTTTAGCGGCTGGGGCAGAAGTGCGGGTCCCTGGGGGACCCCCACTGTGGCTGGCATCTAAGGTGAGGGTGGTCTTGTGGGACTGAGCCCTTAACCCGTGGAGTCTGCTTCTCACTGTGGATACTCAGAGGCAGAGTTCAATGGAATTGTTGGACACCCAGTTGGTGTCAGAGAATCGGTGTCAGGAAACAACCACATACAAGCCCTCAGTGAACATTTGCTGAATGGACGACGAATAATAGCTAACGTAAGCACTATGTCCCTGTGTCCTTTCCTGAACGCTTTACGTTCGGTCATTCAGGAAAACACTTTTGAGTAAGGGTTACCTGTCACGTGCCCAACGTGGTATTCGGGTACAGCTGTGAATAATTAAGCCAATTCAACAAATATGTTTTTAGCGCCTACCACGTGCCCTATACTGTTCTGGGCACTGGGAGCAGAACTCTGAGCGATTCAAGTCTGCAAACACACATCTATTGAGTCTCTACTGTATATCAGGCACCACTCCAGGCTTGCAGCAGTGACCCAAAAGTCAAAATTTTTACCCTGGGGACACCTGGGTGGCTCAGTTGGTGAAGCATGCAACTTTGGTTCAGGTCATGATCTTGAGGTTCGTGGGTTGGGGCCCCGCCACGGACTCTGCACTGTGCGGAGCCTCCTTCGGATTCTCTCTCTCCACCCCCCTCCCTCTCTGCTCCTCCCCGACTCCCACTCCCTCGTTCTCAAAATAAATAATTTAACTTAAAAAAAAAATCCTACCCTGTGTGTATTTTGCAGAAGCCCTAAGAGGTGAGGCCTCTGATTTTATTCATTTTATGCTTAAGAAAAATTGAGGCTCAGAGAGGTTAATTGTCTTTCAAAGGTCACACAGCTGGGGCAGCGAGGCTAGATGCAAGCCCTGGCCCCTCTGACATCAAGCTTGGGGTCTCAGCCCAAGCCTGTCTGACCGGCTTAGGCTGAATGTGAATATTGAGGTGGGTCCTGTAACCCACCTTGCTGAGTACTTCGAGGCTCCTACACCCTCCGTGTGAGCCTCCCCCTCCTGGGCCCCCCGGCCCTGCCGCCTCCTCTCTGATACACCAGATTCCGGCCACGGCTGGCGGTGTTCCTGAGTGACACCCCCAAGTGCTGTAATGTGTTTTTGTGCACAAAACCTCGTGTTCAGCAAATCGCTGTGACCAAGACCCTATCCAGTTACCTGCCGCATCAGAGGTACGCTCTGCGGTCATGCCAAGCAAAGCAGCGAAGAATGCTTATAAGAATTTTAACCATGAGATAGAAAAAGGGCAGCCCTGGCCGGCGCTGCGAGCGGGGACGGGATACAAAGCAAACAAGAAGGGCTCATCCCATGTGCGGGCTGAGGCCTTTCCTGGCGGGCTGCCCTCCCTGGCCCTACGGTCACGGCGGCAGAGCCATCGGCCACCTGACTCCGGTTGCTGGCTGGCTGGAGGCACGGGGCGCGGGGTTTCCAGACACCGGGGTGCCTCCTGGTGACGGGCTCAGCTGCGATGGCCACTCACCACAACAGCTCCACGCATCAGCTTAATAATTTTTTTTAATGTTTATTTACTTTTGAGAGGGGGGAGGGGCAGAGAGAGAGAGGGAGACAGGGGATCCGAAGCAGGCTCTGGCCTGACAGCAGAGAGCCTGATGCGGGGCTTGAACTCATGAACCGTCAGGTCATGACCTGGGCCAAAGTCAGAGGCTTAACTGACTGAATCCCCTGGTGCCCCATCCACACACCCGTCAGCTTTAAAGCCACACTCTGCCAATCCTGCTGTTATCCCTCACCTCAGCAGCTCGTGAGCTGAGAAAGCGACAGCCTTGCTGAACCTCCCTGGGGAAGATAATAATAATAATCCCTGTGTTGCTTGTGAGGATTCAAACAGGCTAAGAGAAACAGGGAGAGCTGAGGGCGGCACACCCCCGGGCTCTGTAGCTGCCGGCTGTTACCTACAAGCCAGACATTCACCGAACAGAATCCTGGGGGCCCCTGCTGGGCCTTGCCAGGTGCTCACTGATGAGGAGGGCAGATGTGGTCCCTGCCCTCACGAAGCTTACAGTCCAGCGGGCTGTTGGGTGACATGATCACATGTGACATTCTAACCAGCTCCATGATAGGTTTTCACTGCATGGGAAGTCGGAGAAAGGCACTCTGGGAGATTTTGGGGGTGTCTGAGCTGAGACCCAAGCACGGAGGAAGTTATGAGGGTGTAGAAGGGAGGGACAAGCTTTCTAGGTAGAGGGAACAGCACTTGCAATGGCTTAGTGGCAGGAGGAAGCCTTGTGACCCGAAGGGCCTGAGATAAGGCGGATGGGGCTGGAGTGCAGAGTGACAGGGAATTGAAAGATGGGGCCAGAGAGGTGGGCAGGGACCCAGCCTTATAGCGCTTTGGAGGCCACATGGGTGCATCCGAGAGCGTTGCCGCTATGGAAACTAATATCACTGGCCAAGTTCCCATAGAGGGGACAGGGAACGGGCTGGGTCTGTTCAGGCCGTACCCAGTTCTCTGCACCTCTCTGTCCCTGAAGCCACTGAAGGCCGAGAGTTCTGTGCTGGACACGCCCCTCTTGTGTCCACACCTCCCAGCGTCTCTCCAGGTGCCCAGGTGGGGTCACGGCAGGTCTCCCGGGGACACACCTGCCGCTGTTGCCCCCCGGGCACTGCGGGGAGCTGGGGCTCTGAGCCCTGCCCTCCTCCACACTGAGGGCCAGCCTCTCCCAGCGGAAGCCAGTGCTGGTGTGCTTGGTACAGTGGTTTTAGACCCGGTTTTGGAGTCGGAGGGACCTAGGTTAGGGTGTAGGTTCCACGGTTACCAGTAACTGTTTCCTTGCCTGTGCAATGTAGGAGGCACCTAACTCGTGGGTTGTAGTGAGGATTTCAATGAGTTATCCCCATAAAGCACTCAGAAGAAGGCTGGGCCCATAGCAGGTGCTCAGTAAATACTTAGTATTATTGCCAGCTGTAAAGAGAGGACAATGATCACAGGGCTGTTGAGAAGACCGTGCCCACGGCAGTGCCTGGCCCCTGGTCAGTGCTCAAGAAGTTGATGTCGTTGGCCTTTACAACAGCGCTAAATCAGATGCGGCTTCAGGCGCGCCTGGGTGGCTCAGTCCGTTAAGTGTCTGACTCTTGATCTCCACTCGGGTCGTGATCTTGTATTTCCTGACATCGGGCTCCACATGAGGCTGTGCACTGACAGCATGGAGCCTGCTTGGGATTCCCTCTCTCCCTCTCTCTCTCTGCCCCTCCCCTGCTTGTGCACTCTTTCTCTCTCTCAAAATAAATAAACTTTAAAAAAAAAAAAGCAGCTTCAGCCTCTACCATTGCGATCTTTTCAGTCGGTTCTGGATACTCACACCACAGAATGAGAGGGAGCTATTGGAAATGGTGCTGTAGGAAAATGAACGGGGAACTTACTCATTTTATAAGGCTTAAGCAAGAAGAAGTTGGGGTTAAAGCTTGCTATGGTCTGAACATGTCCCTGTAAAGATCTTACGTTGAAATCCTAACCCCCAAAGGTGGTGGGTTAGGAGGTAGGGCCTTTGGGACATACTTGAGTCAAGAGGGTGGACCCCATGAGTGGGATTAGTGCCCTTATAAAAGGGACCCCAGAGAGCTCCCACACACACCCTTCCACCATGCGAGGACACTAAGTGAAGGTGCTGGCTATGAACCAAGAAGCAAGCCCTCACCAAGACACAACCGTGCCGGCTCCTTGATCTTGGACTTCTCAGCCTCCAGAGTTGTGAGAAATAAATCTCTGTTGTTTACAAGCTATCCTGGTATTTGTAAGGGGTATTTTGTTATAGCACCTCAAATGGACTAAGACAAAACTGTTCAGGTAGTAGGTGAGAGAGTGGTGATTTTATTTCTTGTTTCTACTTCTCATAATTTAAAAAATGTCAATTATGAATGTGTATTTACTTTAGAGTCTGAAAAACTATTGTATAGGATGTTTATAAAGAGTTTTCAAGGGCACCTGGGTGGCTTAGTTGGTTAAGCGTCCGACTTGGCTCAGGTCATGATCTCACAATTCGTGGGTTCGAGCGCTGTATCAGGCTCTGTCCTGACAGCTAGCTCAGAGCTTGGAGCCTGCTTCTGATTCTGTGTCTGCCTCTCTCTCTGACCCTCCCCTGCTCACACTGTCTCTCTCTCTCTCTCAGAAATAAATAAACAAACAGGGGAGCCTGGGTGGCTCAGTCGGTTAAGCTTCCGACTTCGGCTCAGGTCATGATTGCATGGTTTGTGGGTTCGAGCCCAGCGTCTGGCTATGTGCTGACAGCAGCTCAGAGCCTGGAGCCTGTTTCAGATTCTGTATCTCCCTCTCTCTCTTCCCTCCCTTGCTCATGCGTCTCTCTCTCTCTCAGAAATAAATAAAATATTTAAACAAATTAAAAAAAAACATTACAATTTTTTTAAAAAAGAGTTTTCAATGACAAGAGAACATGCTTGTAATCCAAAGTGAAGTTAAAAAAAGGAATTAGATCACAAATAATTTGTACAGTTTTGGCTCACCTACACAAAATGAAGTATCCAGAAGGAATTAAATATGCCATGATATCATTGTTTGTTATCTTGGAGTGAGGGTGTGGTGATTTTATTTATAAAAAATGTTATTTATTTATTTATTTTGAGAGAGAGTGTGTTTATGAGCAGAAGAGGGGAAGAGAGAGAGGGAGAGTGAGAATTCCAAGCAGGCTCCATGCTCAGTGCAGAGCCTGAGGCAGGGCATGATTCCACAACGAGGCTGCATATCCTTTGACCTTCCTCCTACGGATGGCCTCTCTTGAATCCAGAAGGGCTTGTGACTGTTGTAATCACTAGAATATGGCAGAAGTGACACTATGTAATTTTTTTTTTTTAATTTAAAGGAATATCTATACCCAACATGGGGCTCAAACTCAGGACCGTGAGATCAAGAGTCACATGCTCTACCAACTGAGCTAGCCAGGTGTCCCTTTACTATGTAACTTTTAAGACTAGGTCATAAAAGGCCATGGAGTTTCCCTTATTTGCTAGAACCTTCTCTCTTGGAGTCCTGAGCCTCTCAGAGGCCACCATATTGTGGGAAAACCTAAGCCACACAGAGAGGCCATGAGTGAGTACTTAGGTCAACAGTTTCAGCTGAATCACTCCAGCCCAGGAGCCAGACGTGTGAATGAAGTTTCTAGATGGTTCCAGTCCCTAGCTGTTTGAGTCTTCCTAGCTGAGGCTTTAGACATCACAGAGGCAAGCCACCCTCGCTGTGCCCTGTCCATGTTCCTGTGAGCATGATTACACGGTTGTTCTCTGCCAATAAATTTGAGGTGGTTTGTTATACAGGGACAGGTAACCGGGACAGGGGGATTGTGGGAAATTTTTATCCTTTTAACTCTACTTTTCTGGAAACCCGGCATTTTTTTTATTGTGAGCATGTTTTCATTATTAAGAACATATAAGGAATTTTTCGTTGAGTGAATAAAAGAGGAAGTCAGGAAAGGAAACAACATGAATTAAAGAAAAGGGAAGAGAGAAAGAGGCAGGCAGAAAGGAAGCAGGGAGCTGTTTTTGTGGGAAGGCCTTGACTCCATCTCTCTCAGGAATCATGGAGCTCCTGTAAGCTTCCTCTGGACATCTCTTCCCTCCAGGGCCCATTCCCTTAGATTACTCTGTTCTTGGACCATGACTGAGGTGTACAGTGGCAAATGGCTCAGAGTCAGACAGCTGGCTGTGTGTCTTTCTGCAACTCACTCAACCTCTCTGAGCACATTTCCTCGCCTGCCATGCGGGTACACTTGGACACAGCTGGAATGTGGGAGAAGCAGGATTCAAATCCAGGGTTGTCTGACACAAGCAGGGCAGTTCTCTTTTTCCATTAAGGGGGCCCAGGAAAAGATAGCTGGGAGAAGAAAGCTGCCCCCAGCCAGCCCCAGCCTGGGAAACTTCTGGGCAGGCTGATGCTAGGGCCAAGGTGCTAGGCACAGAGCAGGGAGGCTGGGGGCCCAGGCAGAGGCCAGTGCTGCTCCAGTCCCTCCAGGAAGCCAAGTGATCCCTCCCATAAACCTTTCACCCCTGCATGCTCTGAATGGAGCCATTCAGAGGAGGAAACCTGACCGGCCGATGTTTTATATGTTTTATGTATGGTCCGGCCGCGCCAGCAGCGGCAGGCCTCCTGGGAGGTATTCTTTTTAGCTACAGCATGTGAGTGAGTTGGAGGCTTGAAAGAAGCAGCCCAGTCACCCACCTGTCCAGGCCCCTCACCCAAGGACTCCTTGCCTTGCTGGGTGGCCGGAGGCAATGTTAACACGTTCTGTGCCCAGCACTGGTGGTGGTGGCCCAAGCCAGGCATCCGTCGGGGGTGTGGGGTGGGGGTGGGCTGGCTCATCATTCCAGGCTGTCTGTTGTGTAGCCAAACAAAGCAGCTGGCCGTCTCAGACACCTGCGTGGCCACCTCCCACGGGGAGCTCCCTGAGTTCCCTGAGTAAGGCCAAATCCAGGGGAGGGGAGTGAGCACGTTCCCGACACTCTGGGAGAGGATGTAACCTTTGTCAGCCTTTTGAAATTCCTCTGCTGCTGCAAAACAGGAGCTGGCTGCGGGGGGGTGCCAGCTTCCATCCCTCCCAGCCTCCTCCGGGGCAGTGTCCGCCCCTGCTAGGGTGTCCATCACAGGGTAGATTGGCAGCGGAGGCTGGGTAACACTACCCCTCCCGCCTTGCTTCCAAATGAGTTTCGGCGGCGCTGTGGCTCATGTGCATGAGTACCTACTCTGTGCTCAGTGCTTGTTAGCCCATCACTTCCTAGTCTTCACAACCTTTGGGGGTAGGAACCGCTGGGCCTCACTTTTATGGGGAAACTGAAACTCACCGAAGAGAGTGACCAGCTGGAGGCCACACAGGGAGTTATGGCAGAGCCAGGACCCAGACCCAAGCCTGTCTGTCCCAAAGGAGTATTCTCTGCACTTTGAGGCCTGGCCTACTGACTTCTTTAGGTCAAGAGCCCAGACCCCCAACTCACCAGCGTTTTGCCTTTTCTCTCTCTCTCTTTTCTTTTTTTCTCCTTTCGCTGAATCACCACAAGCCACAAGATGTGGATGTGGAAGGAATGGCAGAGATCGCCTCTTCCAAGCTGTTCATTTCTCAGATGGAGAAGTGGAGGCCCAGAGAGAGGAGGGTGCCTCCTGAAGGTCGCATGGCCCAAGGGCACTGCCCCGTGTGCTGACCTTATTCCAGGCCTCCTTCTTCTGCTCCAGCCCCAGATTTTCTAGTACCTCATCCTCCTGGCGCC
>NW_027551573.1:8066978-8074062 GCF_008692635.1 Crocuta crocuta | reverse complement strand
CAGATTGGTCACGGGCTAGCTCATAACCCCTCATGTAGTCATCCACATAAGGGGGGGGCGTGGCCTTCATTTGAAATGGCCAGGAGACGGCGCTGGGTCCTCATGGCACTGATGAATGATATATGACTGAGGTCCAGTCAGAAATCTCTCTGGGGATGTCAGTGAGAGGGAATTCCATAGAGGACATTGACCAGGTAAAACGTGTGAGAGCCAAGGGGCCCAACAGAGAAAGGTAAGCGGGCCAGGAGCTTAGCATCAGCCAGAAGCTGCTCCCACCCCGGGGCCTAGGACAGAGAGACGAGGTGGTGTTACCCGAGTCCGGGAGCTGGGGCAGGGGCGAGAATCTAGGCGGGGGCAGTCTGGTGGGAGCAGGATCGTAGACCCAATGCGGTTTTTGTCGGAAACACAGCGATGGTGGGAGAGGGGAGAAATACCTTGGCTTTTCCCTCTTCCTACTTTCTTCCATGCCTCCCATTGGCCAAACCAGCCCAGAAGCCATGTAGCAAAGGAGTCTGGGAAATGTAGTTCCTGTGATAGGGAGCGGAGCAGGAGAAGAGCCAAGATAGGATCTGAGATCAACAGGTAGTGACCAGCACAAGCTTGATCCAGCATTACGGCTGTAACGGCAACCATTGGTGAAGTGTTCCCCAGGCGCTCTACCTCCAGTAACTGCTTTTCCCCCCGTGGTAACCCTTTCACAGACAAGGAAGCTGAGGCACAAAGTAATGAAGTAACTCAGCCAGGAAGTGGGCGAACTGGCTTAAATGCTGGTCTTGTGCTCAGACTCCGCCCTCTTTCTTGCTGCAGACCCGCCCGCGCCCCGCCCCCCCCCCAGCGGGGTTCCAGCCATGCCTGGGAGCATGCGCTCTGGGTTGAATGGCACCTCCCTCAATACAAGCTAGTTGTTAACCCATCTTACAGCTGAGGAAATGCAGACAGGTTACAAGAACCCGCTGGGTCACCTGGCACATTGGTGGCAGTGTTGGGACTTTCAACCCGTCTCTTCTGGCTTCAGAGCACACGCCCTTCAGAGCACAAGAGACCCCTGCCCCTGTCCAAGGTGCTCCCTGAAATCCCTTCTAATGGCCACTGTTGGGATCCCCCATAGCCCTCTCTAGCTCATTAACTCTGACCGGCTGGCTGGGCTGGCGTGCCTCATGCATGACCCACACGCCCAATTAGAGGAATTCAAAACGTCATTTATTTATCAATGACTTAAGCTCATTTGATCATGAAGGATGGAGCCCAAACTGTTCTCCGAAGTCACTATCGTCCCTCAGCTGTGCCAAATCCGCCTTTGATCTACTAATCCTGAGTTTATAAGGTTAGGAGATAAGTGGGCGGAACGAAATTCTTTTCTCTTTTGGTCCATCTAAGCGGCATGAAACCCCCAAACATCATAGAGCTCCTGGGCCCCTGCCTCCTCGCCAGGATAAGGCAGACGGTGTGTGAAGGGGGAGCTGGTGTCCTGGTGCACAAGTTATTTGGGGCAGCAGGCACCAGCCCCCGATCTGCCTACTTTTTCTTCTTCCTCCTCCTCTCCCCCTCTCCTTCCTCCTCCTCCTGCACTGCTCTCTGGATGCCAGCCTGGGGCTTGGAAAACNGCCTTTCATTTTATACACAAATCTGCTCTTCCATCTGGAGACTTCCTGCCTGGTACTGACCCTGGGGAGGTGACAGAAACCCTGTCCATAGGAGAGGGACAAGATTTCAGGCCAAGTGAGCCCAATCCAGATTTATGGTGCCCTTGCGGGAGAAAGCCCCCAGGGAGTGTTTATAATTCAATGCATTGAAGAGCATGAAAGATTTGTAGTCGGACAGTTGTGATGTAAAGCCCAGCTCTGGCCAGTTATGTGACCTTGGGCAACCGGTTAACCTCTCTGAGCCTCCGTTTCTTTATTCAGAAAACGGGGATAATGACGGTACCACCATCATTAACTGAATTCTCACTGCAAGGATCCAATCAGGACACCTGCAGCCTGGTGCAGACTAAGTGCTTTACAAAGGGCGCTGGTCCTGATGATTTTCCTGATCCTCTGTAAGAACTTAGACAGCTCCCAACCATGCAGCATCTCTTACTCACCCATTTGGTGGGTGCCCTGTGGGTCTGTGGTCTCTGTCCCCACGAACCCTGGACACAAGTTGTGTGGCCCCTGCCACGTTGCTTAGGCCAGGGCTGGGGGAGACACCCCAGGAAGCGGGACAGAGAACAACATGGGCTCTGAGGAAGATGGGGGAACGTGGGCAGGTGCTCTTGTGAGCAGCTATGACTGACTCAGGCCACGGACTGCTAAGGGCCACAGGAGAGAGGTTCACTGGTTGGAAGAGGCCACTTGGAGACCGGGGCGGAAGTCTCCTGGGTTGCTGAGAGGCTTGGAATGCAAGTGTCCTGACCTATTTCATGCCCTTTAGATGCAAAAGGCCTTCAAGGGCAAGGACTGATCCTAGACAGGGGAAGGGAGAGGCCGAGGCCGACCAGCCTGATTCTCTTCCACTGGGGCGTGAGAGAAGCAGGTAAGGGCAGGGTTACTGCTTTGGGCGTCTGGAGGCTGTATTCTCACCTGACTTCCCACCAGCTCTGAGCCAAGTCCCCTTGCGTGGAAGACATCGCCTGCTCTTGCCTGCCTCTTCCTTCTCAAACTGTATACTGGGAGCCCCCTTGAGCTAAGGCTCTTCTTGATTCATCTTTGAGCAACCCACCTGTCAGCGGAGGGCACTCCGTGTATAAGATGTCCATAAAATAGATCAGATCCTACACTTACATCTTGGAGTGGGGATGGGTGGGAGACCAAGCTCTCCTGAGATTTCTGCAAGGTTCAAGTGTGGACAGTTTCATGGTCATGGCTGGCTCTGACTCCCTGGCCCCCACTCCCCACCTCCTCTCTCACTTCCTCCCTCCTCCATGACTGAGTCCTTCCCTGTCCCTGCCCCAGAGTGGACCCAAACTCTTTCCCCACATGCCCTGCAATTACCGCTGACACTAGTCATTTCCTGGCACAGCCGACTTAGCTGGTTGAGGGTTTCAGGAGAAGGAAGTTCGTAGTATAGAAACTGCCCAGTTCAAATCCATGTTGTGGTCACTCTTCCCTGGAAAAGCCCCTTAGCCTTTGCCCCCAGGGACATTTTTCACTCAGTGCCTGTCTACGTGAGCTCCTGCTATGCGCCTGCTGTTTTCTCCAGCAAGTCCTTAATCCCCGCGAAACCCTTACGCGGGGGCAATTCGGTTTATTACCATCTTCCGAGCATGCACATCAAGGCTTCACCCTCACACACAAAGTGCCCCAGCAAGATATTTCTCAACAAAACATTCCCTTTAAATGGGACTCCGCACCTGTTAAATAGCTTCCCTCCCCTCCCCCCTCAACGAACGTGCATGCTAGCACACCCCCCTCTCTGGGTCTGTCTTCTCTCCTCTGTCTGTGGTGATCACCGTGTCTACCTTTCCATCCAGCGACCCTGTTGTTTGGGATCAAGAGAGACTAAAGCACAAGGAAACAAAAGGGCCACACAAACGTTTGAATCCTCCTTGGAATAAGTATTCCATGATGATCACGAGGGCATGCGGCCTTTGGAAGAACTTGAGTCTCTTCAGTTTGGATCTCCATGCAGGAAGTTTTTGACCTTGCTGACAAAAGGGCCCTTTGCTCTCCCCACCGCTGAGATTTGCCAGATGCTGGAAGGATGGCTCAGAAACTCTGAGGGTCCCTGTCAGAGAGGAGAAAAGATGTCCGTCTCCTCTCATTTGGTCTCTCTGTGGGGAGAGGGACTGTTTTATTCTCTTCCCCACTTCTTCTTCTTCTTCTTCTTTTTTTTTTACCGTATGCAAATCTCTCTCTTGGCTTCCCTCACAGCTTGATAAGTGATTGGTTCTTGCTTTCAACATCAAGAGCAAGGCATATATTTTTTTACTTATGCGCAATTCTGTGTCTAAGTTCTCGGGCACTGAGAGAAAACAATATAGTTCTCCTGCAGGAGGTAGACTGTGTAAATATATATTAGTTTGGGGAGAAGGCACGAGGAATGATAAAATATTCAGAAAGCGGTCTCTTCTTGAGGGATGTTATTCTGCACAGCCAGGGAGCAGATTAATGACACCGTTTGCGAGGAAGGGAGACCAGCCCCATAAAATATGGATTAGTGGGGATGGTGGTGGGGCGGATGGAGGTGTCTGGGGTTGGACGTGCAGACCCCAGCCTCAGAATCTGGTGCCCACCTTGGTCTCCCTCTTTGGAGCTCCCAACGGCTGGCTCCAGGGCCCCGGGGGAGTGAACGCTCCGATGTGGATGTGCCAGCCATACCACGGGTAGCCTCAGGGGACCCACTGGGCACTGGAGAACGAGGTGAAGAGTTGGGAGGCCTGGCCCTGCCGCTAACCTGCTGTGTGGCCTTAGGCAAGTCACTTAAGTCTCTGAGTCTTTGTTTTTTCTACTATGCAATGAAAAGCAAAGGCTTCTTAATAGGGCTTAAGCGGGGGGTGGGGAGTGCATAGGGTTTTTTCTGGAAATGAAGCAAGACGGCAGAGTGGTATTTGCCACGCCTCACCATCAGGAGTGTACTGTACATGCTTGAAGACATTCTCTGATAAGCCAGGTGGAGGTGGGGGGGAGGCCCCCTCAGGGCCCTGCTTGAGTAACCAGAGATGGCCCCTAAATTGCCTTCTAAAGTGGACAGTTCTGTTAACTAGGGTTTTGTTTGGTTTGGTTCAGTAGGAGTGCAAGTTTGGGGCCAGAGCTGAATTGCTTGCAGGAATGTGGCAGAAAGCATGGCTGAGGGTGGCTAACACCGTTCGGCCCGCCCTCTAAGTCAACGGTGGATAAATATTTACAGTCGGTCGGCCTGCCAGAGGGCCCTGCATGTCTTGGACCAGGGCCGATCCCTGGCGTTACTTCTGCCTCAGACACTTCAGGTTTCTCTGTCCCATTTCTACTCAGACCCCAATTCAAGACCTTCCCGGAGCCGAACTCCACCAAACTGAGATTTTATGACAAAGGGTGGCCTCTTGCTACTCCCTCGGATTTCACACAGCAAGAGTAAAAGCTTTGTACTACCCAACCCGTGTGCTAGGCACCGTGTTACAAGTGTTCTCTCATTTCACCCCTAGAACATGGAAGTACGATGATTGTCCCATTTTACAAATGAGAAGGCTGAGGCTCAGAGGAGTCAAGGAACTAGTCCAAGATGACACAGCAGTGAGTCAGATGCAGGGGCCAAGGCCCCAACCACTGTGCTATATTGCTCCGCGGGACTATCTCCTCTCTTCCAATTAAACTGAAGCTTCTCAGGGGAGGGTTTTGGTGCCACTGGCCCCCAGGAGGTAGAGCCCAGTCCAGGCAACAGGGGGCTTGGCAGATCTCCCCGTACCAGGCCTTCCCAGCCCCTCTATGGCACGGTCCTTGCCAAGTTACAGGTCTGGGCTGGTGAGTCTCACGGGACATCTGTTTGGAGTCCCAGAAGCTCTCGTGTCTCAGATCAGAGGATGGTCTCAGTGTGTTCGTCAGCAAGGGCTCACTTGTGACTGGCTCTCCTCTGGGCGCCCCAGGCTGCCTCATCTGTGGTTTCTAGCAGCACGTGGATGACCCCAGAGGCCAGCCCATGAACCTCTGGGCAGCGATGGGTCTCCTGGCTCTGAGCCCAGGTGTCCACGCAGCCCCCATGGGCCGGCTGAGGAGCCGCTCAGACGTTAACTGAGTCAGAACAAGTGGCCACATATGAGACAAAAGACATCATAGATAAAACTGGGAGGGGCACCTGGGTGGCTGTCTCTTATGCGTCTGACTTCGGCTCAGGTCATGATCTCACAGTTCGTGAGCTTGAGCCCCGCGTCAGGCTCTCTGCTGTCAATGCAGAGCCCACTTGAAATTCCCTGTACCCCTCTCTCTCTGCCCCTCCCCTGCTCTCTCTCTCTCTCAAAAATAAATAAATTTTAAAAAATTAAAACATTTTAAATTTTTTAAAAAACTGGGAGTAAATATTTGTAATGCATGTAATTGAAAAATATTTCTACCTGCACCATCGCGACAGCCTATCAAATATAAGAAAGAAGGCAGACAATCCAATAGAAAGTGGGCAAAGGGTAGGTGACTTGCAGGGCCAATGAAGCAGGGCAAGATGCAAAATACTTAGGTGTGGGCATCTGAACAGGTGCGACCTGGCTGGGCACCTGTGTGTGGTCAAGGTGTCGGACAACGCTCCACCCACTCGTGATCCAGGGAATGCAGGGTACAGGAGCCGTGGGAGAGCTCAGACAGGGCCTCCTGGGCCCTCCCGTCAGCCCTGGCCTCCCTCCCAGGCTCCCTCCCACCCCAGATTCCCCGGGGAATATCCAGCTCACCAGGTGCGGTTTATCTCAGGAGCCGAGGCTGAAAGGTGTGAGTTGGTCTTCAGGGTCGGAGAATCTGTCCCCTGCAGGTTCCCTAAAATGGGACCCTCCCTCCCTACTCAGGATCAGAAGAGGAGGTGCCCTCTCTCCATCTGTCCCCATTCTGGGAGCTGGTTGTGGGAAGTCACGGCAAGCCAGAGGTCTGGTCACCTGCTGCTCTGGTCTGACTGGGTACAGTCATCAGAGCAGGATGGACGTGACGTGCCATCTGACACTGTCCGGGGTCTTAGGCAGGACAGGCAGGAGCTCCCTCCCAGACCTCCCCCTTCCCTGCAGTGGCTTCGGAAGGGGGCCGGGCCCTTCTGCCTGTACTGTTAGAGGAAGCCCAAAGGGGGCCCAAAGCTTAGAGGGGGCCATGGGCTTTCTGCCTTTCAAGCATCCAGAAGACGGCCTGGGAGAGGGGCTCATTTCAGCACTTCAAGGTGCATGAGGCTGGCCATCAGTCCTGGTGTTGAGCAGAGGGGAGAGAGCTGCGCCCTCCACTTTGTTAGGGCCCCGGGAGCAAGAGGAAGCTGCCCCCGTACGGAAAAATACCCTTGGCCTTTGCTGTAGGGGGTGCAGGCAACGGTCATGGAGCTGGGTGAACTTGTAGGGGCACAAGGCTCTGTCCTTCTTCCCACAGATGTAACGGGTGCAGCCCGTGATCCTTCCAAGAATCCCCCCCCACCCCCCCCCCCCACCCCCTTCCCCCCTCCCCCATCCCCC
>NW_027551573.1:8025023-8066668 GCF_008692635.1 Crocuta crocuta | reverse complement strand
CCCGTCTCCCTTCCCACCCTCCCCCCCCCCGCCCCCCTCTGCACCTGTTCCCTACTTCCAAATCTCCCTACTCTGTACCATCTGTGGCTCTTTCTGGCTGCTTCCTCTGGCTGCTGGGACTTACGCAGTGGAAGTGCAGGGGAGTCACTGTCCCTGGGATCACACTACAACCAAAAACAGACAGCTCTCTCACCCCACGGGTGGGATACCGGAGGTGGGGTCTACGCAGTCCCCAGTAGGAGTGAGCCTGGGCTGCCCACAGGTGGCCTGCTCATTATCGTGCCCCCAACCAGCTTCCGGGGCCTCCACCCCTCTCCCTTGCAGGTGCTTCCTAGGATCACCCCCTAAATGAACCCCCTATTTTAAATCCTGGTTTCAGAGCCTGCTTCTGAGAAACCCTGCTTAAGACAATAGTTGTAGCAGAACTAAAACTTACGGGCTTGGGGGTGTCATCTGCAGAAGCGATTCACAGGTGACCCAGGGAGCCTCACTGAATCGCCCAGCCTTGGACGCTAGCGAATCCAACCTTCCTCTCCTGGGCACATAACTTTTTTTTAATTAAAAAAAAATGCGTGATTTCCCCTGTTGATAACCACTTGTGATGTTCACACCATAAAACATAGAATCGTGGCTTGGGCTCCACAGTTTTACTAGCCACTTCTGCACGCCTTTGACAGTTCTGGTGTGTTTTCAACTGTCTGCCGTATCCACTGTCAGGCAGGGGACACGTTCCCCTGAAGCTCTGCTTGCTCATCCTCTTCCCCCAGTCCATATCAAGTCGTCCCAAGAGGGGGGCCCTGTCACCTCTCCCCATCCCAAGCCCAAAGGAAGGCTGGCCTCATCTGCGGAGAGCATCTGTCTCAAGTGGGGTCAGCACAAGGTAACTAGAGTCAGGGGTGATACAGGCCATAAGGGGTCAGTCCGGAGATCTTTCCCAGGTGGACCGTTGGCAAGTTTAGGACTTTGCACACGAATCGTAGGCTGGCACACAACTGAGTGGAGAATCTCATGGGAGGGAGTTGGAACAAACCTTGAGTTGCTCCATGGAGATCCAGAGTGGGAGGGGACCGTGGCCATATTTGACCCCTGGGTCTTGAGAAGTTACGGGATAGACGTGCAGGTGCCAGGCTGGAGAGGCCGAGGGGTCACCGCCCAGAGGGCTAAGTCATGGTGACTTTCTCTAGGAGAGCTGGTGGGAGCTCTGAGGAGATGGGCAGGCACAGGGGCGGGGAAGGTCCCCGGGTCCCCTCAGTTGGGGACTGAGCTCACCTCCCCCAACCATGCATCTGTGGCCTCATTGGTCTCCTGTGATGAGGAGTTAGTTTAGTGGGTTGTCACCTGCTGGATACCTGTTGACAATCTTTCACGATCATGACAGAATCATTGATACTGTGTAAGTTGGTTGCCAGAAGCTTATCTGGAAGATGGTCCCAGGAAACACCAGCAAAAGAGCAGGATAGTGAGGTGGGGAGGGGAAAGTGACAATGTGGTGAAGGCAAGGACAGGCCCTCAAGTGAGGAAGGGGAGCCCCTGAAGCAGGCATAGAGCACGCACCCTAGGCTCTCCCGCCTCCGGAGTGTTTACACACCGACCCCCCTCTGACGTGGGTGGACAGCTGCCCTGGGGTGCTGCCGATCTTCCGGCCATGCTGTCCTGTGGCTGGAACGGACGTGGGGGACATGGGGGACTCTGGCCATCAGAGAAAACCTTTTGGCAAAGTAGTAGGAAAGACCCAGAGGCTATGGGCTGGGCAGCAACAGCCTCTGCTACACTCCGGTCTCCAGACACAACTCGGCCCTGGCCGCCTTGCCTGGCTCGCTCTCACCTCACAGCCCTGTTCAGAGCAAGTCCCTCCTTCATCCAGAACCTCAGCACTAGCACCCCAGAGGCTTCTGGGAGCCCTGACCATCTGTAGTGCTCATTTTGTGCTAACCCAGGTTGGGTCAGGGCGGTGTTCTCTTTCCTGGGTTAGGTTGGCTGGTGTGTGGCTTGTGTCCTCAAAGAGATAGCACCCTTGTTGGGGCGCCTGGGTGGCTCAGTCATTTAAGTGTCTGACCGGCTCAGGTCATGATCTCGAGNACCGTTGGCAAGTTTAGGACTTTGCACACGAATCGTAGGCTGGCACACAACTGAGTGGAGAATCTCACGGGAGGGAGTTGGAACAAACCTTGAGTTGCTCCATGGAGATCCAGTGTGGGAGGGGACCATGGCCATATTTGACCCCTGGGTCTCNTCAAGCCCTGCATTGGGCTCTGTGCTGATGGCTCAGAGCCTGGAGCCTGCTTTAGATTCTGTTTCCCCCTCTCTCTCTCTTTGTCCCTCCCCTGCTCACACTCTGTCTCTCTCTCTCAAAAAATAAAATAAAACATTTAAAAAATTATAAAAAAAAAAAAAGAGAGACAGAGAGAGACAGCACCCTTGTGTCTTAAGCAGCTCTGAGTTGCAAGCCCAGAACAACATTGGACACATAGTAGGTGCTCAGTAAGTGCTTATTGTTTTCACTGTCGACATGGTGATGGTGGTCGTGAAGGTGACAAGTCAGGCCGCCAACGAGCAGGTCACGGGTCTCACTCTGTAGCTACTTGCTCTGTTTCTTCCTCTTCTCTTTCTCCTTCCTCTTCTCCTACTACTTCTCTTCCTCCTCCTCCTCCTCCTCCTCCTCATCCTTCTCCTCCTTCGTCTTCTAATTTATTTATTTTGAGAGAGAGAGAGGGAGAGGGAGAGAACACACATGTGTGGGAGAAGGAGAGGGGCAGAGATGCAGAATCCCCAGCAGACCCTGCACTGTCAGCGCAGAGCCCGATGTAGGGCTCAAACTCACAAACTGCGAGATCATGACCTGAGCCAAAGTGAGGAGCCCACAAACCTGACGCTTCACTGACTGAGCCTCCCAGGCGCCCCTTGCTCTGTTTTTTTTCCGACAGCTCACATCATCTCTCTGAATCTCTTGTCTCGTAACAGACCCTTTAGCCGGTTGTTTTAAATGGTTCCCTTTCCCTCCTTGGCACACGGGGAACCCACACTCTCTCGCATCCCTGGTGGCTGGGATCAGCTGTGTGACCTAGCGATGGAACGTGGCAGAACTGATGCCTTCACCTCAGGGGTTTGTCTTGTAAACCCTCCCAGGCACATCCTTCACTGCCTTTCTCCATCTTCCACTAAAGATGGAAGGAGCCTGGCTGCTGGCACCCCTGAAGGGGTGCTGTTCAGGAGTGCCCCGCTCTCGGACACTCCCACGGGGCTGCCGTGCGGGTGGGAGATGGAGTGTTACTGTGGGAAGTCCCTCCAGTTTACGGTTAATTGTAGCAGTCCATTTAACTCCGACTAACGTGAAAATATTTGTTTGTTTGTTTAATGTTTGTTTATTTATTTTGAGAGAGAGAGTGAGTGTGAGCTGGGGAGGAGCAGAGAGAGAGGGAGGGAGAGAGAGAATCCCAAGCAGGCTCCACACTCAGCACGGAGCCCAAAGTGGCTGGGACCCTGGGATGACGACCTGAGCTGAAATCAAGAGTCGGATGTTTGACGGACTGAGTCACCAAGATGCCCCTTATGTGGAAATATTTAATAGGGTTTTTTTTTTTTTTTTTAATTTCTGAGAGAGAGAGACAGTGTGAACAGGGGAGGGTCAGAGAGAGAGGGAGACACAGAATCTGAAACAGGCTCCAGGCTCCAAGCTAGCTGTCAGCACAGAGCCCGATGCGGGGTTTGAACCCACGAACTGTGAGATCATGACCTGAGCCAAAGCCGGACATTTAACCAACTGAGCCACCCAGGCGCCTCTATATGGAAATATTTAAAGATGAGAATAATGTCAACATTGAATGGGCTGCCACCAACATTAATGCTATAACCTGTTTAGAAGATGCTACATTAGTTTCCTAGGGCGACCATAACAAAGGACCGCAGGCTGCATGGCTTTAGCCCCAGAAATTCATCTTCTTTTAGTTTTTTCTAGAGGCCAGAAGTTCTGGGTCAAGGTGCTGGCTGGTTCGGTTTCTTCTGAGGACTTTCTCCTTGGCTTGTGGATGTCTGTCTTCTCCCTGAGTCTTCACCTCATCTTCCAACCGCCCCCCCTCGACCATGTCTGCATTCAAATTCCCTCCTCTTATAAGGACACTGTCCTCTGGATATGGGCTCACCTCAATGACCTCGTTTTAGCTTCGTCACCTCTTTAAAGAAACTGTCTCCAAATACAGACACCTTCTGAGGTCCTGGGGGCTAAGATTTCAAACTATGGATTTGGGGGACACAATCTGGCCCATAGCAGAACCTCAGGAAACATTCCTTCCTTTCTTCTCCAGGAAATTCTAAGACACTCCAGTAATTAAGAGTGATGTCCACAGCACATCCAACTTGTTCTGAACTGTGGTGTTCAGAAATATCACACTGGCCCTTTGTTCAAAGTCTAATCCTTTGATGGAACAACATCGAAGATGCTATGACTCTATGATGTACAATGTGACACGTGTGAGGCCACTGCAGAAGTGGGTGCCCAAGCTGGGCTCGGTGGGGAGCCAGGCAGCAAGATGGACCACGCGGCACCCTTGGCCTTGACCTTCTGTAATTGACTTCATCTGTACTTCAGTGGGGCTTGAAGAGACCAAGTCATAATAATGACATCAACCACAATTTCTTGAGCGCTTACGAAGAGTCCGACACTTGGCTAAGCACTCCCTGCGCGTTATGTCATTGAGTTCTCTCTACGTGGGTTCTCTGGTTATCTCCCTTTGAAGAGAGGCTCGGAGCTTAGACAGCTTGCTCAAGTTCACACGGCAAGGGAGAGGCAAGGCTGGGTGGGTTGGGCCCGCTGTTGTGGGTTGGCCGGATAACTTGTTGGATGAAAGGGGCAGATGTGGCTTCTTCGACGTGACAATCAGGTGCTGGCCACACCAACCGTGCTGGCCCCTGACACCTGACATTCCCATCGTTGGCTTGGGCTGGAGCCTGCCCTCTTCTGCCTTCAGGGTGAGAAAGCTCCCTCCCGCCTTCTTCAGTGTTCATCCTGAAGTCTGGCCGCCGTCCCTGTCACGGTGCCAGGGGCTGTGAGCTTTCATTCAAGTGGAATTGAGCCGAGGACTTTTGTAGCACTTCATTTACATGTATGCCAACAAGCTGAAATGTGCAGCAACCTTGGAACCCTTTCAAAGGCGGGAATAATTCCTCTGAAATAGGTCTTCCTAAAGCTTTATCTTGTCCTTTCTTTTTTTGTTAATCTTGGAGCCCCTTAGCATGTCAAAGCAATTTTCCTAATGTCACATCTCTTAGACATTAGCATGAAAGGGCTTTAAGAGATGATTTGAAAAAGAATAAATGTTGAATGAGCATTTATTATAGAGTCGCTTATGCTACATTTGCATTTTGACTCTATTTCTGCCGTGTGGGCTGGAGAGGCAGGCTGATTTGAAAGTCAATGGTGTCTAAACAGGCGACGCTACAACTCTGTTTACACTCAGCTGTTTCCTCTACGCATTAATTTACAGAAAGAGGAGATTTCATTAGGCTGATTTGTCTTGGGGAATGAGATTAAGCAGAGCCGGTGCGCGCCTCACACGGAGGTGGGATTCCCAGCGGGAGCCGAACCTGTTGTCAAGAGTCCGTGAGGCAAAGGTAAGGGGAGCCCATTCTAAGTGCTGACTGCTTTCTGCACGTGTCTTAGTAAATTAATTAGCGGTGTCCCGTCTCCTTCAGGAAGCCGGCCTGGCCCAAATGGCATAGTGCAGTGGTCAGAGCCCAGCCTGGGAACAAGGCACCACGGACGTGACTCCCTGAGGTCCAGGGTGACTGCTTTCATCGGTTTCCTCCTCGGAGCCACGGCAGTCACATCTCTCCTTGTCTCACAGGGTTGATACGAGAATGACATGCTGAACGGAAGCTGGCTAGTGCGGCGCTGGGCACCCAGGAGGTGCTCCATCAGTATGAGCCGGTTTTAACATTTAACGCTGTTATTGGCTTATGGGTAGAGTTTGGTCAGCGTTCCAGACAAACGACCCTGGTTTGTGCCAAGTATGGATTTTTCCACCTTTGCTCTGGAAGAGCCTCATGTAGGTTCTGACCACAGGCGGGCAGGTGGGTGTGAGTGGGTCCTGGGGCCTGTGTGTGTGTGTGAGTGTGTGTGTGCCTGTGCATGTGACTGAGGGAGAGAGAGAGAAAATGAGAGAGGGAGACAGGTCAGCTCAACACACCCCGAGGCCCCCCCATGCATGAGCTCCCTGTCCCCTGCTCTTCCCAGCCTCCAGCCAGCCTCTGCCACTCCATTTTCCTGCAGGTTTCTCTCTGTATTTGTCCCCTCACCAGACTGTAAGCTCCTTGAGGGCAGGAAATTATGAAATTTATTAATTATGAAACTATGAAATTTATTAATTAGGAACATTATTAATTTTCATCGAAATCTGGCCCCCACTGAAGGCACAATGAATTCGCGCTCAATCAAGTCCATTGTTCAGGCTTGGTTTTCAAAGCCGCCTCATCCGGGTCCTAAGCCAACCTTAAGTGGAGGTCCAGTCCCAGCAGTGCAGAGGGCAGTGTGGTCGCAGCTGGGAGTTGGGGGAGGGGACTGGAGCCCCGTCCCCTGGGCAGGCCTTCCCTGGGCCCTAGTCCCTTCAGGGCACAGGGCCAAGCCCCTCACTGGGATCTGCCCAGAACTAGATCATTCCCTTCGTGTCACAGGTGGGGGAAGCCCAGCTTCTGAGAGGGGACTTCACGTGTCCCNCCAAATGGCATAGTGCAGTGGTCAGAGCCCAGCCTGGGAACAAGGCACCACGGACGTGACTCCCTGAGGTCCAGGGTGACTGCTTTCATCGGTTTCCTCCTCGGAGCCACGGCAGTCACATCTCTCCTTGTCTCACAGGGTTGATACGAGAATGACATGCTGAACGGAAGCTGGCTAGTGCGGCGCTGGGCACCCAGGAGGTGCTCCATCAGTATGAGCCGGTTTTAACATTTAACGCTGTTATTGGCTTATGGGTAGAGTTTGGTCAGCGTTCCAGACAAACGACCCTGGTTTGTGCCAAGTATGGATTTTTCCACCTTTGCTCTGGAAGAGCCTCATGTAGGTTCTGACCACAGGCGGGCAGGTGGGTGTGAGTGGGTCCTGGGGCCTGTCTGTGTGTGTGAGTGTGTGTGTGCCTGTGCATGTCACTGAGGGAGAGAGAGAGAAAATGAGAGAGGGAGACAGGTCAGCTCAACACACCCCGAGGCCCCCCCATGCATGAGCTCCCTGTCCCCTGCTCTTCCCAGCCTCCAGCCAGCCTCTGCCACTCCATTTTCCTGCAGGTTTCTCTCTGTATTTGTCCCCTCACCAGACTGTAAGCTCCTTGAGGGCAGGAAATTATGAAATTTATTAATTATGAAACTATGAAATTTATTAATTAGGAACATTATTAATTTTCATCGAAATCTGGCCCCCACTGAAGGCACAATGAATTCGCGCTCAATCAAGTCCATTGTTCAGGCTTGGTTTTCAAAGCCGCCTCATCCGGGTCCTAAGCCAACCTTAAGTGGAGGTCCAGTCCCAGCAGTGCAGAGGGCAGTGTGGTCGCAGCTGGGAGTTGGGGGAGGGGACTGGAGCCCCGTCCCCTGGGCAGGCCTTCCCTGGGCCCTAGTCCCTTCAGGGCACAGGGCCAAGCCCCTCACTGGGATCTGCCCAGAACTAGATCATTCCCTTCGTGTCACAGGTGGGGGAAGCCCAGCTTCTGAGAGGGGACTTCACGTGTCTCCCGGTCACGCAGGCCTGCTGGCTGAGCTAGGTCCAGCCTCCAGGTCCGGTGCGGCTGGCCCAGCACCCCTGGCAGACTGCCAGGCCTCCTCTCCACCCTGTCCCATTTCTCCAGTGGGGCTGGATTCTTTCTGGAATGCTCCCTAAAGCCGGCTCGGGGCCGGGCTGCTCTCATCCTACACTCCTTCCCTCCGTGCCTCTGCTACCAGTGCTCCATCTCCAGGGGTCCATCCTCCATCCAGCAGCCCCACGACCACTCTCCTGCCCCCCCGGGGGGCTGATACTCCACCTTCAGTAGACCTCTCACTTTCTTGTCCCTGTTTTCTTGACATTTACACAACAGCGACAGTGACATTGCTTCCTGAGCAGCTACTATGTGCTGGGTGCTGCCCGTGGCCCCATGAGGCAGCCACTACTGCCCCTCCTCTCCTCATCTTGCTGAGGAATGCGTGAGGTCACAGCTCAGCAACAGAGGCAGAGGCGGGCTTTGAACCCAGGTTGTGGGGTCTGGCCGACGCTAGGGACTCCATGATTGTCAGGTGGTCAGGCGGCGTCCACACAGGGGTCTCCTACATTTCCCCTCGTCCTGGAGCCTTCTGACGGGGGGGCTTTGCCCTGCTTGCTCTCTTCCTTCCCCACAGCCTTCCGAGCTCAGTGTTCAGGATGTCACGGATCTCAGCCGGGAGTCAGAGATGATTATCTCCCCCTGCCGCTCATCTCCCGAAGGACCTGATCCCAGCCACTGCCCTGAGACACTACACACAGTGTGCCTATGAGGGGAACCCAGGACCGTAGGACAAATGCCACCCAAAGTCCCACTGAGCCTGGCAGAGCAGGGACAACCAGCTGTGTGACTCCAGCCAAGTGACTTAACCTCTCTGAGCTTTAGCTGCCTTCAAATGGGGATAATCCTAAACCAGTTGCTTCTCCTTCCTGGGCCTCAGTTTCCTCGTCCGTAAAAGTGAGGTTGGATGGTCTATTTCCAAATTCCCATTTAGCTTAGCAGGTCTCAGACCCCCTGGTGCCAGGAGTGGGACTTGCCCCTCTCTTCGTCCCCCCATCAGAAGGCAACACAGTCCCACCTGGAGCCCTCAAGAAAGGCCCCCGCAGCCCTCCAGCAGCCCTGCGGCCTGGGGCGCACCCTCCCTGCTCTGTAGGAAAAGACGGAAAGGTTGCCAATCAGAGGCTACTTGAAAATGTAATCATAAGTTTTGGCTTAGGAGGAGAGATTGAGGTGGGGGCGTGTGTGGAGAGGAAGAGAGAGAGAGGTTAGAGAGAGAGAGACTTGAGAGAGAGAGTGACGGGGGAGAAGAAAGCCCACTTCAAGGCCGGCCCCCCTCCCCTGGCTGGAAACCTGTGTGTGTGCGGATGAAGGGAACGGAGCAGAGGCAAAGGAGCACGCGGTGCCCACTTTGAACGGTGGCCTTTGTGCCTGCCTATTCAGGGCGGCCTCAGGACAATGGGGGGCAGACACACAGGGGAAGACAATGACAGGGACAGCGCTGCCTGCCGCTTTGCATTCCCTTTGAAGTGGCTCTGCCCTGGGCCCCTGCAGGCTCCAAAAAGAATGCTTTTGTTGCCCGCTCCAAAGATGCTGTAAGATGCTGAGCAAAAGTAACCGGAGGGGATCTGCTCGATTAAAAAAAAAAAATTAAAGATAAGAAACAAATCAAGCTGGCCACGTGGGGGCTGGCGGCAGCTTTGAACCCTGAGAAGAGAAGGGACATCGTGATCCAGCCCTGTCTCCCCTCCGGGGAAGTGGCTGACTTCTGGGGGTCACTCTCTATAGGAGCTGGGGCCCGGGTGGGGAGTCCTAGCTTGCTGGGGTCTCCTGCAAGTTCCCCAAGCTGGAGCTGGGACCCGGAAAGCCCACTCCAGTGCTGACGTTTGGGCAGAAACGTGCTGGAGGCAAAACCATAAGAACTGTGCTGTTTACTGACTTTGGCCTGTGCCAGGCATGGGGTTAAGTACTTGCTTTACGGACTGCGTGATTACCTTAAAAATGCTTTGCTCTTCTTCATGTGATGAATGCGCAAACACAAGATATCTCCACATCCTAGGGGTGGAGGTCAGCATCAGAATGACCTAAATCAGGGGGCGCCTGGATGGCTCAGTCGGTTGAGCGTCTGACTCTTGATTTCAGCTCAGATCATGATCTCACAGTTCCTGGGATTAAGTCCTGCATCAAGCCCAGAGCATGCTTGGGGTCCTCTCCTTCTCTCTCTGTCCCTCCCTCCACTCTCAAAAATACATAAACATTAAAAAAAAGAGTTACCTAAATCAGGAGTCTAACTTGTTGGGTTCCGGGCCGTGGGGAGTAGGTGGAGCAGGCAGAGCACTGCAAAGTTCCAGGGGGTGCCTTCCCCTGTGCTGCTTCCCTGATTCGTACCATGGTTTTGTCATGGTACCTGCTGGAGTTGTGCAGTGTACAACTTGTACATCGGCACATGGTGCCCCTGCCAGGGATAGTTTAGTGATATATGGAGGGTCCTCATCAGGAATCCACACCTTCAAATATTGTCAAAATCAACATCAAGAATTTGTATATTAGTGTGAGGATTGTCAGAAGCAGTTTTTTCACTGGTGACAAGAATGGAGTTCAAAGTAGCTGCTTGGTTGGTAAGGTTGGATGGGCCCCACTCCCTGTGCAAAACGAGATGTAAGCCCTGGGAAGCCCAGGAGTCTAAGGCTAGGACACTAGGCTCGGCACAGCGTCTAGCTCATCGTAAGTGCTCAGTAGTTGTTATAATTATCCCCATTCCACTGCTGAGGAAGCTGAGGCTCTGAGAGGTAAATTAACTTGCCCAAGCACACACAGCTGGCAAATGGCGGTGCCAGCTGGGCACTCCTGGGCCCTCCAGCGCTGGCCTCTCCTGACTGAGAGGATGCCTCTTCCACTTGGGCAGTAGTGGGGTCAGATGGTGAGTTTGTGAACCATCACCTCAGGCCACGTGTGCCAAGGCTGCCTGCTCAACAGTATCGGGTACCTAGACCTTGAGCCCCAGGTCCATCAGACCTTTTAGACCTGCCCTGAGCATCCGGGGAACTCTTCATGCTTGCCATGCCCTGGGGCTGCCCCCAGAGGCTTTTTGTTCCCCAGAAAGTATTCAAAGGGGCAGAATTGAAGATCTCGGACTGATGGACAATCATCTGGGTCCCTTTTATCAGTTTTGGGCACCGAGCCCCATTTCTGTGCTGGCTCTTCTTTGGAGGACTCCCAGGGGCGGCAGCTCTCTGTCCACACCGTGGAGAGTCTGAAGTGCCTGGGAGCTTGTCCTCCAGCAGAGCAGGTGCGGGAAAGCTCCCTTGCCCAGGGCCCTTCAGAGTTCCCCAGGCGATCAGGTTGAAGCTGCCCTCTGTGGGGCTGACCGGAAATCATACCTTGCTTGGTCCTGCGCTCCCCCGTGCTGCTTCTCTGATTCGCGTCCTGATCGCACTGCACGGGCTGGAATCTCACCCGGGATCTGGTCCCTGGGGTGCTGGCCCTTTAAGAAGCCCGCACGCACAGAAAGTCCAGCCATCTCCTGTGGGAACCAAAAGTGAGGTGTTCGGCTGAGCGAACTGGACAGAACAGTCCGGGGCGTCTGGGGCAAGTGGCCCAAGGCCACTGCTTCTGGGGCCTCTGGAGGGAGGACTCGCTGCCCTGATGGGCTTCTCTGATGCGCTCAGGGAAGTCCTGCTTCTCCACTAGTGGGTGGCTGAGTCAGGACTTGAACCCAGGTGTTTCATCATAAGCGTCTGACTTCAACACAAACCTGACCCCTTTCCCCGCAAACACCCACAGCACATTTCTTGTCTGCAGGCCCAGCGTGGGGACTTTTCTGAGCTCCCCGTCTACCGACCTCCTTCCCACTGCCCTGCAGGTGAACAAGAGAGAGAGAGAGACACAGAGGCCCCATCAGGGACAGAGACTGTGAGCTGGCAGGAAGCAGAGGGCCTGAGAGCCCAGGAAGGGTCGTGAGCCCAGGCCGGCAGTGCTTTTCCTGTCTGTCTGTCTGCCTGCCAGTGTCTCTGGGTAACCAGTGCCTTTCACTGAGACTCCTTGGAAACTCTGGTGGCCCTGGCTTGCTGGCCAAGGCCCTCCATGTCTGAGGCTGCCTCTTTAGAATTCCCCAGGGCATTCCAAGAAGTCCTCAGTGGCTCTCACAGCCAAAAGTCTGCTTATTCTCGGCTCCTGGGCACTTAGCAGCCCGCAGATTGGCACGGGGAGGCAGCCAGTGACTCCTCACCCCTCTTGTGGCCGGGAAGCCCCTAATTCAGGCACCTCCTTGTGCTCCTAGGGGTGAGAGCCTAGCACCTGAACAGCCTATTTATCAGCCTGAGCTCCCTACCGGGCAGAGCAAGGCCCGAGAGGGATGTTCATTTACCGGATCCAGTGTGTGCTACGTAATGTGCTGAAGGGGGAGAAAATATGCACAGTGCCAGCTCCCTGCTATCTGGAGCATGGAGCTCAGCGTAGTGGCCTGGCAGGTCCCGAGCGGTCAGAAGCAACTGGATACCAGGCCAATCGGCTGAGTCAGACTGGCAGGATCTCAGCAGAAGGAGATCTGTTCTCAGGAGATCAGGAGGGCTTCCTGGAGGAGGGAGCATGCACTGAGCTTTGATTCCTGGAGTCACAGGGCTGAAGAGAGAATCAGACCACCACTCCTGCCTTTATCCAGGCTGTTGTCCAGGCCCAGCCTTGCGTCAGACCTGTCATCTATGCCACAAGCCTGCCAAGTGGTTCTTGTCCCTTCTTGATTCTAGATGAGAGAACTGAGGCACAGAGAGGTTGCAGAGCCACACAGTTGCTGACTGGCAGGGCCCAGGTTGGAGCTGTCAGTCTGGGAGGCACACAGATCCTGCAAAGGAATAAATCACTGTCATTCAAGGCCACGTGTTCTTCAGTAGGAAGGAGACCCTCTGTAGGTGTAGAATGGAGACTGGGAGAGACAGCGAGGAAACGTAAAGATTGGGCTCTTGCAGGATGAGTAGGAGTCTGTTCGGGGCAGAGGAGGGCATTCTACGCAGAGACAACAAGTGCTAAAACATGAAGGTGAGAGAGAGCCATTAAGGAGGAGCTTGTGGGTGGCCTGGGTGTGGCCGGTGTGTGGGGCTGGGGGCAGACGAACCCGGGGCCAGCATTCAGCACCTAGTAGACACTCAAACATTGCTTACCGGAAGAATGCATGCATGCAGGAATGAATTGTATCCCTGGTCTGTTAGTATATAAGTAGGAGTTCAGTAAATGAATGAAAGAACGAACGAACTGTATTTCCTTTGCCCCTGCACGCACCAGGCACGCAGGGAGCGCTTGCTGAATTCACGACGGAATGAACGAAGGGGTGATGCCCGGAGCTCGCTGGGGGCGCTGACGCAGCCTCGCGCGACCGCGCCGCGCGTCCCCGCCCCCCACCGGTGNAGCAAGACTGCCCATTCCTGCGTTGTCAAAGGAGGCACCCTGCCAGCCTTGACCCCATTCTTTGCCCTGAAGGCCCAGGCGAAGGGTATAGGCTGAAGAGGAGAAACAGGAAGGGAGAATCGACAGCTCTGGAGCACTGTGTCCCCCACCCCCACCCCCACCCCGGAGAGCGCTTCCTGGAGCGCCTACCGTGTGCCCGGCTGTGCTATCAGTGTGTGATTTCCTGACCTCTCATTGCCATCTAGAGACAGGCGATGCTGGGATTCCCCACTTTACAGGTGAGGAAACTGAGTCTCAGAAAGGTCGAGGACTGGCCCGGTACCTCTATGGCCATCTGACTCCCGGGGCCTCTCTGCGTCCCTGACTTTAGGAGCAGCCTTCTTCCAACTCTCTCTGAAGCTCTGCCCTCCCAGTGGTGGGCACAGTGGTTACAGTTTATTATAAAAGCAGTGGCTGGCATGTCTTGAGCCCCTCCCATGTGCCAGGCGTGTGCCAGGGGTGTGCTAGTGCTTCGTCGGCCCACACCACTCTGTGAGGTGGGCGTGGTTGTCTCCCTCACTTCAGAGAGGTCAAGAAACTTTCCCAGAGCCACACAGCTATTAAATGCCAGAAGCAAGATTTGAGCCTAAGGCCAGTTGGCTCCAGACTTCTCCCTCTGCCGATCAGATTCTCCCCTACTTCTTCCAAGGAGCCCGCCCGGGTAGCCCCAGGTCAGGGCTCTTTCTGTCAGCAGAGCAGCCAGTGGAAGTTAGCTGTCTACACCCTGGATACATCTCTCTTCTCTCGTTCCTCACGTACCACCAGCAGCACTCGCATCATCAGAGCCTTGTTAGACATGGAGAATCTCAGGCCCCTCCCCAGGCCTGCAGAATGAAATCTGTATTTTAAAAGATCCCCGGTGAACTGGACATGCATTAAAGTTTGAGGACACTAACGTGCTGGTTAAAAGTCTGCTATTGCCACTGCTGTGGGAACCTGTTTTTGGGAGGCTGCACCCCCCTCATTGGATTGGGAGCAAGTCAAGGCAAGAGCTGAGCCTTCTCCATCAGACCAGATATGCTTCCAGCGCAGAGGCTGTGCTTCCGGGCTCTCCCTGAGCACAGGCATCGATCCTCCCCAGCCAAACTGCGAATCTAACAGGAGCAGAGACCGTGCTTGGCCGGCCAGGAGCCTGCCTGAGGCTGGCGGTGCCAACCCCATCTGACTGGCAGTCTCCAGGATCCCCTGTGAAACGGCTGGCTTTGGGGTCGAGACCCACCTGCAAGGAGAGGTATCTGATGTCCGTGTCTTCCAGGGTGGAGGTTGCTTTCTCTCCAGGACCCTCCTGAGCCCCTTTCTGGCCCAGGGTGTGCCTGTTAGAGGGCGCTGGGGGCGGGGGGGTAGGGGAGAGGGCTGATGCCACAGTGGGACCATGTGTGCTGCCTGACACCGGGTCTCTCTGAGCAAACATTTGTCCTTATGTATCACCCAAGGACCACTCAGGAGGCAGGAAGCCCGCAGGCGGGCGCAGGAGTGAGCCTGCTGGCAGCGGGAGGGTATTTTTAGAGTTTTGACTGACGGCCCTTTATTAAGCTGTCGCTGCCTCTGCCCTGGCCCCCAGCCCCTCTTGGCCAGGACAAAAAAGAAAGCACATTGTCATTTTGTTAAGAGGAGGGTCCTGGCAGCCCTTCTGCAGTCCCTCGCCAACTGGACAGGTTATTTCTCGCTGTGTCTGGGGTCCAGGCACCCCCGCGGGTGCTCCCAGCGGGCCCCACAGCCTGACCCTTCACACATCTGGCAGTGATAAATGGCTTCGGCATCGCTGCCATCACCTTGCACCCTCTGATCCCACTCACTTTGTTCTCCCTTTAAAGCCAGTGGGCGGGTTGGGGGGGGCGCTCTCTCTTCTTCCCCTTCTCCATCAGCCGTCTCCTGGATACTTGCAGGCCTGTGCTCTGATACCACTTGAAAGGGACCGCAACAGTCACTTATCTGGTCTGGGAAGTCCGGCCATGAGTTGTCTTTGCTGGCTCGCGGAGTGTGTGGGGTGGGAGTGCTTGCCTGTGTATGGCTGTATGCCTGTACACGAGTACCTCATTCATGCCTGTGTATGCTCGTGTGTGTGTGTGTGTGCATGTAGATCTGAGGATGTGCTTCTATGTGCCTTTTAATTACTATAGTTTTATAATTTACTTTGATCTCCAGTAGGGCAAGACCACCCCATTCCCACTGCCCACCCCCTTACAAACATCTTCTGCTCTTTTAAAACTTTTTCTTGGGGTGCCTCGGTGGCTCCGTCGGTTAAGCATCTGACTCTGGCTCAGGTCATGATCTTGTGGTTCATGGGTTCGAGCCCCGCATCGGGCTCTGGGCTGACAGCTCAGAGCCTGGAGCTTGCTTTGGATTCTGTCTCCCTCTCTCTCTGCACCCCCACCCCTGGCTTGTTCTCTGTCTCTCTCTCAAAAATAAAAAATGTTTTTCCTTGATGACCCAGTAGTTCCAATCTCAGGAATATGCTCAGTGAATTTGTGCATAAATGTGGATCAGAAGACAAGTATCAGAATGCTTTTTGCGAAATCTCCAAGCTGGAAACTACCCCCAATGCCTGAGAAGAGTAGAATGGTTAAATATATGGTGAGATAGGCATACATTGGGATATTACACAGAAGTGAAAATAAAAGATCGACAACTCAGGCAACAGTATGGATGAATTGCACAATCCTATGTTGAGTGAAAGAAACCAGATACAGAAAGTACATATGGTCTGGTTCTAGGTATAGAAAGTTGAAAACCAGGCAAAGCTCATTGATTAAGATAGAGGCAGCATCAAGCTCTCTGCTGTCAACACAGAGCTCACTTCAGATCCTCCATCCCCTTCTCTCTCTGCCCCTCCCCCTTCTCTTAAAAATAAATAAATAAATAAAGATGGTAGTGACTACAGGGAGATAAAATGGCAGTTTCCTGGGCAGTAATCTGTTTTGTGATATGGGTCTGGGTGACCTGGGTATGTTCACTTTGTAAAACCTCATTGAGTCGTACACTTCTAATTTGTGTGCTTGAGTATGCTGTTCTTGTGTTATAGCCCTCTGTACAAATTTTTAGAATAGCTTAGTGAGTTCAATGAAAAATGCTGTTGGGTTGGAATGGCATTATATTATAGGTTAATTTGGGAAGATTTGTCCTCTTTATGACATTGGGTCTCTTCCTCCATGAACATGGTATATCTCCACTTATTCAGATCAATATTTACATGTCCCCAGTGAAGTTTTATGGTTTTCTCCAGAGTCCTGTGAATTTCTGGTCGGGTTTATTCCAAGGTGGTTTGTGTGTTGTTGTTATTGTGAAGAGAATATTTTTTTCTCTCTTATGTTTTTAGAAAAAGTTGTGGCAAAATACCTAAAAATTTACCATCTTAACCATTTTAAGGTATACAGCACAGTGACATTGAGGGCATTCACATTGCCACATCACCAAATTCATCTCCAGGATGTCCATCTTCCCAAATTGAAACCCTGTACCCTCTGAACATGACCCTCATTCCCCTGCCCCCCTCCCACCCCCGTTCCCTGGAAACCACTACTCTCTTTTCTGTCTCTACGTTTGTCTATTGTATGTACCTCATATAAGTGAAGTCAGGCAATATTGGTTCTTTTGTGACTGATTTATTTCACTCAGCATAATGTCTTCAAGATCAATTCATATTGTAGCAGGTATGTAAGAATCTCATTCCTTTTTAAGGCTGAATACTTTTACTGTTTGGGTGTACCACATTTTATTTATCAGTTCATCCACTGATGGGCATTTGGGTTATTTCCACCTTTTGGCTGTTGTGAGTCATGCTGCTGTGAACATTGGTGCACAAATATCTGTTTGAGTCCCTGCTTTCAATTCCTTTGGGTATATACCCAGAAGTGGAATTACTGAATCAAATGATAATTCTAATGTTTAATTTCTGTTTTCCACAGTGGTTGTGCTATTCTACTTTAAATTAGTTTGGCTGGTGTGTAGGAAATTGCTTGGGTTTTTGAAAATTGATCTTGCAGTTTTGTGCATATCATTTTGTGCAGTTTTATGCATTGTGTGTGTGTGTGTGTGTGTGTGTAGGAGTGACACTCACAAAAGTATGACTTTTAGATAACTTAGAATTCTCTGGCTGCATGTCCCGGAAACCCCACCTTGAGCTGGCTTCAAGAGCCGGGAGCTTTAGTCTTTCACCTACCCAGACGTCTAGAACTAGGGTGCGCTGTGCCCATGATAACCAGCAGCTCAATGATCTCATTCTTTCTGTCTTGATACTACTACTACCTGCTCCCCACAAAGCCAGATGATTGTAAGATGACTGCCGGTGTCAGGGGGGCCACGGGCTTCTTTGGCCATGTCCAGGAGGACAGAGCAAAGCTCCTCCTTGGGCACGGACTATGGCTTCCTTCCTTTGCAAGCAAGTGACTCCAGTAGCCCAAAAGCAGGCTGAAGGAAGTTGCAGGTGCAAGCCCCTCGGAGCAAAGCCGAGAAGCCAGCAGTGGGGCGCAGCTGCGCGAGAACGCAGGAGGCACCCAGGGGGTCCAGGAGGGAACCCACACTGTCCCAACCGTAGTGTCGAGTTACCCAGAGTCCTCTTCTGCGTCTCTTTGCTCAGGCTGGCTGCTCTCATCTGCTCAAGATGGCAGCCCCGGGCCCTGGGTCCCTTCCAAACGTGACAATATCTGGCCCACGAAAGGGACCGTCTCTTCCTGTACATCTCACTTCATCAGTGAAGAAACTTTTTGCAAAAGCTCCCGCCTCCTTTCCTCAGGCCTTGCTGGCTAGAATTGCGTCACACGCAGATTCTGAAATCAGGGAAATGAGCTCATGTGGCTGCTTAGACGAATCTAACAGACCCAAGGAACACCTTGTGCGGGCTTGTGGCAACACGGAGGGTGGACACCTGTGGAGACAGCAGTGGGAGGGGAGGAGCTGAGACTCTGAGCCTTCCCTTCTGTTGTTCTGACCTCCAGAAACCACAGTTACTCTTTGGGGAAGTGTGAGTGTGTGTGTGTGTGTGTGTGTGTGTGCGTGCGCGTGCTGGGGGTGGGGTCACACAGCGGGGTGGGAGGGAACTTCTGTAAGAAGCAGAGCTCAGCATCACGGGAGGAAGAGAAGGAGCCAATTCCTGGACTCGGGGGAGTGTGGGCAAAGGGTGCGATCGGAATGAGCAGAGGCATCTCTGCAGGATGTTGCACCTGTTGTGTCTTTTCTCTGTACAAGGATACAAAGGAGGAAAAGAGGAACACGCTTTTATTTTATTTTACTTTTATTATTTTTTTAAATTGAAAAAATGTTTAGTTGTTTTGAGAGAGATTAAGAGTGCCTGTGAGCAGGGGAGGGGCAGAGAGAGAGAGAGGGAGAGCGAGAATCCCAAGCAGGCTCCACGCTGTCAGCTCAGTGCCTGACGTAGGGCTCGTCCTCACGAAGTGCAACATCATGACCTGAGCCAAAATCAAGGGTCAAGATGCTTCACTGCCTAGGCCACCCGGGTGCCCCAGGAACGAGCTTTTAGATGCAGCTCAAGACTGAATGCAGTGATTCTTTCATTCATTCCACAGATGCTTTCTGAGGACCTACTCTATGCCAGTCTTGTGCCACGCACAGGTCACCCAGCTACCAGGAAAGCAAGGCTCGTGCCGGCATGGCACCCCACTGAGAGGAAACGATCGCCCACTTGACCTTCAGCTGTGGCTTGTAGCACAGCGTGGCCAGCTCAGGTGGTCAGGCCGCGTCTGTCTCCTGTGCTGATTATTACCCTCAGCTGGGTGACTCGACCCCACAATCAGTGCCAAAGTCATGTTGTTGCAAAGCGGACCTGCCTCTCAGCCGCTCCCCCTCAAAAATAATGCTCTGTCCCTTTCAAAAGTGAATACACATTTAAAAAATTTAGATTTTTCAAATTTCCCATTTTATATCCCACATATGCATACACATGCATGAACACACTACACACACAGCTGGGGAGAGTTTAAAATATTGCAGAATGAAGAGGAGGTATTGTTACTTTATTAAAAAAATTTTGGGGGTGCCTGGGTGGCTCAGTCGGTTGAGCGTCCGACTTCGGCTCAGGTCATGATCTCATGGTTCGTGGGTTCGAGCCCCGCATCGGGCTCTGTGCTCACAGCTAGCTCAGAGCTTGGAGCCTGTTTCAGATTCTGTATCTCCCTCTCTCTGACTCTCCCCTGCTCACACACACTCTCTCTCTCTCAGAAATAAATTAAAAAAATTTTTTTTAATTTTTAATGTGTATTTTTAGGAGAGAGAGAGAGGCAGAGCATGAGCGTGGGAGGGGTAGAGAGAGATACAGAATCTGAAGCAGGCTCCCAGCTCTGAGCTGTCAGTACAGAGCCCGAAGCGAGGCTTGAACTCACGAACTGTGAGATGATTGCCTGAGCCCAAATCAGGATGCTTAACCAACTGAGCCACCCAGGTGCCCCAGGGGTACTGTTACTTTAGGTGACGACAGACCAAGCTTGGTGTCTTCAGTTTATTTCTTTCTCAAGGTCATACAGATAAAGGCGTAGCTCCCATTTAAAAACACTACCGTTGGGGGGCATCTGTCAGTTAAGTGTCTGACTCATGATCTTAGCTCAGGTCTTGATCTCAGAGTTATTGAGTTCAAGCCCTGGGTTGGGCCCTGTACCAGGCCAGGAGCCTACTTTAAAGAACAATAATAAATAAAATAATTTTAGAGTACATGCACTCACTGAGCATTTGCTACATGCCAGCAAAGCACTTTGCATGCATTTGCCCATCTTGTCTTCGCTATAATCATATGCAGTCGTAGTGTTGTCATTGGCATTTTAAGACGAGGGAAGTGAGGCTCAGAGAAGTTAAGGAACTTGTCGAAGATCACACAGATATGTCAGCGTTTGATCGGGAAAGCAGAACCTCTACGAGCGGTACAGACGACGGCTTTCTTATGGGTGTTGGACTGTAAGCATCACGCAGGCTGTTGCCTCCATGTCTGGGAGGGAGGGGCTGAGCCCAAAGTCCCCCTTCATGAGCCTCCCAGGAAGGAGAGCTGGATGTGGATGGCTGTAAGGACAGACTGGATGCAGCGTCTGTCTCTCATCCTCTCCGACCTGGATGCCGTGGGTGACCCACAGGAGAAGCTGGCGTACCTCACAGAGTTGCACCACACCGGGGCCGCACTGGGAGAGGCTGAAGGAGGTCTGGAAGTTGCTGGGGAAGCCAGGTGGGGCTCAGGGATAGCATGCGTAAGCTGCGCCGGGGCCGGAGCCCGACACTGGCCTTGGGAGCAGGAAGGCCACGGCTGCTGCCTGACCGCCGCCTTTTGCATCTCCCGCATAAGGTCTGTTTTGGCCACCGCCAGCTCAGAAGCCCTGGGAAGTTCTGGGGCCATGTGTTTCCAGCTTAGCTGAGCCGACAGGGCGCCCGGGCGTTGCAGGTACTAAGGTAAGACTGGTCTGTCTCGTGCCAAAGCCCCCAGAATGTGATTTTCATTGTGGTTAGCCAGAGTGGGTAGCCCCAGTGGAGGTGTGGAGTCACACCCACAAATGTGACTCTGAGGCTGGCTGGTTACCATAAGTGGGTGCAGCACCAGGGAGTCGTGGGGACTGTAGGGAACCGAAGAGCGCATGCTCTGTCCACGGTGGGGGAGCCACTCCCCAGCTCCCGCCCACTGCTGTCGTTTAGGAATGTGGGCACGGTATGGCCAGATAATCTGATTTTTTTCACTCTAAACTGGAGATATTAAATTTGGAGTGAGTGAGAGGAGAGAGAGAGACAGAGAGAGAGAGAGAGAGAGAGAGATCTGCCAATTCAAATGTGTTGGCAACCAATTTGAATTTTTTGGACATCACTGTGCAAATGAAACAAAATCTGACTGTGGATTGGATTGGGCTTCTGGGCTCCCAGTTTGTGACCTTTAACCTTAGTAACTTCTAAGGTCTTTTGTATTCCAGAAGATTCTCCCCAACATGCCGGCTAGGCTCTCGAGCTGCTGATTTGAAAAGAAGACTGGGAGGCAGCCCCCATCCTCTGCCTCCAGCTCCCACACCAGCATGCTTCCTAGAGCCTGGTTACCTTCCTCTCTCCTTGTTTGTAGCCGCCTCTCAAATGCAGAGATGTCCAGATCAGACTCAGTTGGACCGAGAGGTGTGATTGCATTTGAGGCAGGGATTTAGATTTCCTGAATCCGCTCCTGGTGCTTATAGTGCTTTCTCGTCTACACCCACCAGCTACCTGAGCACCTTTTTTCTCTTGCACTGGACAAGATAGGTTTTGTTCTCTAATATGGAAACTTTTGTTTACATCCTTCATACATGCAACAATGCACTAGTGCAAACTGTTCGGTGATGTACCTTTTCCATTTTGTCTGGCCTCCCCCACCTTCTTTACTCCCTCTCCCTGCCAACCCCTGCTTGCAAGCCAGAAGTATCCTTCCGTGCTCCTGTCGCCCTCAGGGAACCAGAAGTATACAGAGCACACGTGCGCCCGTGCTCGGTACGCATGCGCTGTTAGAGGGTTTCCTCGATTGTTGGTCAGATTACCAACACCGGGAGTTACAGACGCCCCTCTGCCTGTCGCTTTCCCCCCCCTCCGCTGTGGAGTGCCCCGGGTCCAGCTCGGATGTATTCTTCGTGCAGGCTGAGTCTAGGGTGTCCTGTGCCGTCATTTGGTCGTCCCTTCCTACTGATGGACACCCAGCCTGCACGTGGAAGTGTGGCCAGGCTTTGCCGCGTGCAAGTCCAGAAACTGCAGCGTCGTATCACCACCAGAGTTTATTTCTTGCTCTGTCCCAGGGCAGCGTGGTCGGCAGCCCGCGGGTGGTGGTCTCCAGAGAGGGACTTGGGAATCACGCTCCTCCCGTGGCCAGTTATGGGGTCTCCTGTGTCAACTGCAGAAGCAGGGAGATCGAGGAGGAGATCGCTTTCGCCCTCCATCCATTAGCCAGGACCCGGTCACGTGGTCCCAAGCAAAATGCCAGGGAGGCTGGAAAACAAGGTCTTCCCTGTGTGCCAGTCTCTGCCATGCTTTGTTTTGAGGTTGATTTTTTTTTTGCCATTATGAATAATAATTTGATAAGCCTCTTTTGTCAAGTGTCCTTAGCATATGGTAGTTTCGGGGCGCCTGGGTGGCTCAGTCGGTTGAGCGTCCGACTTCGGTTCAGGTCATGATCTCACGGCTCGTGGGTTCGAGCCCCGCATCGGGCTCTGTGCTGACAGCCAGCTCGGAGCCTGGAGCCTGTTTCGGATTCTGTATCTCCCTCTCTCTCTCTGTCCCTACCCCACTCGCTCGCGCGCGCTCTCTCTCTCAAAAATAAATTTAAAAAAATTAAAAAAAAGAATATGGTAGTTTCGGGGCGCCTGGGGGGCTCAGTCGGTTGAGCGTCCGACTTCGGTTCAGGTCATGATCTCACGGCTCGTGGGTTCGAGCCCCGCATCGGGCTCTGTGCTGACAGCCAGCTCGGAGCCTGGAGCCTGTTTCGGATTCTGTATCTCCCTCTCTCTCTCTGTCCCTACCCCACTCGCTCGCGCGCGCTCTCTCTCTCTCTCTGACCCTCGCCTGCTCACGCTGTCTCTCTCTCTCTCAAAAATAAATTTAAAAAAATTAAAAAAAAGAATATGGTAGTTTCATTTCTATCAGATAGATTTCTAGGGCAGGGATTGCTGGGTCAAATATACATAATACATACATATATATTTGAGAGAGAGAGCGCGTGCAAGTGGGGAGAGGGACAGGGGGGAAAAGAGAGAGAATCTTAAAAAAAAAAATTTTAATGTTTATTTTTGAGAGAGAGAGAGAGAGAGCGCGCGCGCGAGCGAGTGGGGTAGGGACAGAGAGAGAGAGAGGGAGACACAGAATCCAAAGCAGGCTTCAGGCAGGCTCTGAGCTGTCAGCTGTCAGCACAGCTTACAAACCTTGAGATCTTAAGCAAGCTCAGCGCAGGGTGTGATGTGGGGCTCCATCTCATGACCCTGGGATCATGACCTGAGTTGAAATCAAGAGTCAGACACTCCAGGAGCCGTGATGGCTCAGCCGGTTAAGCGTTGGACTTTAGCTCAGGTCATGATCTCATGGTTCATGAGTCTGAGCCCCGAGTCCTCCTCTGTGCTGACAGCTCAGAGCCTGGAGCCCACTTCAGATTCTGTGTCTCCCTCTCAGCCCCTCCCTTGGTTGCACTCTCTCTCTCTTTCTCAAAAATAAATAGACATTAAAAAAAGAGTCAGAACCTCAACTGACTGAGCCACCCAGGCGCCCCTAGATGTATATATTCTTTTAATGCAAAATTTTAATACAACTCCTGAAGTTCTAATTCCTGTAGCCAGCTTTCTTCTTAAAAAGATTACAATAATTTACATGTGCAGTAACAACATGTGAATGTAGCTTTCTCCAAATCTCTGGCAGCAATTGCATTCCTGGTTACTGCTCTTTTAAATTTGCCTGTGTGATATCTCATTGTCAGCTTAATTTGCATTTCCCTGACCACTAATGAGTGTGAGCATCTTTTCATTTGTTTGTGGCCAGTTGGCTTCATTCTTTTGTGAATTGCCTATTCATGTCCTTTGCCATAATTTCTTTTGGGTTGATTGCCCTTTTCTCTTCCATTTGTAAGAGCTCTTTGTATATTATAGGCGGTAACCCTTTGTCCTCTGTATCACAAATAGTTTTCCAAATTTATTGTTTGTCTAATTAGCTTTGCTTATAGTATCTCTTGCCTCATGAGAGATTAATATTTTTACGTTGTCAAATGTGCCTGTCTTTTTAATATCTATGTCCTGGGTTTGCCTTCTCGGAAGGTCTCTCCTTACGTGGGTCCTTTAAGAAACCGCTTTCTGGTCATGGGCTGCGGCCTGGAAGAGGCTTCCCTCCTCCCATCCCCCCGGGTATTTCCAGCCACCCTTGCTACTCCTGCCCATGTGGGCACCGAGGCCCAGACTTGATTCCTGTGAAACTTTTCGGGCCTTTGGGAGCTGAGCAATCCAGGTCACACAGCTGGAGGTCAGGGAGGGGCCCTGGGCTTGGAACTGAGAGCCTGGCCTCTAGAACTGGTTTTGAGTTGCCTCTGTGACCTTGGCTGAATCACTTGGCCGCTCCAGCCCTCAGTCACCCCACCTGTAACATGGGGGCACAACCCTTGCCTCGGTGGCTTCCTAGGGTGCCGTGACCCTCAGAGGGTAAGATGGGGTTGAGCACTCCGGAGGCTCAGAACCACGGATGGTGAGTTGCCGTGACAGTGTGACAACTGACAGTTTCTGAGTTTTGACAATGAGTGACTTTACATACATCGTCTCATTTAATCCTCAGTGATCCTAAAACATAGGTATCATCACCGTCTTTTTAGAAATAAAGGAACATAGACTCCGAGTGGGTGAGTTACCCACCCAAGATGCTGAGCAGATAAATTACAAAGATGTCAGAATTTGAGTCTTTCCTAACCTCGATGTGTGTGTGTGTGTGTGTGTGTGTGTGTGTGTTAGGCTGGCTAGGAGAACTTTACAGTATTTTAGAAGCTGCAGAGCTTAAAGATTAACGTGAAAAGCACGGGAGATTTTGTAAAACACTCTGGATGTTTCCTGGGAGGCCAAACTTCCTGACATTCAGAGTTCTTACAACCTGTCAAAACAGACAAGAGTGACCAGGGCCAGGAAGGGTGCGTGAGGCCGATGACATACCGTTATCCCTTGGGGGAGGGGGCAGGGCCAGAGGGCTGGTCGCTGGCTGAGGGCACCGAGAACTAGCTCGCTGTGAGAGGCACTAAATTACCACGGGTCTGGGGCTCATGGGCTGATGTTGCTCTGAGTGGTGGGAGTGAGTGCAGGGGCTTAGCAGGGCTCACGTCTGGCTGTGACGGGCGGAGAGCCAGGCCGATGTGATTGTGGCTGCCTGTTTCCACAGACTCTAAATCCCTATGCCACGATGGCAGGTGCAGGGAACCCCTCCCACAGCATGACTCCCCTTCCTCTGCTAATAAAACTACAGTCAGGTGGCCATGTCTTCGGGGAGACTGGCTCTCTTTCCAAAGAGGTCAGTCTTGACCAGACCTAGCCAATCACAGTAATGCCTCTCTCCTGGCAGAGATGGGCCTGGGTTGCAACTCTGACCAGGGAAGCATGAGGAGAAGTCAGGGAAGGGGGTCTCCTTGGCTTCGAAAATGAGGCTCAAGGTAAGAATTATGAAGATGAATAAAGGAAATCTCATTTAAAATGGTAATGGGAGGGAGCATCTGGGTGGCTCAGTCGGTTAAGCATCTGACTCTTGGTTTCGGCTCAGGTGGTGATCTCAGGGTTCGTGAGATCAAGCCCCACATCAGGCTCTGTGCTGATAGCACAGAGTCTGCTTAGGATTCTCTCTCTCCCTCGACTCGGCTTGCTCTTGCGCATGCGCGCTCTCTCGCTCTCGCTCTCGCTCGCTCGCTCTCTCAAAATAAACTTAAAAAAAAAAAAAAGGAATTGGGAGGCCAGTAGAGGGAGCTCTTGTGCCCTGTCATTTGGGCCAATTGCAGACCCACCAGTCAGAGAAGGACCCTGCAGGTCAATACTGTTTTAGCTGTTGCAGCAAGAGGAAGGTTTCCTCTTCCCCTGACAACAGCCCAGCCAATGGGAGACTGTCACAAGTCAGCCAATGAAAAGCCACTAGACTTTGAACTCCCAGTTTACTCCCATAGACTTTCGGTTTATAATCGCCCTCCCTACACCCCCCTTTGTTTTCCTTTGAGTGTACCTTTCCTTTGTCCTCTGGACTTGTTTATGGTTTTGTTATCGCTTTCTTGTCCCAAATGGCAATTCTCTGCTATTCCCAAACAAGCCCATGTTTACTGGTAAAATAACTGGCAGTTTTATTTTTAAGGTTAACGGGATATCTCCTTTTTCCTGCTTTGGCTCTTGCTGTGTGAGGTCATGATGCTTGGTGCAGCTGCAGCCATTCTGTCACCATGAGGTGACAGGTCTCTAAGGGTGGCAGAGCAGAACCGGCAGAAACATGGTGGTTGGAAGTGGTGATGCACTTGAACCAATGAATTGACCAAACCCAGAAGGCCCAACCTTTGGATACTCACTGGCCTGTGAGATGACACATTTTTCTTGCTGTTTAAGTCCCTTTGAGTTAGATGTTCTGTCATCTGAAGTCAAGTGCAGGCTGTCTTTGCACATTTTGCAAGGGTAGGACCAGAGAGTCCGAGTGAGACGGTGAGCAAGATAGAAGCTACTTAAACTCAGAATCAAGTGCTTTAATCTCAGGATGACTTTACACTCTTAAATTTATCGAGGACTCCAAAGACCTTCTGTTTATGCAGCAGAGAGCTGTCAGTGTTTACTATATTTGAAATGCAAACTGAGAAAGCTGAAAAAGATTTATGTATTCATTTCTTAAAAGTTATATCTTAGGTTAACGTAAGTAACTTTTGTTTTTTAATGAAAAAGAACTAGATTTTCCAAAACAAAAGAGATTTGGTAAGAAGAGTGGCATTGTTTCTGTTTTTGCAGATCTCCTAATGTCTGGCTTAATAGAAGACACCTGGGTTCTCGTATCTGCTTCTGCTTTCAATTTCTTCCAATATCACATGTCATGGAGCCCCTGGAAAATTCCGCTGTGCAAATCCGGGGCAAACGAGTGTGAGAAAGGCACAGGCCGTCGCAGGGTTTGTATTAGTTTTCTGTGGCTGCTGTAACAAATGCCCATAACCTTGGTGACTTACATCAGCAATGTATTCTCATGGTTCTGGAGGCCATGGGCCTGACGCCCAGGACTGGACAGGGCTGTGCTGCTCCCAGAGACTGGGGGAGAACCTGTCCCTTGCCTCTTCCAGGTTCTGGTGGCTTTCCACGTTCCTAGGCTTGTGGCTGTGTCACTCACTTCATTCTCTGCCTTCATTTTCATGCACCTGCCGTGCTGTGTTTCTCTTACGACATTTGTCATTGGATTTAGGGACTACCCAGATCATCTGGCCTTATCTCCTCAACTCAAAACCCTTAATTATATCTGCAAAGATCTTTTTTTGGAAAGAAGTTTCTATTCACAGTTTCTGGGGATTAGGACATGGGCCTATCATTTTGGGGACCACGGTTCAACCCACTACAGTATCATTACAAAAACAATTCAGCCTGCGGAACCCCTGAGTCGTGGGGACCCCTGGGGTCACCAGGGATCTATGGCTTCCATACACGCACAAACAGGCAGATGATGGTAGGAGGGCCAGACATGCTTAGCCTGATAATCCAGTGAAAAGGAAGTTTCTGGATAGAGTCCTAGAGGGAAGATTCCAGAAAAGGAGAACAAGAGGTGTCCAGTGTGTGAGAGAGGACCAGCGAAGACGACAGATTGGGGAGGAAGGTGGCAGGTGGGGGGCCTCTCAGTACCGGAATGCCCAGTTTGGGGTAGCTTGCTGTCACTTGAAAACTGATCCAGGCTGATACTCACCAAGAGCTCTGCGTGAATGAGGCCGGCAGAGAGAGGGACGGTGCAGGGAAGCAGCGGCCGGGGCTCCTGTCTGAGTCAGGGACAGGACGGGACACGACCCAACACTGACCAGGTCAGATGAGAACTCAGAGGGCACGGGTGCTGGAGAAAACCCGAGACGCCCCCGAGATTGTGAGAGGAGTCCCCATCCTCGAGTCCACGTGAGAGAGTGGCCTCGCTGCCTGGTCGGCAAAAGCGGATGAGCTTCGCAGCTCAAATGACAGGCACCCTTAACCAATGCCCAAGTGATCGGGCTGAGTGGGACCAGGAGCCCAGGAAGGAGATAGGTGAGACCCTTTTGCAGGTGCCAGCTCCCCAAGGGGCCTGTGAGGAGTCCCAGAACCCCTAAGGCAAAGGGATCACATTTAAAACAGATTAATCCCTCGCTCCTCACTTTACAAATGGGAAGTCATAAAGAAAACGGTTGATGATCGTCACATCATACCAATGCAAAAAAAAAACACAAACAACCCTCCACCAACCCCTCCCTCCCCCACACACTTTTAGGTCACAAAAATCACCTTAAGAATGGACAAAAGACCCCAAACTGGGAAATATCTGCAATATATATGAAAGGTGAAAGGTGAGCATCTCTCTGATGCAAAAAACACATCCAATACCCTCAGCAGCAGAAAACAGGCAAAAGACATAAACAGGCAATTTAGAAAAGAAGTATAGACAGCTAATATGAAACAAGATGTTCAGTCTCACTTAAAAAAAAATGAAAGAAATGACCAAATGTCTATAATGAGCTATAATTTTTCACCTATCTGTTTGGCCATGACTGGCAATTAAAATAATTGATAGTATCCAGCTCCGGCAAGCGAGGAAGGAAAATTGACCCTTTGCGCCGCTGGAGGGAGAATTAATTGGTACAGTCGTTTGGAGGGCAGCTAGAAAATGTGAATCGAGATGCAAAGTGAGCCTGCCCTTTGACCCCGCGGTTCCACGTCTGTAAAATGGGGACAATAAGACTCCCTATTTCAGTTAATTGTTAAAAAGTCTCAAGTGAGCTAAGCCATTAAAAGCATTTAACACAGTGCCTGGCAGAAAGGGCTTAGGACATGTTAGCTATTATTAGCGATTTATCCTGGGATATAAGATCCCATGTGCAAAAGGATGTGTGTACAGCATTGTTTTCACGAGCAAAACACTGGAAACGAATGGATTGTTCTTCAAGAGGAGCAAAGAGGCGATTTCCAGGAGAGCCCACGTCTTCTGCAGTTGCAGGCTGGACTGGAAAAGAGCTGAAGGTCCTTGGCCAACACTGGTCACAGATGTGTTTCCTTTGTGAAGTTTATGAACCTGCATCCTGGTGATTTGGACACTTTTCTGTATATATGTACTATTTCAATGAAGAGTGAGACACATAGGGGCACCTGGGTGGCTCATGGGGTTAAGTGCCCAACTCGTGGTTTCTGCTCAAGGTCCTGATCTCATGGTTTTAGGAGTCTGAGCCCTGCATCAGGCTCTGTGCTGACAATGTGGAGTCTGCTTGGGATTCTCTCACTCCCTCTCTCTCTGCCCCTCGCCCCACTCACACTGTCTCTGTCTCTCTCAAAATAAATAAAAATGTAAAAAAAAGTAAAAAACAAAAAGCACCCACCAGCCCTAGAGTAGGAGCTCATCTAAATAAATACTACATGTATATGTACAGAGACAAGTCTAAAGGGACATTTATTCCATTGTTTTCAAAGTTGCTTCTGGGTGGGCGGACTAGGTGTCATTTTTATTTTCCTTTGTGCATGTATCAATATTTTCTGCTTCCCTTCAATGGTATGTATTACTTTTGTAATTAGGGAAAAACACGTTCTCCATTAGGACTCTTTGTCTAAGAGTCAAAAATCCAACTTAGTGTTATATAAGGAAAACAATGTAATTAATTGGCACGTGACTGAAAAATTTGGCAATGGATTTGGTTTCAGGCCTGGAATGAGGCTCAAAAGAGGTCATGGGGAAGTTGGCCCACCCATTTCTCAGCCCTCTTCGAGTTCATCGGCCAAGAGCCAGAGGTATATATCAATAGGTCCAAGAGATCAGAGCGGCTATATGGTGCAGAAAAGGGAGAGGCCCAGAGGGCTTCTCAGAGGAGGAAGCCAGGAGGTGAGCCTTAAATGATGGGCAGGATTTTCAGGGGCAGTCGGGGTAGAAAAGAGCTTCTCTGCAGAGTGAAAAGCGCTACAAAGTGATAGGTGTATTGCAGCATGAGTAGCAGGTCAGTCAGTTGCCGAATGAAGCTCATTATCAGAGACAAGCATGAAAAGCTTGGCTGAGGCTTGAGAGAAAGGAGCCTAGCTCATTAGTCAACATTATTTAGGTTTGTAGTCGCAGAAGCCCCATTCAAACCATCCAGAAGTTTGGGTTTCAGGCATAGCTGGTTCTAGGTGCTCAAACTATATTTGCTATCAGGACAGAGACTCTCTGATTCTCATTATCTTGGCTCTAATTTCCTCTCTGTGGTCTTCATTCTCAGAGAGTGCTCCCTAACTGTAGCATCCAGCCCAGATCCTATGTAGCAAGTCTAGGGAAAATAATATCTTTTCCCCACCACTTTCAGAAAAAGCTCCAGGGCTGACGATTATTAGTTTACCTTGATTCCCGTGCTCATTCCTACACTAGACACTGGGGGCTGGGGAGCCAAGCATCTTAAGGATTTAGGTCTGGTTATGTGGCCATTCTCGGAACCAGGGGCTGGTTCACACAAGTGACTTCACACAAGTCACTCGGGCACAAGGAACTGTAGTCAGATGAAGAGGGGCTCCTTTCTGGGTAGGCACAAGAGCCGCTGTCAAGTAAAGAGAGGACACTCTCCTCTCCAGGCGATGCTTCAAGTTACGCAGAAGGAAGACGGGCAGGGGGCGGGGGCACTGGAACAGCGAGCCCGGTTTACCCCAATGTCCCCTCCTCCCCGTGAGCCCAGAAGCTCCCAAAGGTTGGGTGCCCGCGCCCGACTCCTGGTGTATTCTCCACGCTGCCTGGCATACCACGAATGTACAGTATGTGTGTGTTGACTGCCTTTCATGGAGCCCATGTAATGACCTCTGTTTTAACCAGACCTCTTTACCTTGCAAGTGACATTCTGTTCAAATCGCCATAAGCAAAAATGGGGAATGCATTGTCTCTCACATAATTAAAAGTCGGCCGAGTATTTTGCTTCAGGTATGAATTCAGTTGTTTAAAAGGATGTCATCAGTTCTCTCGGTCTCTTTCTCTCTGTCACCCTCCACCTTTTAAAAATACCTTTTCCAATTTGGCCTTCTTTTCAGGCAGGCTCTCCCACCGAGGGAGCAAACGTGCTCCCCGGCACCAAACACCCAGGTCCCCAATTATTCCAGCCGGAGTCCTGCCGCAGACACTTATTGGCTCCGCACCGGTCACATGACCAATTCTGACCCGATCACTGTGGCCAGGGTGTACACTCTGATTGGCCAGCCTAGATCATGGGCCTAGAGCTACAGGCGGCCCATCCCTAGGGCTGTGGCCTCAAAGAAAATCAAAAGTTGCTGGAATAATGGTTGTCGTCCAAGTGAAACGAACAGACGTCCACCTGTGCTGACCCCACCCCTTTGGGGTTCCCTGGCTTTGGGAGCCAGTGGCTCTGAGCGCATAATTAACACCCTTATCAGAAGGACCTTGGGCTCCCACTTCCGGAGACTCACCCCGAGGGGGGCTACGATGGGAAGGAGCAGGGGAAAGCGGCCTCCCCTCTGAGGCCGCCGGTGCCGAGTTTCTGGCTGAGCCTCTCTTGGAAGACTGGGTCACAAAGCTCTGGAAATGGATGTTTCAGATGGAAACGCAGACACACAGTTAATTACAGCGTCCTGCTCGGCGCCACCCTAATTAAGGCAGTCCTCTGATGGGGGCCAAGATTTAATACTCTCTCTTTTATAGTGCGTGGTGGCAAGTGGCGGCCCTGTCCTCTCCCCACCCTCTGATGCTCCCCTCCCCTCCCTCTGATCCTGTCTGGCTGGCCAGGGCCTGGGTGGAGAGGGCCGCCCGGCAGGCAGGCAAATGAGAAACACTATCTACATGCCATTGCAGGGACATAGCTGCCCTCCCGGGACAGAGGACAAGTCGGGTGCCGTGTAGGAGGCGATGTGAGGGGCAGAAATGTTCGTCCTAACTCTCTCCTTCTGGGAAGTTTTCGAAGAGAAGTGTTAGGAACTATCTTGGCTCTGAGGCCTTCCAGGAAGTGGGCAATGGCTCCCAGAAAGCACTGGCGACCTCGCTGGCCAGGAGCGCAATCGGGTCCCAATGGCAGGCGTAACGACCTACCCTGATGCAAATAAAATGGGGAGGGCAGCTCTACTGCCCTCCCCCCCAAATTAAAATACCGTAGAATTTCTTTGGAAACCTATGGAATTTCTCTCTGCTATCTACAATATAGAATTGTCTGGTCCATCATTATAGAATTCATTGGATGGCAGAACTGGCAGGGACATAAAAATCATTTCACATTACAGGTGAAGAAATTGAGGTCAAGATAGAAGGGATCTTCCCAAAAGCCGAGAGTGTGTTCAATAGGCATAGATGATGGCTGGCAACTAGATCTTACCTCAGGTGCCATTGCTGAGTGATCAGACAGCTGGAGGCTATGACGATGTGGCTCTGGGGCCTTTATCTTGCTCTGTGGGAAACAGACTCTTGATTGATTAGTGATGCCTACCATGGGCACTGGAGGGGTGGGAGGGGTCCACGTGCCAACTTTTTGCCGTCCCATGTCAGAGGGATGCTCTGAGTCAGGCTCTGAAAGTTGGCAGTCTTGCAGGGCTTTGGCTGGACGGAGAAGCCGAGAGTCAGAACAGATTTGCTGAGAAAGGCATGAAATCCACAAAACTCGCCACCAGGGTGCCATGAGGGATTTGTGGTCACAGTTGCAACATGGGAATTTCCAAAGGTTTTCACGTTAAGGAACATTCTGATAAAGCTTGGGCTGTGTCTCGCAGCCCTGCCTACCCACTGGAGCTGTGAGTCTACTGTGCCCATCCCGTTCTTCACGGGGAGCTGGGTCAGGCGGTGGATCTCCAGACACATGGAAGGGAAGGGTGGGGCCTTGTGCAGAGACATGCATCGGGATGCTGGTCCCGGAGTTCAGAAGCTTGAATTGAAGGGCCAGGGCTGAAAGCCTGAGTTCCAGGACACCTAAGTTCTCCTCTTGCTTCTGCTGTCACAGCTGTTCCCGAAACAAGCTCCTTTCTCTGCTAAGCCTCACCTACGCAATGAATGAGGGCACAGTGGTCTCCTGGATTCCTTCAAGCTCTCACCCTTGAGCAAATAGTCTCCTTTCTTGGTGTGTATGGTAAAAGACACATAACATAAAATGTACCATGACAACCATTGAAAACTCTTTTTTAAATGTTTATTTATTTTTGAGAGAGAGACAGAGCATCAGTGGGAGAAGGGCAGAGAGAGAGAGGGAGACACAGAATCCGAAGCAGGCACCAGGCTCTGAGCTGTCAGCACAGAGCCCGACATGGGGCTAGAACTCATGAACCGTAAGAGCATGATCTAGGCCGAAGTCGGACTCTCAGCCGACTGAGCCCCTCAGGCGCCCCCCATGACAACCATTTTAAGTGTATGGTTCTGTGGTCTTCAGTACACTCGTGATTGTGCCCCCACCATCCAGCTCCAGAACGTTTTCATCTTACCTGAGACTCTGTCCCCATGCAACACACTGGCTCTCCATTCTCACCTTCCCTCCTCATCGCCCTGAAACCACCATTCTTTCTGTCTCTAGGAGTCTGAGCACTCTAAGTACCTCATATGAGTAGAAGCCCAGCGTACTTCTCCTTTTGTGACTCACGAATTTTACTTAACATAGTGTGTGTGTCTTCGAGATTCCCCCAGGTTATAGCAGGTGTCAGGATTTCTTTTTTAAGGCTGACTAATATTCCATCGTGCATATATCCCCCGTTTTGTTTAGCCATTTGTCTGCGGAAGGACACTCAGGTCACTTCTGCATTTTGCTATGGTAAACATTGCTGCTATGAACACAGGGGTCCAAACGTCTGTTTGAGTCTCTGTGTTCACTTCTCTTGGGAATATGCCCAGAAGTAGAATTGTTGGATCATATGGTCATTCTATGTTTAATTTCTGAGGGATTTTCACACCATCTTGAAAAGCAGCTGCCCTGTTTTTCCATTGCCAACAGCAATGCGTAGGGGCTCCAATTTTGCCACATCACCACCATACTTGTTTTGTTTTTGTGTTTTTATGTTTTGGATAACAGCCGTCCTAATAATATTAAGTGGTGTGTTGTCATGGTCTTGATTTGCATTTCCCTAATCATTAGTGATGTTGAGCATCACTTTGTGTGCCTATTGGCTGTTTGTACATCCTTCTTTGGAAAAATGTCTACTCGAGCCCTTTAGTCATTTTTAAAGTGGATTGCTTGAAAAATTTTTTAATGTTCATTCATTTTTGAGAGACAGAGAGAGACAGAGAGTGAGTGGGGGAGGGGCAGAGAGAGAGAGAGAGGGAGGCACAGAATCTGAAGCAGGCTCCAAGCTCTGAGCTGTCAGCACAGAGCCCGACGTGGGGCTCGAACCCATGAACCGAGACATGGTGACCTGCGCCGAAGTCAGATATTCAGCCAGCTGAGAGCCACCCAGGTGTCCCCAAAGCAGATTGTTTTAAAGAAATAAATTGGATTATTTATTTCTAGCTTGTTTTAATCTCCTATGAGGGCCCTGAAGGACAGGTGCTAAGGAAGGGTAATTTTTTTCCAGCTTCACTGAGGTATAATTGACAAAAAATGTAAGATATTTACAGTGTACAAAATGATGATTTGATATGTGTGAACTTTGAAAGGATCCTCACCATCAGGTTAATTAAGACACCCATCACCTCACATGGTTACGTGTGTGTATGAGAATGGTTAAGATCTACTTTCTTATCAAATTTCAAGTATATTACACAGTTTGATCAACTAGAACCACCAAGCTATACATCAGATCCTCAGAACTTACTCATCTTACAAGCAAAAGTTTATGCCTTCTCATTAACATTCATGTTTTCTTTGTCCATTCGTCCATCGACTGACACTTGGGTTGTTTCCATGTCTTGGCTACAGTGAATCACGCATCAGTGAACATGGGAGTGCAGATATCTCTTCAAGATAGTGATTTCATTTCCCTTGGGTATATACCCAGAAGTGGGATTGCTGGATTATAGGGTAGTTCTACTTTTTATTGCTTGAGGAGCCTCCATACTGTTTTCCACAGTGGCTGCACCGACTTACATTCCCACCCACTGTGCACAAGGGTTAGGAGGGGTAATTTTTGATGGAAGACGGAATGCAGATGAAAAGGCTCAAGGCCGAAACACGTCCCCCAATCCCCCCACCCCTTTGCTTTCTGTGGTATTGTTACCCGCAGTCAACCACGTTCTGGAAGCCGGGGATCCTCCTTACATGTCATAGGAAGGTGAATAGTAGCCTAACACTAGCTCACGATGCCTACATCAGTCACCTCACTGCTTCTCATCAGTAGGCATTTTATCATCTCATATCATCACGAAGGGTGAGAACCCAGCACAGTAGATATTTTGAGAGAGAGAGCACATTCACATAACTTTTATTACAGTAAACTGTTCTAATTGTTCTGTTTGACCATTAGTTTTGGTTGTTAATCTCCTACTGTGCCGAATTTCTAAATTAAACTTTATGGCAGGTATGTTCGTGTAGGAAAAACCGGAATACATGGGGTTCCAGGCATTCCCTGGGGGTCTTGGAACATCTTCCCCATGGAGCAGGGGCGACTCTTGTACAGTCTCGTATCTCCGGTGCTCTCTTCATCGTGGCCGCGGTGGTGGAGGCTTCCTCCCTGGCTTTCCAACTGCCTCGTCTCCTACCCAACCCCAGTTGCCCCAGGGCCGCCTCAGGGGCCGCCATGATCGACGGAGCAGCACTTGGGAGGAAGAACTTCGCACCCACACTCCAGAGTGAGTCTCTTTCCCCAACCCTCCAACTTCAATCTGGAGCCTGGCTCTCACTCGACTTCTCTAGAAGCAGGTGGGGATGAGGGGAGACTCAGGACCCCCTGCTTCCTTCATGAGGCTGCTCTGGCCACAAGAGATTGAGCCCCTCAAGTTGTCTCAATAAAACATCTTGACACGCTAAGGCTAGGAACGGTCCCTGGGACTGGAAGGGCATTCAGGGCACCAGGTGGCTATCCCATGGGGCTGTCTGTCTGTCCCCTCAGCATGAGGCTCAGAGGAAATACCCTGAAGGTGACTCTCCTGCTGCCGGGAGTGCGGCACCCTTACCTCGCTCTGCTGGGTTTCTCTCCACCGACTTCCGGTGACTCACTCCCCACCGACTTCCAGCGACTCAAGGCCTCTGCTCTCCAGGGCCCTGTGGCTCCTTCTCTCTCACAGCCTCTCAGCGGCCGCTCCTGCTCTTCACCGACGTGGCCCTCATGCCTCCCAGTCCAGAGGGGGGACTCAGATTGGCTCAGTGTCCTAGGCCACCATCAGGTCCATACGACCCCATCTGCCCTTGGCCCTCGGTCCCTTGCTCCGTCCCCGGGCGGAGTGGCCCCAGCTGCCCTGGTGCGTGGAAGGCCCCGGCCACATCTCTGTCATCACATCTCTTAGCACCGCCAGGTGACTCCGCTTTCCCCCGGGGGCAAAGCTCGGGCTCTGGCGTGGCCTCCGCTGTTCCTGCCCCGGGGGGGGGGGGGGGGCGGGCGGCTCCAGCGGTGCCCACGGAGGCGGAAGCTTCTCGCGGCCCTCGCTGACAGACTCTTCTGAGATGCTGTGCTTCCGTGTGTCCTCCGTGGAGATGTCACCCCACTGGGTTTTTCGGGAAGCCAGGACAAGCTAGGTCACGCTCACATTTGAATTTTCCTTTCCTTCGGCCCCTCTGGCTTCCGTTTAGCGGAAGTTTAGTGGACGTGCTCTCGGGGTCCCTGCCCGTGGACCGCCAGCTTGGACTCGATGCCGGGCAGAGGGAGAAGCGGGTGGTGATGCAGTCTCGGTGGGGGTCCTGAGGCTGGTGGGGGTCTTCAGAGTTGTCCTGAGTTGGGGTGAGGGAGGGAGAGGGCCTCTATGCCCCGGTGCCTATCAGCCAGCCATGGGGGTGCTTCAGAAAGGGGCTGGAGCCAGGGGCAGGTGACGTCAGGAGAGCAGTGCCAAAGGGGGGGGGGAGTTGGGGGCGACCTGCCCCCAGCACTTCCAGAGCCGGGAGAGTAAGTTCTCCGCTTCAGAAGGGGGATCCACTCACCCCTCTTCCGGCCTCACGGTCCCCTTTCCCCTTATTCTTGCTTCCCTAGGAGCGTATCTACAGTCACACTTTAGCAGGTAAGCTTTAACCCAGGCTCTGCTTTCTGGGGGATCTGGGTTCAGACACCCATGAAACCCTCTTTTGGGGAGATCTTAGTGTGGAGATGTACCACAGGCCATTTGCTAGTCCATGATATGGCTTTCCTTAGGTCAGGTGGTCAACCCTCGACCAGGTGTCCCTGGTCAGAGACAGGGTGAGATGGAGGTCAGCTACCTGTGCTCCAGGGACGGGGTGTCCCCTCTTCCCTCAGCAGGGGACTGTGAGTGGGGCCGGTCTCCAGGGCTGACGCATCCGGTACACCTGGGTGTCTGCTATTTAACGGGCCGTGCCTGGGCAGGGGACAGGCAGCGCAGGACGACAGACATGGATTCTGTCCTGGGAGCTCACAGTGCACACATCCTTTCCTCACAGAGCCCTTGGGGGGAACGCAAGCAGAGGTGGAGGCAAACGCTTTTGACTGCCCTCCCCCATCAGACGTCCCCCCTACCCTCGTGTCTCAGGAGGTGAACGGTGAGGGCTCTAACCTGGTTGGTGTGGCCCATGATCGGTTTGAGTCTGGGCATGGGACTCGGCTTGGTCAGACCCCTGAAGGGAAGTCTCCAAAGTTAGATTTGGAAACGGATTTCCTCGCCAATGAAACGCAGCACACCAGAGGAGACTTCTCTTTTTGCCAAAGTGCACACGATTGCCTGAAAATGCAAGTATGTTGTGGCCCTGCGACTGGGGCGACGTGGTGGGTATGGTGACGGCGGCATTGTTGATGGAGTCACCGAGCCACGCATCTGACCCACCCTACAAAAACGGCTCCGCTCTGGGCTTGTAGTTATCTGAGGTTTCGACATCCTTATTGGATGTCCTTATAGGACCAAGGCAGCGACCAAGAGCGAGGCCTCTGAAGCCTACCTACCACACATTAGGGGTGTGACCCAGGCAAGATGCTTAACCTCTCTTGCCTCACTTTCCTCGCCTGTAAAGTGGGCGTAAAATAAGATCCACCTTGTAAGGTGGCTGCTGTGAGGTGTAAATGGGTTTGTGTGTGTGAAGCGGTTGTTACAGTATCTCACACTCAGGAAATGGTATATAAGTGCTGTTGATTGCTATTTAGGGCCCCTTTAAAGATAGCTCTAAGTTAACAGGTAGGCAGAATTGGATTGATCACAAGCCTTGGTTTGTGACATGCCACTCGCATATTTGTTCATATAACGAGCACCTGTGAAACTGTCACTCAACTCAAAACTCAAGAACTCGAATATTGTCTATTGTAGTTCCTCCCCCATATGTGTTTCTCTTGAACTAGCCCTTGATCACTCCATCCCAGAGCCCCCCAGTTGAGTAGCCCTGAATTTTATATTTACTATTCTTCTGTGTGTCTGGTTTTGTATAAAAATGTACGTCCAGCCAACACATTACTTTGTGTTGCGTGCTTTCGAGCATCATAAAGGGGGTACATGCTGTGTGGTCTTCTGGGAATCTTTCTTTCCACGAAGGTACTTTTATTTGAGGTGTCTGCTTCTCACAGCCAAAGGAATCCAATCCCATAGCCTCTTCACGAAGGAGAAAGGCCCGCTTTTTTTTTTTTTTTAATTTTTAAATGTTTTTATTTATTTTTGAGAGAGAGAGAAAGAGCATGAGCAGAGGAGGGTCAAAGAGAGAGGGAGACACAGAATCTGAAACAGGCTCCAGGCTCTGAGCTGGCAGTCAGCACAGAGCCCGACGCGGGGCTCGAACCCACAAACCGTGAGATCATGACCTGAGCCGAAGTTGGATGCTTAACCGACTGAGCCACCCAGGCGCCCTGAAAGGCCCGCTTTTAACAGACAAGAAACAGCAGTTAGGTCTTTCCTCTTTCTCGATTCCTGCACTTAATCGGGCTGTGGAAGTGCGCTCGCCCTCGTAAGGGTCCTTCCAGGAGCGCCCTTCCTCTGAGCTAGTGCTGGAGGGCTTGCCGGCCCCGCCGCCCTGCTGTGCACACAGCCCAGGTGGGAGGCCCCGAGAGAGGATACTGCTTGGAGCCCCGGTCCCCGCGTGGAGATGCTGTGGCCCCTGTGGAATTTTTCTGATGCCTTTGAATCCCCACTGGGATTCATTTTCCCTTTTCCATCCCAAATATGGGCTAGGGCCCTGGAAGGCGTGGGAGAACTAATTTGAGGCGAGCATAAACGCTTCCGTGCCAGTGGAGCCCTGGCCAGCAGGAATTCCAAGCCATCGGAGAAGCCTGCCAGCCTCTGGCTGGACTTTGGCCGGGACCCTCTGCTGTAGCTACTTTTAGCTGGGAACATTTTTTCCCAGACTCTTGAAGGCCACACTTGAAGGATTATGATTTACTCAACAAAGACCCCAAACTGGCCAGGGGCATTTCTATATCAAGTTCGCCATTTACATGCCTGCTTCCCCAGGTTCCTGGTTCTGGGTGGTGGAGCCTACTTATAAGACCCAGAGCTCAGGAGGGAGACAAACCTGGTCTGCCTCTTACTGATTTTTGGCCAATGACCTAACATGTATGAGTCTGTTTGTTTCCTCATCTGGAAAATAGAGATGATGGTGATGATGATGATGATGATGATGATGATGATACTAATATCTACCATAAGAGTGCTGAGAATTAAGTGAGGTAATAATGTATATGAACATATTTGCACATAATAGTGTTTGTACCAGTCAGTCCAGGTGAAGTTATGCTGCAGTAGCAAACATCCCCCAAAGCTCAGGGGCTGAACACAACAGAACTTTTTTTTAATGTTTATTCATTTTTGAAAGAGAGGACATGAGCAGGGCAGGGACAGAGCAGAGGGGGACAGATGATCTGAAGCGGGCTCTGCAATGACAATGGCCCAATGCGGGGCTCAAACTCAACGAACCGCGAGATCATGACCTGAGCCAAAGTTGGATGCTCAACTGACTGAGCCACGCAGGAGCCCCAGCACAACAGAAGTTTATTTTTCATTCTTATAAAATTGGCTGTAGGCCTAGGCTGCTCCCCAGGTCCGCTTTCCCCCATGTGTGTGATCCATGATCCAGAAGGTCAAATTCTGGTTCCACCATTTCAACAAGAAGCCCTCACGTTCACTGCGGCAGAGGAAGAGATTGGCTGAAGAATGGGGAAGAGCCCTTTTGCCCTCAATTAATTGGACAGAACTACATACACGGCCTCACCTAGCAGCAAGGACGTTGGGATACATAGTGTTCTGTATGCTTGGGGAGGAAAAGTGAACCAGGTACTGGGGAGAACTTAGTGTCTCCCAGTGTTCAATAAACATAAGTTTCCTGCCTTTATTTTCTACCCTCAAAGAGTTTAGAACCTGTTCAAGGTGACAAGGCATAGATAGATGAAAAGATAAACATATTTTCTTAGTTCCTTAGAAGCATGCTGTCCTTTGCATTTTGTAGAAGGCTTTTCAGCTTCATTTCCATAGTCTCCTGGGGAGGCTTTTTCCTGCCGGTGTGTAAGGAAGACCGGGAGTGGAGTGTGGGAGGCCTGTGTAGGGACTGGACGGCAAGTTTCAGAACCATCTGGCTTTGCGGATGAAATTCAACTGCACCAAGCCTCCCCGGAGGGCAGAGCATGAGGCTGGTAACTCGGTAGCTCTCTGTGCCCAGAGAGAAGGACAGACCATGAGCCAGGCAGCAAGCCAATGCTACGCGTACTGTCAGTCATGTTATTATTAGCACCCCAGTTTTACAGGTGAGGAAACTGAGGCTCAGAGAGGTGAACCATCTTGCCAAAGATATGCAGCGACGACACAGGGGAGAAGGGGTGAGAGGGGGGATTGGGAAAGCCTCTGGCTTGCGGAGTGGGTCAGTGATGCCTGGCCCTCCCTCAGTCCTGCTCGTGCTCTGACCCAACAGGCAGGACAGAGGGAGTTGTTCGCCAGATGCCAAGTGGGAAAACCCATGAGGGGCTCTTTGCAAACCATCCAAGGTGCTCACGGGAATTTTCCACAAATACAAAATAAGATGGGACTTTTCAGTGTAGAAGCAGCCAGCTAGTGGCTCCTTTTTGGATAGAAGGGAGTTGAGGAAGGAGGATTCCACTGAGTGAGGGAAGGCATTCTTCTCCACGTTGGGGCCTGAAGCTGGCTGAGATCTGATTAAAGTGTCCTTTCCTTGTAAGATGGGGAAACTGAGGGCCCAGAGCAGGGAAGGGTCCGTTCAGGGTCACACAACTAGGGAGTGGCAGAGGCAGGTGAGAACTCGGGTCTTCAGATGCCTGTCTCTCCCCCCCTCCCCCCACCCTCCACAGCCACCTCGTGATGCAGAGCAAAATGGGGGTCAGAGGGCACGAAGTCAACACCAAGCCCTGTGTGCTGGCGGGATGCAGACCCTCTCCTCCGGCCTGGGCTGTCCCTGCAAGCCTACAGCATCCCAGAGAGGAAGGAGGCAGGGAGGTGACGCCTCCACCACACCTCAGTCCCCTAAAGTATCCCATTTTCCATAAGGGTGATCTGCGATCTGTTGTTGTGACATCTTTTTTTTTTTTTTTTTTAGGATCCTGATACGATGGCAGAAAAAGCAAGTCCAGGAGGCATCAAAAGGTGATCAAATGCGAGATACCCTTGTTCCTTCTGCGTTGACCAGTGAAGCAGGCCAGCTCTGCACGAGCCTTCCGGGTCGCCCACTCCTGACCTTAAACTACAGCTCGCTCCCTAGTAAGTGTGGGCTTGCTCCCCACGCTCCGAACTTGGCGTTGCCAGGAACTGAAGTTTGGAGTGTTTCGCAGCCCACCCGGCCTCCCCATCTCTGGGTGTGGCACACCACGGGCGGTGTCCCGTAGTGGGTGGGAGCCCCGCCCCCCCCCCCCCACCCCGCTCTGCCCCCCGGGT